>NW_021703774.1:40833599-40977692 GCF_005190385.1 Monodon monoceros | reverse complement strand
TGTGTGTGTGTGTGTGTGTGTGTGTGTGTGTGTGTGTGTGTGTGTGTTCAAGGTGTTTATTTACAGGCTGGTCTGTTCTACCTGCTCTATCCTCGAAGTCCATCCAAAAGAGACACATTCTAGCTGTATTCTTAGGCAGCGGGCAGCTCGCTGCCCAGAGAGATCCCTAGAGCCAGCAACCAAGAGAAGGCCAGGGCTGGGACCCCCGGAAGAGCTCCCTAAGCTAACAGAGGGTCCAGCACAGCAAGCCCTGCTGGGAGAGCAACCACAAAGCCAACATTCACTCTCATTCTCTGTCTCTCTCCCTACAGATCTACAGGGGGAAGTGTACATGGCCCAGAGGACTTCCTCACCCACCTCAGGAAGAAGGACAGGCTTTGAGATTATCCCTAAAGTATCAAATTCTGTTTCCAGGAGCAGATTTTAGGAGCTGGCTTCCCCCATGGGCTCCCCCTGCTGGCTAATCAGGGCACTGTGAGGTAAGTGGAGGGCCGACTGGGCAGTGGAAATTCAGACTGGACATAAACTTTACAGTCCCCAATCTTAGAACTTGAAGAAGTACTGAGTGCTTCTCAAAAGCCCTCAGGGTGCTTCTGGAACACAGAGATTTCAAGTCCAATACCCAGAGATTCTGATCCACTTGGTCTTGGAGAGGACCCTGTAAATGCATAATGTAAATGTGTTTAACAGACGCCCCAGTGATCTGATCTAGGCCAGCCAGGCCCTGAAGTGGCTACTCAGAACCTCCTTCTGTCACCCATTTTAAGGTTTACTAACCCTCTCAACATGGAAACTTGCCCATGGTTAACATTCATTATCACTACAAGTTAAAATCCAACTTATTTTATTCAAATCTAGGGGAGGATATTAAATAACCACAGACAACACACCAGTCCCAGAGTTTCCCCATTTGCAAAACTGATGCTGCACCCTGAAAAAAGCAAAAGAAGGGGACAGAAAACCACTAATGGATTACTAAGTGCCATTTAACTTGGAAGGCATGGGAGGGGAACGAAACAAACCGGTGGCTTTTAAATACTGGTCTGAATTAACTACTGTGGACGGAGTACCCTGGATGGGTCCTGGGAGGGATCCTGCCCCAGCACCCGCTGCGTCACCTCAGTCTGCCTCCCTGGGTGCCTCTTCCGGGTGGTGGAGGGCACAGGCCGGGCCCAGCGGAAGCACCCTGTGCTTGCACCTCCAGATGTGTACAGAGGACAGAAAGCTGCTTCTGGCATGCTCCAACATGATAGCGTCAAGACAGAAGAGCCAAGGGACCATTCTAAATCACCCACTTCCATTCTGTGCTAAGATGATGGGAAGCGCCACTGCAATCACCTGTAGGGCTGGATGATTTTCTGTCCGTACCGCAGGGCTCCCTCCCAGTCCTGCATGTACAAGCAGACGCCCATGGCCTGGTACATCATGTGCAGCATGTACACGTTACTGTCCTCAAACACACAGCTCATCTTCTCCTGGCTGAGCTCGCAGATCTCCAGCAGCTCACTAGGGGGTGCTCTAGAGTCAAGGAAAGGACAGGCCTTGCAGATGAGCTAGGCGGCTTCCCAAGGCCCCAGGGGCAAGGAGTTGCTATTTTGTTCACTCCACCTCTAGCTTCACCCCCCGAAAACGTAAATTACAGAAAGCCCGGCAAAAGTGAAAGGAGTCATATTTTTCTGGAAGAAAAAGACTAGGAGAAACTGGAGACCTCAGCTGTTAAACACAAAGAATTTTAGCCACAGGGAACAGAGCCTCCTTTCAGCTGTAAACAATACTGATTAGAATCAAAAATCTTCAATTTTCTAGTTAAATTTAAATCCTCACCCAAGCTGAGAATTTTTGCTAAAGTTCTTAAGGAAAAAGTCCCCACCATGGGAACGTTCTTTTTTACACTCAGAAAAAAATGTGTCTTTCTCCAATTTCCTGTCACTGGTTTTCTTTCTTTCTTCAGTACGAATCTAATGCCTTTTCAACACCCAAGAAAACGCTATACCACAGCGGTTAAGAATATGGATTGTGGGCTTCCCTGGTGGCGCAGTGGTTGAGAGTCCGCCTGCCGATGCAGGGGACACGGGTTCGTGCCCCGGTCCGGGAAGATCCCACATGCCGCAGAGCGGCTGGGCCCGTGAGCCATGGCCGCTGAGCCTGCGCGTCCAGAGCCTGTGCTCCGCAACGGGAGAGGCCACAGCAGTGAGAGGCCCACATACCACAAAAAAAAAAAAAAAATGGATTGTGCTAGCAGACCTGGGGCAAAACCTGGCTCTGCCCTGGTGAACTGTGTCCCTTGGGCAAATTACTTGCTATCTATGAGGCTGTTTCCATCTGTTACACAGCAAAACCCTTGGTGAGGTGCCTTGCCCAAAGGAAGATACCCAGTCAGTGAGGGTCTTCAAGGAACAGTTCTGCAGTTTTAGACAATAAAAGTCTTCCACAAGGATGCGCTCCTGAGCCAACTAGTCAAAGAGGAGAAACAGATACGGTCAACATCATGAAATGCTGATGTAGTTGACTCCAAGTGATGGATGGCGAGTAAGTCTTTAAACATTTATCAGGACACATCCTTCCTCCAATATTCAGAATCTGAAACCCATTCTCCCCCCGTTCCCCGTGCCCAAACTCCCCAACACCCCCTGTAAGGGAGGGCTGGTTGTAAAGGATATATTTGTAGTGCTTGGCCCGCCGGAACTCCTCAATGACATTGCGTGCATATCTGACCATGTCACGGATGGCTTCTGCCTTTGGGGGATCATTGAGCTTCCGGATTTCCACCTTGGCCTTATCCTGAGGAAAATGTCCACAGGTTACTTCCCACGGAAACCATACTGATGGGGAGACCTCTCCAATAGCACGTTTTCCCATGCAGAGGTAGAGGCCTACCCATTCTAAAGTTACAAAAGAATGAAAGGGAATCAGGCAGGGGATCTAAGAGAAGTTCAATACTCATTACTTTTTTACAAAAAAAACAAAAATATTAATTTTCTAGACCCTCCTTATCGAGGCAAGACACCGAGAATATGTTTGCTGTGGGCAGATATGTGTGTTCAGACATCTGTGAAATCAAGAGAATAAAATAAGGAGGGGTGGCATTGACAAAATAATTTGCGCAATGCCAGAGAAAATTCTTCAGATTCTGGTGAATAGGTGGGAAAGCTTGAAAATGTTTCTCATGTGCTTTTTCCCTTCCCTCTCTTTTGAGCAGCCATTTCTTTTCAAGACATAGCAATTTGGCAAATCCTTCTCTTATCTGAACAATGTGACGGAAATGTTTTAATTAGCTGCGAGAATCAGGTTTGAACAAAGACCTGGTCTAACTGGATTCCCCCGGGCTATGCTAGTAAGGCGGTTTAAAGCCTCAAAAATACGACAGGAGGAGACGCCCCAAGTCAGACAGGGGCGCTCGCTTGGCACAGAGGCCCTGAGAGAGAGAGCACAGTCAGCACTTGTGCCGGGTCGGGGAGTTTACCTTGTCTTTGGTGGTGCACTCCTGGCACTCACAGGTGAAGAAATAAGAATCTCGTAACCGGTCATTCCTGTCTTCTGTTGGGTACAGGAGGTCAATGTAGCTGGTGAAAACCTAAGGGGGTCCAAAACGTTGATGCTGCAGATTGCTACAGGCCAACTCACGCCTCATCCTGCCTGTCGCTCTGCAAACATTCCTGATGGTGACCTTGCAGGGACAGGAGGGCCGGAGCTCAGGATACAGTCTTTTACCTTAACACACTGAATTCCTCAAACCGAGCACCCGCTAGTGGTGGTGAAGAGAAAGGGCTTTTCTACCCACCTCCTACAGAATCAAGGAATCCCTAAAACGGTCATTTGGAAGGTTGAGAGCATCCCGCTTCCTTCCTCCCCAGAGAGCAAGCTGTGAATCTGGCCCAGCAGTAGATGCCCCTGTCTTGTGTATAGAAGCAAAGGCCACGATGGGCAAAGAGCCTACTCATGCTTGGGATGGGCCCTGCACTATCTCTTCCTGGTCTTTGTTTAGCCTCTTTGATCTCACAACCCGGGACGGCCTAGATGCACTGCTGGGTGGGTGCAGGGGGAACATGAACACACACACGGTGTGTGTCCCTTTATCCTGCCATCAGCTGGCAATGGACCAGGAAGCTCGGCTCAGCAGGCCGGGACAGGTCAGCACAGGGAGGATGCAGCTCCTAGGCCACCAGCAAGCTGCTGCCTTACCCAGCCGGGCCAGAGAACTTGGAAAAGTCATACCTTTGGGCTCCTCAAGTTCTCCCGTCCTTGCTTTTTTCTAACGGGCTCTATAACTGAGACTTGCAGCATATGGAGGAGGCCGGCATTTAACTGTCCATTATCTACTCACTGGGATGGCACTCGCTGCTCATCCCACACCATCAGGCAAACGTCTGACTGAACAGATGGATGTCCCAAAGCCGTCACTGTGCCAGTAACCTCGGGCACTGGCAGGCAGGCGAGGGTGGGGGACCCACACAGGCTAGGTGCTTGCAGGTGCCCTGAGCTCTCCCCAGTGCAACGGGCAGTAACAGAGACCCTGTGGCTCATCTGACACCCCAGGGACTGGCTTTTTCCCCTTTGTAGGGCAGGTAACCCCCAAAACAGTGACTTGCCCAAAAGGAGGAGATTGCATTTCTGATTTGTGACAGCAGGAGGGCAAAACAACAGGAGCGAGCCTCAGCCTCACCCTGCCCCAGTGGCCAGAGCCTGCCTCATCTCTTTGAAATGACTGATGGGCACATGGTGCAACAGACAGAAGGGCCCAGAAGATGGCGACAAAGGCCGCTCGCAGCCCAGACACAGCCAGTCCAGGTGACAAACTGCTCCAGGCAGCCCCAAGCACGGGTCCTGGTGACTTAGGTTCCTACTGACTGCAATTTGAACAAAAGAGGCACAGGGCAGCCTCCACAAGACATTCGGAAACCAAGATACCCTGACTCAAAACAAGATGCCTTCCTCAGGACGAATTCCACAAAGGGTGGAAAGTCTGATTTGTACCTGGGGCGTGGGGCTCCCAGTTTAGCTGTGGGTTAGTTAACAAGGTCCAGAGAAACCGAGGCCCATATCATTTCATACACTAATCATGATATTTAAAAAATTCTAAATATCCAGACATGCAACTTAAAAAATAGCATTAGAGATTATTTAAACTGAAATGTATCTAAAGTGGGTGCTTACATTCCCTAAAAATTCATGTGTCTTGCTAGGGATATTAGGATTTACTTTAAGAAAGTATAGCATACATCTGGCAAGGCCTGGCCAGCGTTCTCAACGCACCTGACAGGGTAGTCATGAACCCACAGCACAGGAAAGGAGAAGGGAATCGCTGACCAGATTCACTCCATATCCCTAAGTTAGGGAGGGAAGCTAATGGTGGCCCTTGGCCACAGACTGCCTCTACCTGTCCCATCAAGTGTGTACACCTGGCCATCTGCATTCCATTCCTAGAAAGTGAACCCTCCCATGTTCAGATGTGGAACTGATACGACTTGAACCGTTGATGTCATTTGGAGTTGTAACTCGTTAGCTACTACTGGGTTGCTTTTCTCTTTGCGGGCCCGGGGGGAACAGGCCAAAATTCATGAATCAAAAATAAACTCAAACCCAATTATTTGGAAATGGGAATACACAGACTCTAAGATTGCATTTTGCTCATTTTGGCAGTCTCATTTTTCTATAAATCTCTGTGAGGAACCTTACTCGAATCTATTCTTCCCTGGTTTCTTTTTTTGGCCACAGATGGACATGGCGAGCGCCAAATGGAAGCTGAAAGTTTGGATCAAGCCGCAGGTCTGACCCTGAACCCTGGAGGGACTGAGGATGGTACCCACCACACGGCTGCCCTCAGCCACACACTCACCTCCTCTCCAGGGTGGATTTCCTGTACAGCTCTGACTTCTGCCAGGGTCCCCTTGTAGGTCACAATGACATTGGGGCAACAGCTATGATTCATCAGTGCAACACTGTCAATGAGAAGAGAAAACCCAATGTTCTCAGGAAGGCAGACAGACTGTTCAGGTAACTCCTTGACCACTTACTTGCTAAGTTACAGAAACTGGATCTTTGTAGGACATTAAAAAAAATCTAACAGCTGGCCATCAGAGTCTAAGAGGTTGTTGTGCATGCATTTATGACAATATCTAACACCTTAAATTTGAACAGTACTGAAATCTGCAATTCAGAACGGTGATTTCTAAGCCAAAAACAAAACCAAAAAACCCCCCCAACAACGATAAAGACAGCAACAACAACAAATTCCTTCCTGTCAGATGCAGGACTCAAAACTCAACACCTACAGTGAGCAGCTCCTCCACTGGACACTGTACAAGACAAATGGGCTATCACTGCCAAGCAGCTTTTTATATCAGAGGACGATTTCTAACATGCTGTCTTCAGATGCTGAGAAATTGGCACCGCGGGAGATGCCGGCTTCCTGAGTGAGGGTGTGTGATTCCCTGAGAGACCTGGAGGAGCCCGTCTGAGGCTCTGCACCTCAATTTCCTCATCTGGAAAATTGGGACATTGCTGCTCCGGCTGCTTGCGGTCTGCTTTACAGGGACGGCGAGGACAGAGAGAGTCGCCTATGTGAGGGCTTTGAGCTTTCTGATTATATCAAGGTCAAAGTTCTGAGAACAGAAATTTCTAAACTACAGGGGAAAAGTGCTTGATCTCTGAAAATGCTGCCTTGGAAATCACAATGCTGATATGATTTCTGCCAAAGGGAATTTTTCCCTCCAATTAAAACTGCCTGGATCCAAACTGGGGCTCAGATGGGCACTCACATCCCGGTGCATCATGGCTCTGGTGGCCGGTGTGACTCGCCTGACGCTCAGTGACCAAAACCCCTTCTCCTGTTTGCTCCATGAACACAAAAAAGCAAGGGGATTGGAGAGCCTGATGCAGAGGAGCTGCCCCCTGGATCGTCGTGTACCAGGGGAGCGGCTGCTAGAGGTCTGGGTGAAGGGGGTGGCTGCCATGGGCAGGGCCATGCGGCGGCTTCCCTGTCTTGTCCGTGGGGAGGGTCACCTCCACCCTGCTTCCCAGCAAGTCATGCACAGGGAATCAGGTCCTAGGAAATCTGATAAAGAAAGGCACCAGAGGTTGTTCTTAGTGGAAGAGCAGGTTTGTAGAACCATTTTGCCAAAGTATTAAGTAACTCATTTCAAGACAGACTCCTGGCCATCTTTCTCATGAAGGCGGGGGACCTGCCCGAAGGCAGGACACCTATCACAGCTCATGCTCTTGGTACCACCGTTCTCTTGGCAACTGCTGGACAGGGTGAAACCTCAAGCACCACCACCCTTAGCCTTGCTTTCGATCTTTCACATACCAAGAGCAGACATTCCGGAGCTCATTTCAGGGCTGAAGATGTCAAGATGAGCCTTCTATAGAGGGTCTAATCACCTTTCTCTTCTTTTTCTCCTTCCTTTTCCCAAAGGCAAAGGTCCCAAAGAACCTTTCCCCAAACCACTTCTTTCCTCACCATCAGAATTCAAACTGCAGACGACACCATTCTGGCCACAGAAACAGTAATACCACGGGAATAAACTTTGTGTTTCTCTGGTTCAAGAAAGCCTGTGACAGCTGATCAGGGGACATGGACCTGAACAGATTTTTCTGTCTTTCAGACCCGTACGATGCACAGAGCTGGGCAGCAACAGACAGACATGTAGGGCTCACGTGCCATCCACGGCCAAAGCATGGGTGTTAAGGGTTTCCTGCAACTGCTTCAACCTAGAGGCAGAGGCTCCTGTAGTTTATATTAAGCAACATCACTTTAGATGAAACTAATCTACAGTGTGGAGGAACTCAAGACAGGGGATGCAGGAAGGGCTCCTTTGCTCCATCTGTGAAGCCAGGGCTTGATGTCAGGGGACTGACGCATTTGGAGACCATCCTGTCCATCAAATAGATAACGGCAAAGCCATGCTTGGCAGTCCATTACAATCAGAGCTATAATGATCTCCGTTGCTCAACTGGCTGGCCTTTCTTGAATTACCTGAGTATTCCTAACATAAAGAAAAATCCTATCGTTCTTTGAAATTTTTCCCTAGTTGACTACTTTAGCATATTCTCCCTCCAAGATGTGCTGTTTCTATACTGGTATTTTTCAAAAAGGACAGATGAACAAGAAGCTTACACAGTCTCTACGTAAGTCTACAGCCAATTCTTGGCAATTAATGTTTTCCTTTGAGTGGAAGAAACCCAAAGATTCCCAGAACCACAGATATGCAAAAAGCAAATTTCTCAGCAGGGCCTGGGCTGTTCCTTCTATGCACACTCTAAAACATTCTTGAATAACAACTCTCTACCTAGCAGGACTTACCAAGCAACTGTTGTCTTAACTACTACCTTCAGATCCTTAAATGCAGGGGAAATATTTTGAAATCTGGCGTAATTAAAAAGGAGACTTAATTCACTTGGAGTTTCATGTGTGCCACATGCAGTTAGGGAGGTTATTTAAAAATCAAAAAAAAATTCAAATTAGTGATAAATAAGTAAAAAGAAAAAAAATGAAGTCACACTCAGCCTACTCAGGAAATACTGCTGATCCCAAATGAGAAAGTTCTTCATCTTCAATTGTGAAGCCATTACAGTTAACCTGTAGTGAGAAAGGAAGGGGAGAGAGAAAGAAAAAAAAAATGAGCTAAAGCCTCTCTCTGGATAGAAATCATTTCTTTAATTTTAACCTTTAACAAATTAACTAGGAAGATGTTTGGTTTAGTGATTTGAAAACCTTTCTTTTGGCCAAGATATCTTATGTTCAAACACAGCTTACAGATCAGTCTCATGTGTAAACAAATAGAAACAGAACTGTCAGGGCTGATGCACCCTTAGTCTAGCCCACCTGCCCACCTGCCCATGGTAGCCCAAGAGCACAACGAACCACTAAGGCTCCAAGGACTGAAGTCTGCAGATCTGCATGGGAGTCAGGACATCTGCACTCTGATCCTAATTATGCCACAGACCTGGTGTGGGATCTTAAGCCCATCACCGTGTTCCTCTGCCCTCGGTTTTCCTCCATTAAAAAAAGGAGTCACTTAACCTGGTACCTAGCTCATAAGGTGAGGCGGCAAATAGCCTTTACATAGCTAATCTAACTGCTGTCCATCCCCTTGAGAGGCAGGGGGACCAAGGCCCTGAAGCTACTTGGGACTGAGAATGTTCCTTCATGCCTCAGCCACATCAACTACTGGCCACTTGTTCATCTTTGAAAAGAAATATTACACTGAAAATCACCAAGGGCAGCTCTCAACATCCTGGAAGTCTAATTTAGAGCTCATAGCTGAAAATAAGGACTATACTTCCCCAGTTCAGACTGTTTCATAAACTCACTTTTTCCACAGACATCCACCGAGGAACCCTTATATGTTGGGCACTGTGCAGAGAAGGAAGAACGGGCCAAAATCTGTGCTCTCCGGGAACACCCAGGCTCCTGGGAGACGGTTAATTCGGTGGGTATTTTTCATTTGGATCTAAAACTTCACAACTGGAAGGGGAATCGGTCGCTTTACTTTTCAGATGATGAAAATAAGGTCAGAGAGGGGCAGTGACTCACCCAAAGCCAGGGGCAAAGGCTGAGAGCCCTGCTCTCCCTGACAGCTATGAGGCTGTCTGTGAAGCCTGCATGCTGAATGATTTCACCCCGTGAGCTGCAGCCAGGCTCCTTCCTACCAGACACACCACGTTGGCGCCTTTCAGGCCAATGGATGGGCTTTTTAAAACTAGCACCCACCAAGCACTCACTCTGGGCTAGGCACTGGGCTGGATGCTGCATATTTACCCTCTCATAAATCCATACTACTACTCTGGCATAACCCATTTTACAGATGGGAAAACTGAGGTTCAGGGAAGTCAATGATTAAGTGACTTGTTCAAGGCCATATAAGTAGCAAGTGGCAGAACAGGAGTCAAAATTCAAATTAGACATTCTGATGGCAAAGCCATCAGAAACACAAGTATTTTTCACTGTACCATGCTTCTTCTAAAACTGTTCTGATCTCTAATTCTTTATGTTGCAATTTTACTTAAAATTGAAGGGCCAGTGTCAAAGGCTTGGAAATCTTGGTACATAGAGAAGTAAAGGCTCTGATGGGTTTGACTTGCAGTTTTTACAATTCAACACATTTACGATCAGTATTTACAATTTTCAACATAAAAAGAGATGACTGTAGGCTAGTAGAACAATATACAGTTTTTGAAATCCTGAGGTGTTGGGCATTTTTACGTAGAAGACTTAGCATACTATTTTTTTGTGCCAGCTTCAGGTACTCTAACCTATTCTGTCATCAGGACATTAACCAACTATCATTAATGAGTGACCATCAACCAACATTATGTTAAGAGGAAATCAGCACCTTCATTCATTCAACAAAATGTACTGGAGCATGAACTATGCGTCCTGCACCATACTAGGAACTGAATGACCTATACCCAGTCTCAGACTGGATACTAACATGCCTCAGCAGTGGCTGGTACCCACAGGATGACAACAAACGTCTGTGAAGTGGAAGAATGAATGAGAGAACTTAGCAATTTTACAACTGATCTAGGGACCGACAGCTCTTGACTAGCTTTGGGAGGTCGGGGAAGGAGACTTGTCCCTTTGCTTCGTAATCTCTTCCCCTTCGAGGTTCTCAGCTGGACTGTCTATGACTCCAAATGCTTTCAGGCTTCAACGTTGCACGACCACTGGTCGGCTTTATTCCCTCTGCCGCCCTCCTCTCACTGTGGAGGAGACAGTGTGTTTCTTCACTGCAAAGAACGGCTCCTGTGAGCACAAGTGTCATCACTGTTCCTTTCTGGGAGGCGGTAATGGTGTTTAAGCCAACTTGCATAGCAATTTGCCTGCTAGCTTTCCCTCCCTTCTGAAATATCCCTAGGGAAGAAAAGTGAATTTGCCTGTTAAGAAAGATGCACGGGCCATCGTCCTTTTTTTTTTCCAAGTCAAGTCAGGCGTTAAGTGCCTTACTGAAGCTATTCTCATAATCAGCATCTAGACTAGATGTAGGCTGCACACCAAAAATACATTTCCCAACCATGCATATGCTCCCGGTGATTAAAATGCACCTCAGCGCTGCCGAAGGAATGCAGTCACCTTCTGCTACCAGCTGCTGCTGGGCCACGAGCTAACCCACAACACCCTCCCATGAACCAGAGAGAGGAAAGGGCTCAGAGGCTGGAAGAGCAGACATGCAGCTGAGGGCTGAAAGGCAGGACCAGAAGGCGGCATGGGGCTGGAACAGCACTTTTCAGTTTTGCTTTAAAGTTGTCTTTGAGGGTACTGAATGTCCCTTTTCAAATTTATATATGGAGAAAAGATATGTATGTGTGCGATATGTGCACCTATGTGTACACACACGATCTCAGAGTGGATATTATGATCTGATAAGTATAAAGTCTTTCAAGGAATTAATTACCTATAGTTATATATGTGTGTGTGTGTGCATGTGTGTGTATATATATATATATATCTGTATCTATCTCCTGGATTTTCTGAGTCAGTCCAAATTTCAAGGACTCTGAGTCATTTTCAGCACAAATATATTTCTGCTTGTGACACCAAGTGCCTTGATTTTGGGTAACTATGGTCCCATATCTACTATGTCAACACTGAGAAGTCCCATCAGCATGCATTACTGTGTTGGAAAAAAAAGTTGTTTTTTCCACAGCTTGCAGTGGAAAGATACCTATATTTATTTCATCTCTCTTGCTTTCTCACAGAACCATGCCTCATCTAATCCAGAAAAGAAGTCATGTATCTAGCTTTTTAAAAAATGTAAGAGAAGTCAATTCCTCAACTTTGTGCTGTCGCCCAAATCCACGGTCTCAGGATGTGCAGGGAAGTATGCTGTGATAATCCCAGGATCATATAATGAAATCAGGAAGGTTTTTCATCATGCCTATTAACACTCATACCTTGAACCCATTTTTTCTTTTACCGAGAACAGCATTTTTTTCTGATTATGACAGTCACACAATAGAAATATATCCACATAAAGTCTATCAAGGAACTCATCAAACTGTTCACAGTGTTTCTCACGGAGGGGTTGAAGTAGGTGAATGAAGTGGTGATGACTCACTTCTTTCTTGATATGTGCAATTTTTAAAGTGGGAGAACTATGGGTGCTTTTCATCTTTTCCTCTTTTTAGTATTTTCTTAAGTTATCCATGCTCATTGTAGAAAATCCAGAAAAATCATCCAACAAAAAAGCAAAAATTTTCCACAACTCAGGAGATAACCAACAGTGAACTTCCATTTCAACTTTTTTTTTTACGTAAGTAAATTTTCATATTACACATTCCCCTGCTCTTACACTTAATGTTTTATCATCAACGTTTTTCACATCTTCAGATATTCTTTGAAATGTAATTTATAAAGGCTACATAACCTTCCATCGTAAGGCTAAGCCAAAATTTATTTACCAGACTCCTACTGCTGACCATTTATAATATGTACTTCCTTTTCGTTTTCTCTTTTTTTCGCTTTTCTTTGGTTTTAAAAAGAACCACGCAATAAACAATTTGCATGTCAATTTCTGTCCATAATCTCTGACTACTTCCTTAGGCTAGATCCCTAAAAATGGAATTAGTGGGTCAAGGGGTATATAGGCGATGCTTACTCTGTCCTAAGATGAAAATGTGTAAGTAGCTACCAAGCTCTTTTATCCATCTAGGCACTGAAGGCTCTGGCAGGGAAATGTAACTACTTGTGCCCACAGAGCAGTATTCTAGTACCTCTCTTTCTGGGAAGGTCACCTTCAACTACACGTTCAGCTTGGAGGGGAAAACGCAAGGGTATGTTAGGGAGAGAAATCCGATCTGGTAAGTCATGCCAGGAAGAGCCACCCTCACAGTAACAGAAGACTGATGCAGCCAGACTGTGTTCAGCCAAAGGGTGGCGGCTGCACTGTCTTTTGTGTCCTAGCCATGCCCAACGGAGCCTCGGCCTCTCCAAATGGCTGGTTTGGCAACCAGCCTTAGCGCCTTTAAGTTGCTCTTGTCTAGAAGCCTCTTTTTTTTTTTTTATCATATCTGATTTTGGTAAACCTAGGCTCCTCTAAATAGGATTTCTTAGCAACCATCAGGAAAGACTTCCTGTACGTAGACCCACTTGGGCTCCTCTCTTTGGTGACTGTCCTTCCTGGGGCCGTCTGTATTTGCCTCTATTTATCCATACAGTGTTGGTAGGAGTAAAAAAACAAAACAAAACAAAAACAACCAACCAAAAAAAGCCCACTACTGTCAGAAGGGAAGGTTTAAGAGTAAAATTTAATGTAGGAACCTCAAATGGTCTTTTCTATTCAAAGAGCTTCCAGTATGCCATGGTACTGGGGCACTGGCAACTCCTCTGTTTTCATAAACCCTTCCTGCAGCAAGAGGCAGAGGTAGGGCAAATTTCCTATGTGCCACCATCAATGAGGGCCAGCACAGACAGCACCCTGATCTGCTCAAGGACACCCAGCCAGTCGATGCAAAACAGGGCCCAACAGGTCAAGCACCATGTTGCCAAGTAGATGCCATCATTCTACTTTCGTTCATCTTCACCGACCACGTGGTGGGGGGAGGGACTCAGGCAGGGAAAGGTTAGACTAAGTGTCACTTGATGCTCGCATTCTTACCTGTGCGAAGAGAACTACCAGGCTATGGTTGTCAGGGAACTCAAGGTGCTTGGAGTAAAAGTGACGGAGAGCAGCAATGTCACTCTGAATCAAACCTTTCTTCTCATTGTCTAATTTATCCAGATCTGTGGATAAACCATCATTCAGCTGGTAGAAAACTCTGGACTTCTAGCTATATCCTTTTATTGGGATCATGTTCAAGTGTGTTAAACTCTGGAGTCTAGCTATATCCTGTAAATGGCATGAAGTGGGAGAAAAAACTACGTGGAGCCCCCAGGAAATATACCTCCTCCTCATTTGGTCTAACTGATAAACCCTAGGACAAGAAAAGCGTGCCATTTCTTTCTTCTCTTCCTCTGACAACTGGAAGTCACTCAGGACAGGGAATTTCAACTGACCATTAGCAACAAGGTCAGGAATGAGTGGCGATGACCGATAACTAGCTTGGTCAAGTCAAGGGCCCCCCGATTGGCCCTGGAGTCTACGTCATGATCGAGAAAGTGGACAGCCCCTGATTTAATGCCTTTCCATAAGGACGTCAGCTGTTTACAGGACTGCAATTCAGCAAAGATCCAAAAAATACTCAGCATGCCAGGAGAGCCAGCAGGAGATAGCGTAGGATGTAACAATTCATCCTGTAAGTTCCTACTTCCCCTTAATTATTTCCTAGCAGGTCCTAGCAACTCAGAAAAAAAAAAAGTTATATTCATTTTTCAAAACAGCACACAAGTCAAAATAAAAACTGGTAATCGTAAAATTCCCACCACCACTAAGAATCCGGCTTCCCCACCACCACTAAGAATCCAGCTATCTCTTCCTTTCCTCAATCCCGTCTAATTCACAGATAATGTGTGGGTAAGATAACTCCTCAGCCAGTCACAGGGAGACTTACGTGATTCAAACTCCTTCACGGTTAACAATTTCTCTGAAGGTGTTCTCTCTGGGTGGATTTTCTAGTAATTGGGGAAGAAATCACACAGACACAGATTTCAACACCTAGTGCAAAAAAACAGTGCTTTCACTTGTACATCAACATGAAGAAAAAGGCAATAGTTCTGAATGAAGTAAAGAGAGCTAGCCAAGGAGTCTGCCATTTGGGCTCTGAGAGCTTTGCCTAACATCCAAATCCAAAGGACTCTTTTGAAAAGCTTTTAAAAGCACCTGCCACGTTCCTAACACCCTGATAATGCTATGCACACAGTAGGCTCAAAAATGCTTGTTATGGGAAAGAACGGTGGCTAGAAAACAACTTTTTAGGTCCCTGACTTAAAAGGACCGAGTCTACAGATGAACCATCCCATTTATTATTTCTCCTTCTAAAAAGGAACAAAATCAAACCCCCATCCATTTTACACTTTCTTTAAGCATAAGCTAAAATGATCTCAAATTCCAGGTTTTAAAAAGAACACTTTCGGTTGTATCCGTGAGCCCAGATTCACTTGAAACGTGTTGCTGGCTTTGTTCTAGACACCCCAAGAGGAGCTGACAATAGTAAACCCGCCAGGCTTTGAGAACATGAATAAACTTGGTGTTGACAAGAGTTCAAACGCCGAGCTCAAGAGCTGGCCCAAGGCCGTGTCTTTGTAATCGGGCTATTCAACTTGGGTATACAGGTGGTCCAGCCGGGCGCTCTCACCTCCCTAGTTAGCATGCTACGCTTCCCCTTGGCAGTTGGGTAGCCTGTCTCCCCGAATCCTTTGCAAGTGACTAGAATACAAATGGTCTGGTTTTTTAATCATCAAGTCCTATAGGGATGAAAAGATGGCCAGGTAACTTTTCATTTAATAGACTATTAGTCATAGTAGTAATTATAATAAAAGTTGAATGAAACTGGTATAAACTCATCATAGCTTTCAGACTACCCTCCTGGTGCCAAAACATTTCAATAGTTCTTTTTTAGAGCGGAAATCTTCCCATTCACAGGATCCATTTCTATAAGATTAGTAAGTCATTTTGCCTGGGAAAACTTTTCATTCAGAAAGGGCACCGGCTCCTTCTGAATTCTTAACCACCACACTTTCAATAACGTCAGGCGGTGGGGCTGGGGGGGAACCAGCAGACTGGTCACCCAATCCTCCCAAGATGCTTATGGATCAAATCGGATGGCTTACTTACCCTGACACCTCACCCAGTCACACCATTTTCTTTCTCCTACCCTTTCCTTCCGAACAAGTACTTGGCATATATTTAAAGATGACACTTAGTAAGGACCCAAAAGTTAACCTCCTCCAGCAAAAAAAGCATTCTGATTTTTCGGTCTCACTCTACAGGCCAGCCTTGATGCCTGTGGTTACCCTGAGCCAGCGAAGGCACATGTCTGCAAGCACCTGACCCAGGCTGAACATAACAGAAGCATGACTTCAGAGGTCAGAAATGTTCTCCTGTCTACGATGCCGAGGAGCCTGACTTGGTCTGGGGACAGATATGAGCTGGTCAGGATCACATTTGGTTTCGATGAAGGAAAAACCAAAGTTTTAAACGGCGGGAGGTGGGGTGGGGGAAGACAGAAAGAAGAGGCAGATGAAATTTCAGCTTTAAAAGAGTTACAGTACAGAGGCCCTGCCCCCAGCTTATCACTAGCAAGCAGCTCCGTGGACATACACCTTCTAAGCTCCGTGCGGCCCATTTCATCGTGTCACAAGGACAAGTCCTACGGCATTTTCCGCCCCTCCTGTCAAGATCAGGCATCTTATTATCATGCAATCAATAAGGCCTGAGCAAACTGGCGGTCAGGACCACCAGCCCCGGCTTCATCTTTGGAGGAAACCGTTGATGGCTGTCTTCATCCCCACCCTCCTCCCCTCTCCCCTTGCCTCGATTTCTACTTTTCCGCTCCTTTTCTTTCTCCTCTCCTTGCACATGCCATGCTGGCTGTTCTACCCCAAGGCAGGGCGAATAACGAGAAGGAGAGGAACAGGACCCAGCACAGGACAGGGGCAGAGGGCGGGGGGAGCAGAGTTCACTCTGTGTCTGGGGAAAGACGGGAACGGTGCAAAGCTTCGAAGGCCGGTCTGGTTCCCTAGGACACTCTGATTATTGTCAGTCAGGTTTTCACGCCCTGAAAGGCCGTATTTTTCTATGTAAACCTGTCTCATAAAAAGCTCAGAATTTAGTAACTGTGGCTACGTTCCTGGCCTGGGGTAAGTGACATCCTAGCTGCACAGGTCAAACAAACCAGCTCACACGTGCAGCATTGTTCCCAACCCCATCCATATGGATGTGACCGGAAATGGGGTCCCAGGACACTTAACGAGAGATGATCACCATGGGTCACTCACTCATCTTTCTGACCTTTAAGAAAAATAAAAATAAAACACACTTGAACGTGATCCCAATTCCTCACCTGTTTGGCCAGAATCCGTGCAGTTAGCCTTACAGTCTCTGAGGGATTCCAGTTTTCCCCCAAAACAACCATGGGAGAACATTCCAGCTTGTGCATGGGCCAATCTTCTCTCTGGGAAAGTGAAAAAACAATTACACACACACACACACACACACACATACTGCAATAAAGTTCGAAAAGAGAGGATGCAATAAGTCCTACTAAGGTCAAGTGAAATATGTTTCCTTTTGGAAAACACGATGATGCTCACAAAAGCTAGAGATGAAAACATCCTTTAAGATAGTTGTGGCTATATAACCTTGACTCAGGCCTGGCCAAGGTTGTTGGCAAGAGAAAATTTGCTTTGTGTTGTTTCATCAAGCATCTGGTGCCCCTCATCATTCCAAACAACACACACACCTTTCCATTATCTGTGGTCGCTGTCAAGTCACAGGGGTGAGTGACTTTAGCATTTGCCATTGGTTTGGCTCTGCTACCTACGGTTCTGTTCTGGCTCTGTTCTCACTTCAGAGCAAATAACCAAGAAGTGACACACACAGCACCTAGTCTGTGTGTGTCTACACAGACACAGCACAGCACCCTTTTACAGGTGATAAAAACAAAACACAAATGAGGGCTTTGTCAAGGGCCCTCTAAGAGTCTGGCCAGGGCAACTCTTGGGAATATTTAGGAACACAGACTTCCTGAAGAGTCATTTGATAAAAGAGGAAAACTGTTCTCCTTTCTATCACTTGTCTTGAAGTTTTCTGCCCCAGGTTGGGGGCTAAAGGGCGTGTGCTCACTCCTGGAAGGGTGGAGATGCCCCCTATGAGACGGGAAGGCTGAGGAAGTAGGAGGACGTGGGTGCCGTGGAGGAAGGCTCTGAGCACTGGGCATAAAGAATGATGCTGGCGTCAGTGACAGGGTTACTGTGGGGTGACTGGGAACTGCCTGGACCACACGGGCTCCAATAAAAGCCCACCGCAGTGGCGTGATGGGGCTGAGAGGCTGTGGGAGAGGACTCAGTGGGAGTCTGCAGACACTCTTTGTCGCAATGGAACTGGGTATCGTCGTGTTCTCCCCTCCGCCTTTCCTGCCTCAGAAAATGGCAAGTCTGATGGTTCAGGTGCTCAGGCCAGAACCCTGGAGTCCTCCTGGCTGCCTCTCTTCTCTCCCTTCCACTCCACATAAATCTCCCTGGCAAATCCATCCTGTCTGCCTGCAGAATACAGCTAGCCTTTGATTACTTCTTGCCTCACCACCACCCCCACCTTTCTACTGGGTGTGCAGACCCGACACCTCGCCCTGTGGCTACCTGGACACCTGCTTCTGCCCCCACCCAACTCTGCTCCAGACACCAGCCAGAGTAATTGATTCTGCAAAGCACAACTCAGATCCTGCCTTTTCTCAGCTTAGCACCTTCTAATGACTTCTCACCTCAGAGCGAAAGGCCAAGACTTAAAGATGACCCGTGAGGCTACACGTGGTAGGAGCCCCCCCTCCCCCGCTTCCATTACTCTGAGCTCATCACCACCACCATGCTCCCTCACCTCACTCCATGCTGGCCACCACGTCTCCTTGCTGCTCCTTGAACAGACCACGCTTGCTCCTGCCAGGAGATCTTTGGCACTTGCGGTATTTCCTGGCTAGACGCCTCTTCCCCTAGACATCCACCTTGCTCCCTCCCTCCTCCGCGTCTCTGCTCCGATGCCCCTTTTCAAGGTACCTGCCATGAATACTCTGTCAAGACCAGCACTCTCCCCAACACTCTCCCTTTCCTTGCTTTTATGTTTCTTCTTAGTACCTCTCACCACCTGACATATTACACACTGATTAGTTGTTTGGTTTACTATGTCTCCCTCCCGCTCCCACTAAAATAAAGGACGTTATTAGTCTGTTTTGTGTACGCCTGTTACCCCAGAACCTAGAACAGTGCCTGGTGTTTACTAGGCACTCAATAAAGTTGCTGAATGAATGAAGATGTCTCCCTCCCCTCCCCCATGCCAAATATAGGAAAGACACGATGTCACAATGATTTAAGGCAGCCCGTGGCACAGACCCTTGGCTCAAGTTCTGTGCCAAGATGTTCTGCAGAGTTAAATAACACCATGCCAAATATAACTAAGAACAGGGGGAGAAAGAAATGACAAGATATGCACAAGGGAGAAGAGGATCTGTTTTTAGCCAAAGCCTAAAATGAGAGCACGGTGATGAGGCAATGTGGTAGGAACAGGTGGGTCTAGCTCCCAGCCGACAAACCAGCTCCCTCCCCAAATGCAAGGCAAAAAGGGAAAGTCAAAGAGGGCTTCAAGCCTGGCCTTGGGATATCCAAGGGGAGTGAGCACCACCAGCTGGGGCAGATGGATAACTGGCAACTAGGAACACACACGTGTCCACTATGACCCCAGGAACGCTAATACAAGGTCTCTGCAGGGCCTTGAAGATGTTAGTTTTCTGAACTGTAGGTGGTGTCTTTTGGTGTTTAACAATGAGCTCCTGGGAGAAATAAGTTTAATACTAACATTTCTTAATATGACTTACATATTATTAATAGAATTAATGTCAAATTAATGCGAATAAAAAGTAACATACAATGTAGACATGTATTGATGTTAATGTCTTCAAAGGGAAGGGAACCTAACTACAGGGCACAGTCTGGAGGCGAGCAGAGTGCTGTGAAGTAAGAGGACACTGGTTTGGGGCTCGGGGAGACCTGCATTCTCACCCCCCCCCGCTCTGCAGCGAAGCAGCTATGTGACACCAGGCAGGCCTCTTAATCCCTCTGCATCCATATCCTTGGCTGTAAATAACATGATCCCTAAGTTATTTAGCAGGTCCAGAATTCTGAGTCTATGATTTTATGCTTTCCAACAGTGATAATCAGACACAAAAGCTTGAAGACTACCAACAAATATAGGACCTTCAAATGGGATAATTAGGCATTCATGCAACCAACCACAAAGGGTCATTGTGGGGATCCAGCAAATAAGCTAACCCACAAGAAGCATTCAGACCAGTGCCTGGCACACACTGCGCTCTCAACAAACGCTGGTAATTGTTCATTTACTGGTTCTTTCATTCATCCAATAAGCCCTCGACTGACCGTAGAGGCAGAGGTGGGAGATGGAGTCTTTGACTTCAGGTAGTTTACGACTATATCCGAACACAAGGTAAAAGTAAGAGCACCTAGAATGTGATACAGCCCCACACAAAGCAGTTAAATCAGAGAGCTGGGTAAATCCAAGGATGCGCAGAATCATGTAAGTTTCATCAAGGGAAATTTACTAGGTAATAAGTTTTCACTTTCTGTCAGAAGGTGGAAATGACAGAGATGTGCCACAATGGCACTACTCGGTTTTAATTCTTTTTTTTTTTTTCGGTTTTAATTCTTAAAAAAAAAAAAAAAACTGTTGGGGGGAGAAGAACATCTGGTAGAAATGTCAGATAGGTTCTGAGCATATCCTGATATAATCTGCCCCTAAGTTCTGAGCATATCCTGATATAATCTGCCCCAATTTTGCCCATAAGAAATTATAAACAATCAGATTGGACAAAATTGAAACAAAAAATTAAGCTAACCTGATGGATAGGAATAAGTCTTATCAATTAATAGTGCTTTATTTGTGTTTTGTTTGGTTTTTTAGTACTGCCAGTTTCACTGCACACAGAATGATTTTGCAACCCTTTATGCTTTTAAAAAAACATTTTTGCCCGTTTTTCCAAAACTTTCTCTACTAGTTTTCTTCAAAATTCAAGCTGTTCCTCCTTGCCTGATTGCAATCTTTATAAAATTTTATGCAAACTCAAATGGATCCCATTTCCCAGGAAAGTAATATACAAATAAATGCACAGGAAGGATTCAGAAAGACACATGCCAAAGTGTTACTAGTGATTTTCTCTGGAAGGATAAAATTATGAAGTATGGCTACTCTTTCTGTTCTTCTTTCAGTCTTTACTTTCTGATTTTTCTATATTGAGCACAGATTATTCGTGCAATAAATTTGAACAATTAACTATCGTAAAAGTAAGATAGGGAATATTTTGGTACACTTTTTAAACTTCTAGTTCATTTTCAGCCAATGTAATAACAGCTCTGCATGACTTTCCTTTTTGCACATGGACAAAAATGCTTAAAGATGCGTAAAGAGCGTTGCAAAATTGTTTCATGGTACACCGGCACTTCCAACACTGGAAGAAAAGAGTGACTGTTATGTCATCCAGTTTTCTGCTGAGCAAACGATATACTGCCTCCCTGCGTAAGAAGACCGGATTCTTATTGTGACGTCCCCTTTTCTAACTCTCGCATTTGGTGTTTCTTTCGTTCTAATGGGGCTTTCAATCTACACCATGTCTCCTTGTACACACGCATACGTGGTTTCCTGAAATGTGGAGCAGCACGCGTAGGTGATTTCTTAAAATGTGGAACAGTAAGAAAATGTCAGACTTGCTGCTCTCTACTACCATTCTCTGCGAGAGGAAGAATGAAGAGGGAATCAGGGGCTTAGTGACCATCTCACACCAAGATGACAGACACTGCTGAGCCCCCATCACAAGGACATCTGCTTTGTTTTCTCTTCCCATAAAAGAGTGATTGGGATGCACTCATTCATTCCTACACGTTTTTTCCTACTGGTGATATTAACCATTTAGAAAAAAGAGTGGCTCTGTTGAAGATGGTTCCTGTGTCTGGGTTAAGAGGACAAAGCGAATTTAACCAGGACTAAACCTATGACTCTGGCCCCACTCACTAATCACCCAAACAACGACAGGGTCATGGGAGCACTTCTTGGACATTTCTACACTTCAGTTACTTTCTAATCGATGATAAAAGTCAAGAATGTTTGAGAATCTTTGATCACAAGCTCCTCACACGTGCCTTTTAAAATCTCCATTGGGATATGCCCGCACTTCCTACTTTCAAAAGCACACTCATAATCCTATCACCTCTATTTACAAAACACAAATCGTTTTCTTCTATTTGTCAATGTTAAGAAATAATACCCTAGAAAGTTCTACTCCACAATTCCTCTATGTAATAACTTTCTAAAACTATTCTCTTCAACGTGTCATAGTACGACTTAATGAAAAAGTCTTAAGTGAGTGAATAATACACTTAGTTTTCCAGGCATATTTATAAAAATAAATATAGTTCATTAAAACACACAGGTTACAAACCAAGCCTGACTAAAAAGGAATTCTCTATTTCTTTTATGTTTCCTCCCATTACCCTCTCATGCATCGTCAATTAAAATCTTTCCTCTGGCAGAGGATCCCACTGAGCCAAGTGAATGAAGAGGAAAGGAAATGGGACAAGACAGGGCCAAACTGTATACAACAAAGCAGGATCCTAAAGCCCTGCAATTAGAGAGGAGGGCCCGGGGAGAGTAAACACAGTGCTGAGGGTCTCCTAAGATGCTGCGTTTGTGGAAGGATGTGTGCCTTACACTCTTGGAGAGGTTTCTGGAAAGACAACACCACTGGAAGGGGTCTTCCCCCCTTTCACCTCAATGAAAGGCCACTTCTCAGTCTTTGACACATTCCCACAGTGCCTCTTCTCCTGGAGGGTCCTCAGCACCCCCAAGCACAGTGTTGGAAAGCAGTGAAAAGCCCTCCCCAGGCAGCCTGCACAGTCTGGTCTCGGTTCTGCTGCTGTGTCCCCTTGGGTGGGTCACCCAACCAGTGTGGACATAGTTTTCTTATCTACTGATAAACCTCCTTTCCAACCCCATCATCTGATGTGTGACTCCAGGTGGGTGGGGTCTGCCTTTGAAGAACGCCCAGTGAATGACCAGCAGCTGAGGGCCATGCTTTCTTAGGCGGAGAATCACTCATTTACCTTCTTCACTGCTGCTCTTGTTCTGTGCCACTTGTAGCAGAGTCTCCACTTTGATCCTATCCAAGCAGTCCCTTGGGCAGAACCCTGGATACATTTTTATCTGGAGCAAATGCCCCAGATTCCCCCCTAATGATTTTATGGATGAAGCCCTTATACAGCCATTTATTTCTAGGCGCTTATTTTGATTAAACCTTTATGACCATTCTATCTCATTGTAATACAGTGTCCTGCACTTACTCAGTTCTTCAGTACCGTAGGATAGAACACCTTAATGACTATTAGCCTCTTCCTTCCACATCAGGAGACGGATGAAACAAAAACGAAACTTACTGGTCAAATCCAGCCTCACCTCTAGAAAACGAGTGGCTCTGGGAGCTGTGTTATCACTTGTCCTCTAGGAGGCTACTTCTGTCACGAGGGATACTTCACAGAGCACAGGAAAACTGAATTGCAGAAGTGCTCTCCAGGACTCATGGCGTCCTAGCCCCGAACCTGGGCGACACGCAGGGAAGACTGCACATCACGACGCTGGACACAGCAAGCTGTCTTGGCCCAGACCTTCAACGTGACTTACAGTCACAGCACTGTATCCCCTCACATCTTGGGATTTCCTGCTACAAGCAATCGCATTATGCTTTAACCTGTACAATCTGTCTATAGGAGGAGAATGTACAGACTACAAGCTGCTTGCTGTAAAGTAATAAAGAGGCATTCTGGGGGGCTTCCCTGGTGGTCCAGTGGTTAAGACTCCTCGCTTCCACTGCAGGGGTCACGGGTTCGATCCCTGCTGGGGGAACCAAGATCCCGCATGCCACGCTGCACGGCCAAAAAATTAAAAGAAGAGAAGAAAACCTTCTTTAAAAAAAAAAAAAAAGAAGAAAAGAAAAAAGAGGCATTCTGGTTAACGTGGGTTGATGAACTCGATCACTGTGAACCTTCCAAGCAGGCCACCTATTACTGTGAGTGTGCAAATCTGGGAGACTAGGTCCTAAAGGCAGGGGGACCACAATGGCCACCTCAAGACCCCAACCTGGACCACGATGATTCATCAAAATAATGCCACCTGGTGAGGCCTAATGGAAGACAGCTCAGCGGCCCGCTCAGGAGACCCCGAGGTAGCTCAGCATCTCACAGATTCTCATATTTTATATTAATGCGGAGTTTACGGTTCATCAGAGAAGTTAACAAGCATTTTGTAACAAGCATTCCTCATACAATGTACACCATTAGGGATCTCAAGTTCTTAGAAACCATCCATTCTTAGGTGAAAAAAACAAGCCCCTCGGGTGAGGGGAAGGGACAGTCAGGGAGTTTGGGATCGACATGTGCACACTGCTATATTTAAGATGGGATAACCAACAAGGACCTGCTGTATAGCACGGAGAACTCTGCTCAATGTTATGTGGCAGCCTGGATGGGAGGAGAGTTTGGGGAAGATTGGATACATGTATATGTATGGCGGAGTCGCTTTGCTGTGCACCTGAAACTATCACAACATGGTAAATCAGCTATACTCCAAGATAAAATAAAAAGTTAAAAAAGAAAAAAAAAAGTCCCTTAAATCTAACATATGCTGTATACGTTATTCTCTGCATACAGCTAAGCTTCAGTCCAGCCTGAGTTACTGTAATATTATTATTTATAAGCCCTCACGCCTGCACACAGCATTACAGTTTACATAGAACTTTCATATCTGTCAAATCATTTGGTCCTTACAATTCATCAAGATAGGGGCCACTGTCCTCATTTACATTTAAAGAAACAGAGACTCTGAGATGCCCTTTGTCCTATGTCCTATGTCCTATGAAGTTCCTAGAGCTAGTCATTTGCAGAGCTGGGACCACGTCCTCCTAGTCTTCTGTGTTTCAATAGTCTGAACTGTCTGTGAGTTACTAGCTTGCTTCTTTAAAGAACCAGAACGTCATGAGTTATTTCTTCTAGAAGTGTTTAACTTAAATATAGAAACAGCTAACTTATCAGGCCTGGAGCCAAATCATGTCATTCCAGGGCTCACTGATCTCTCCAATGTCACAGCAATCTAACCACAGAATTCTCTGTGTACGATCAGTAGGGGCAAAGTATGATCTCTCCTCTTCAAAAGAAGCCACACTCCCTAAAAACTCAACGACAAACCCATCTATATTCTCACTGCCCCACAGGCTGACAGCCTCTGGAAGCCCACAGGGAGAGGGACCGTGTACGTGGCCTTCAGAACCAAGGCTGACCTTCCCAAGCCAGTGACTCAGCCTGTGTTTCATTCCCGCCAGGGCCCCTGTGACAGGAGCTCTACGGTTAGATGACACTGACATGCTAGACATCGGAGCTTAACAACCTCTCCCACTGCCAAATAACGCTCTTTGGAGACTTTCAGAGACCAGCTGCATACGGAGAAGAGAGAGAAAAAAAAATGAAATCGTGGGTAATGAGGCAGACCAGGGAGGGGGTAGGGGACAGACGGGAATGACTCCAAGTATGGGAAGAACAACAACAAAAAGAGGTACAGATATGTTGAAAATCCTCCCTGTCATATAGAGCCATTGTTTAATGGCATCAGCATTTCCCAAGGAGTATCAACAGGTTTCCATTAAAAAAATAGTTTGGGGAGGGTATACTGAAGTCAAAGATCATATTCTCCCCAAATTCAAATTGCTGGAACATGGAACACTTTTTCTGTAAAATATCTATGAACATTTTGTATAACTATATAGTATCAAGTAGAAAAGTTTGGAAGACACCACTCCTCGTCCCTCAAAGAATCTGCCAAGAGCTCCTCCAAACTCCCCCTTGAGCTTCCCAGTCCCGTGTTCCGAGACTCCCTTGAGACGTATCCATCAAGCCAGATGGCCCACGGTCTACATGCAACCTGCCTCCTGAACCCACTCAGCACCGACTGCTGCCGAGGCAGCATCCCCAGGTCTCCAGGTCCAAGTTCAGAGCAGCTCGCCTCTGGCTGTACAAAGGCTGTGCCAGGGGCTCACCTAAGTCTAGCTGGAATCAGGCTGGGTTAGACCAGCCCAAGTGCAGCGTGTGGCCTGCTAGAGGGACATATACAAATACAGACCTGTGATAGTAAAGATTAAACAATTTTAAAGATAGCATTTTAACATTTTTCACTGGTCATCTTTGCATGTTCCATCTGTTGCTGGTAGTCTTGGGGGGCAGACTGTCAACCTTAGTGATACACATGCCTGTATCCAACATGGCTCCCCTATTTCTGATCTTCTGTGTGGCCCCAAAATGCTACTGCTGGCTGCCCGTTATCACCGGCAGCACACAGGGGGACCCAGCCACTTCCTATGCCACAAGGAGGCTTTGTAGCTCTGGCTGCAGGAGGGCTCTGGGCTGCCGTGACAAGGACGAGAAGGATGTTGGGTCCCGATCTTCCGAGGAAACGGCCCTCCCTGCCAGCTGGCCCAACACCTACCTGACACTCCACATTGCAGTAAAATGCCTGCTTGCATCTTCCACATTTGGACAATCCTTCTTTCCTTAAAAAACAGAAAGGGCACTGTAGTGTCGAGAGGCAGGGAAACGTGAAGTTGCACATTTTATCATGCAGTAGCAACAGCCATCTGGTCCGAAAGCACAGCCAAGAGTCACCTTACCTTGCTCTCCCACTGATAGGTGGCATTCTCCCAAAGGAGAGTTTGACCAGATTCAGCCCTTGAGTAGGAGTGAGTTAGTCAAAGAGGACACGCACCGACATTTACCGACCTCAACAGCATGAAAGGCACTTTCCAAAGAGACGAATGACACACTCTTTGACTCATGAGCCTGGCCTGGGACACCACAGCTGTTAACATCACCTGCACTATCATTCAATAGTTTGGGGCAAGTCAAAGGCTCTTATGTCCTGATTTTCTCACCTGCTAGACAGGGACAGAAATAAACAAAGCCATCTTGGAAGTTTGCGTCTGTACAGATGGAGGATTGGGTCCACCCACACTGGTGAAAATGCACCGTGAGTGGCAACTTTTAGTATTTAGAGACACAAGTAATGCAGAAGATAGGATGGAGGGTGTCAGGAGCTCAAATGTTGTCTGGGAAGCTAAGTTTAAAAACAATGCAACCCAGCAAGTGGGAACATATTCCTGAATAAAATATTCCCAGATCTGATTGGTATACACATCCACCTTGCCGGTATCCTATTGAGCGATTCTTCTGCCTCGTCATAATTAGGTCAGTCCTCCCTGTTCATTGCCGTATTATTTATCTTCCTGCTTCCCACAGAGGACAGGGATATTGCTGTTTCCCAACTGTTAGGTGCTGGTATGTTTGCTGCGTTAGACAAGCCACAGTTTTTTCAAAAACTGTGAAGCCCCTAAGTTAAACCACATACGACAGAACTCTTAAAAATTTTTTTGAGGTGGGGAACCACCACGTGGTTAAATCAGAGCACTATCTGTAAAGCCCACTGTCTGATTCTCACCCACCACACTGAAGCCAGCTTTCTGACTTACAGAAATGCTGACACTGCAAAGAGCACTCTTGCTACTGTCAGGGGTGCCCCCTGCCCTGCAGCGGAGCCCCCTCACACCCATCCCTTCTGCAGCTTCCCCGGAGAGCGGATAGTTCATGATATACATATAATCACGCTGCAGAGTCCTCCTCTGCGTCTCATCAGCAAGTGGTAGTCACCACACTACTCCCACGGAATCGGGAAAGTGTTCCAAAAATGCTACTGTTGGAACGAAACAGACTGCCTTGCAGTTTTCATGACAGCGCTTGGGTTCCAAGAAGCAGACTGAAGAATGTGTGGGAGAAAAACGCATCTTGTGGTTGAGGTATAAATAAATGTTCCAAGTTTGCACATCTCAGCGGTTCAAAAAGGAACCCACTGATTTGGCTGAGCGTATTCTCCGGCCTGAAATACCCTCCGAGGAGATACATCTGGACGAGATGCACGGTCCCTGCTCTCCTGCATTTTATGCCAAGAGGAAAAGGACAGATGTGCGTGAAGACAGCCGTGAAGTGAGTTGTGAGCAAGTGCTAAGTGACAGGAACTGTGAAGGAGTGCCAAAGGAATGGCAAGTACAGACAGGCAAAGCCAAGGAGGGAACTTTGAAAATTCTTTCCAAAAAGAAGTGCGTTTGGAAATGGACAATGGATGGGTAGGTGCTACCCATAACAATGTCCATCTGAAATAACCATTAGTTAAGGTTTGGTTTTGCAAGGGGGGAGGTCACAAAACCTCTCTGAGAATCTGAAGCTATTAACTCTCCCCAACAACCCACCTTCTCCCCAACCCCCGAAAAACAACAGCAAATTTTTTGAAATTTCAAAGGCTCACAAGTCACCTAAAGTCTATACATGGACTAGCTCTGAAACTAGAGTTAAGACCCCTTGATATAAAAGACTAGGAAATTATAATGTCTTTATTAGCTCTACACCATACAAAAAAACAAGGATTATATACAGAGATCTTCCTGCACAGATGCCAGCAGTAAAGCTAATATGAAACCAAGGTTTGTTTTCAGTTTCAAGGTAACATCCCAGAGAGAAAAACAGCAATTGGGCTCTGGTGAGCTCGGGAAGAACTCTAGTGGGATTTCATCAACATGATAAATCTCCCAAAGGCCAGGTTTCATTCAGCCCAGCCAGTCACCAAGTCCACGGCCACAAACAATGAAGATCAGGCAGAAAGAGCTAACTTGTCAGGATTGGCGAGAGGTTACACAATTCCTACTGTCCACCCCAGTGGTTCCCAAGATGTGGTCTGTAGACTACTGGGGGCCCGGAGACCCTTTCAGGGAGTCCGTGAGGTGAAAACTATTTCCAGAATACTACTACTGCCTTTTCTGTCTTGACATCTGCGCTCTAGAAGGTGTAAGGTGCCTGGAGGGTGAAACCTGCGATGCTTTAGTACAAATCAAAGCAGCGGCACCAAACTGTCCAAGTGGTCACTGTATTCCTCACTTCCACACACTACAGCAAGGGGGGTAAAGCCAGTAACACTTAAGAATGTCCCTAATGAAATCTAAAATATGACACAAATGAACTTACTTATGAAACAGACTCACAGACATAGAAAACACACTTGTGGTTGCCAACAGGGGCGGAGGGGTGGGAGAGAAATGGATTGGGAGTTTGGGATGAGCAGATGCAAATTATTATATATAGAATGGATAAACAACAAGGTCCTACTGTATAGCACAGAGAACTATATTCAATATCCTGTGATAAACCATAATGGAAAAGAATATGAAAAAGAATGTATATAGGGCTTCCCTGGTGGTGCAGTGGTTGAGGGTCCCCCTGCCGATGCAGGGGACGTGGGTTCGTGCCCCGGTCCGGGAGGATCCCACCTGCTGCGGAGCGACTGGGCCCATGGGCCATGGCCGCTGAGCCTGTGCGTCCGGAGCGTGTGCTCCGCAACGGGAGAGGCCACAACAGTGAGAGGCCCGCGTACCGCAAAAAAAAAAAAAAAAAAAAAAGAATGTATATAGATATATATATATCTCAGAATTACTGTTATACAGCAGAAATTAACACAACACTGTAAATCAACTATACTTGAATAAATTTTTAAAAAAAGAATGTCCCTAAGAAGCAGTAACAAATATTAATGTCACTAAACCTCAACTCTTTGGTATGTGTTTTTTTTGACATCCTGAGATGAAATGGGAAGAAGGCGGGAAGCATTTCTGCTCCTACTGAAGGATGAGGGCTCTGTCTCAAGGAAGAGCTCTTGGCCATCCCTGGAGCCATAAACTCAACTAGCCACTGTTTTCTTGAAATACCGCTTTTACCTGAAAGAACAACTTTAGACAAACTGATTATTCAGACTTGTGTATCTGGCAGCTATATTATGGAAATGAATGAAGTGAGCCCATCACATCAAGGAAAATAACCAGCAATACTTGTTGCCAATGATAAAATTTGGGCTTTTGAGCAAAAATTAAAATTTCGGAACATACGTCTGTCGCCCTAGGCTTGACAGTCTGATGAGACTGGTGGTGGTTTTCATAATTATGATTTTTTGATATGGTTTGATCAAATAAAGTTTTAGAAGGTCTACATAATTTAGTGAACCAAATGACCAGTGTATGTTTTAAAAATTACGTATGGGTAAAAGAGGCATTCAAAGTACAAGACAGACTAAGGGATTTTACGTATCAGAGTACATAAAATTCACAGATGGCTTCAGGTTGCACATTACAACTAGTCTTTAAGACAAAATCACTTACTGAGTTCTAGTGTTGAATCAAAGAATATCTGCAATTAACTGAAAAGGTTATTAAAATACTCCTTCCCTTCCAACTACATATTTACTTGAGGCCAGATTTCCTTCGCATACTTCAACCAAAAGTACATAATTCTCCAGACTGAATTCAGAAGCATATCTGAGAATCCACTTGTTTTCTGGAAATCCAGACATTAAAGAGATTTGCAAAACTGTAAACCACCACTATTCTCATTAATTCTTTTGTTTTGGAAAACAGTCCTCATAAAAAAAAAAATGTTACAGTAACGGTTGCTGTCATTTTAAAATAAATAAACGCTTTATAATATTCTTTATTTTTAATTATTAATACAAATACAGTATTGATAAATACCAAGGTAAATAAAAAAAGCTCTTTGGAGTTCTCAATTTCTAAGGGTAGCGAGGGCTCTTAAGACCTCCGTTATACATATATACAATGGAATATTACTCAGCCATAAAAAGGAACGAAATAGGGTCATTTGTAGAGACATGGATGGACACAGAGACTATCATACAGAGTGAAGTAAGTCAGAAAGAGAAAAACAAATATCGTATATTAACGCACATATGTGGAATCTGAAGTTGGTACAGACGATCTTATTTACAAAGCAGAAATAGAGACACAGACTTAGAGAACAAAGATATGGATACCAAGGGGGAAGGGCGGGGGTGGGATGAATTGGGAGACTGGGATTGACATACATATACTACTGAGACTATGTATAAAATAGATAACTAATGAGAACCTACTGTATAGCACAGGAATCTCTACTCAGTGCTCTGTGGTGACCTAAATGAGAAGAAAATCCAAAAAAGAGGGGATATATGTATACGTATAGCTGATTCACTTTGCTGTACAGTATAAACTAACAGAATATTGTGAAGCTACTATACTCCAATAAAAAAAAAGACCAAAAAGTTTGAAAACTGATCTCTTTCAATAATTCCATCAGCTGTGAAGAAGTTATTATTCCCGCTTTTCACATGAAGATATTGAGGATCCTAGAGGTGAAATAGCTAACCCAACACGGTCATTCAGAAGGTGGGTAGCAGAATCAGAATTCACACATCAAGGTACATACTATGTCTCCATCGTGCAAAAATATCCTTCCTTGAGTACTGTGACATGAAACAAAAATAATCTATGTGTCTGGATAACAGTAATAACAAAGTATAAATAGAGGCATTCTTTACTCTGGTCTGCATAATGTCCCAGCTCCAATGGTATCCCATTAATGCTACTTGGCTTCAAAGATGCAATGGGGAGAATCCAGGATCATTTCTGAAAATGAGATCTGGGGAGGGAGCATCCCCACAGAGGGTCTCTCAATCAACTATTCCAGAGGAATCAATGTCACCTGAAGCAGACTGGAATAAAATAAGGATTACTTTTGTATTCAGTCTGTGCAAAGACGGTCCCTCTGCCTCATTCAGTGTGCTAAATCCAGGTGTTTCTCAGACACTGGGCCAGTCCAAGCAGGACCGTGTCCTCTGGGAACTGGGTGATAGAACACTGCAGCTCTCACAAACAACAGAAAAGCCTTGCCTGGCTCAGAGGCAGATTTTACTGTATATATGCTTATGGAGTCATCTACCTGGCCACATGTGAATTTTCTTAGCAAAGATTCTCCTGAGCCAAACTACCTTCACAGTAGAAAAGGAGAGAAGCTAAGCCAATTACGGAGAGTGAATAGCATAAGAATCTACTTTGATCTATTTGGTAATAGCAGTTCTTGATGAAATGGGGTAGGGATGGGAGCTCTGTTTAAATTATCCTGATACGTGCTTCAGTTTTTCCCATAGCTTTTCATAGGGAGAGATGTACACGTTTCATAAGTCTAATGGTTGAAACCCAAACTAAAATTTGCTGAGCTGGAACATGCACTGTGTATGTGTTTGAGAGAGAAAGAGAGAGCTCCTGTGAGAGTTTGACTACTGCTGACTGCAAAGTTTAGCCAGAGAGAAACTTCATATGGGAGATCCATTTTCACTGTAGCAATATACAGGCTTTTAGAATAAACTCTGGTCCTGCAGAAGACACAGCTGTAAATCTCTCATTTGCAAAGTAACCTGATCTGAATTGTCCAGGAGGTTTGGGGAAAGGCTGCAAAAACCAAGAAAAGAAAACTGCTCTCAAGGAAACGATAAATAAAGGTCATTTGGAGGAATGAAGTGAAATAACTGAAAAGGAAGGGAACTAAAGGAAAGTTACTGGTGAAATCACACTCATAACCTCTTGGAGTGGCTCTCAACCTCGGCTGCATGGGCCTGTCTGGGGGTGGGTTTGGGTCTAGCAGTTCTCATCAGACTGATTTGTGTTGGGAGTTTTAGAGAACTACCCGGATCCAACGTGCTTCCAGAATGCAGAACCACTGGCCTAGGCCTATGGTCATCCATTTGGGTTGAGTGTTTCTGAGTGCTAAATTTGCCGAAGAAGAGTGCTGAAGCATTCTTCTCTGCAATGCAGACTTTACAATGTAACTCTTCTTAAGAATGACTGGCACACACAGGATGTATTAGGTTGTTTAGCTACCTTGATGATGGTCAGAATAAAGTGGCAGACCCCGTATTTTCGAACTATGACAAGCAAATATTCTAGAAGCCAGGTGCAAATTTTAAAAAAGGAAGGCTCAGCTTTCTTTCTGCCTCCTCCTGATTCCCGCTTCACAATGTAGGATGAAAACGATGAGTTACTTTTCCTACTTCCCCATCTCAAGTCCTTTCTTCTTTCTGGTGCCGGAGGTGCTGTGCAATCTTGGGCAAATTAGTAATCCTTTCTGAACCTGTTTCCTCCACTGTAAAGATACAGCTTCTACCTCATAGGTTAGGCAAATTAAATGAGAAAATAACCCGTGAAGCCTAGGACTACTAGACTTTTAATTAGCCTTCATTCTTTTGTGGGTGTGTGTTTTTTTTAAGTGATGTCAACTCCTGAAATATCTTCAGGACAATGTCACTCAGACTCATAGTTAGAGGATTTATGCTTCTAAAGCCTTTGTTTTACAGGCAAACATCTACCCTGCTGTGAATGGAAGGGCTCTTTGAACTTAAGAAATGGTTCTATCCACAAAGGGAGGAAAGAAATGTTACAGGAAAATGCAAGTATCTGATTATTAGCAACTGGGACAGAACTTAGAAGACACGCTCCTGTCATTTTCTACTGGAGGAGACACACGCCGTGTTTAATTTTCTTGCTTTAAAAATTCGGAAGCCACAAAGATCAACAAGTTAGGGTTGTAATTAACAACTCCTGCTAGTTAAATGCGTTGCCACAGGCGCTGTTGGTGGAGATCAAAAGGATTTGATCCTGCAAGCTCCCTCCTTTCTGCTACTGAAATGAATGCTTCGTGGGTTTTCCCCATGAAAGAGAATGATACTGGCATGGAGTGGGTTTGCAATAACAATTACTTTTAACTAACGGTGACAGAAGAAATGACAAGTAGGCTCTGTTGAACAGAGGCAGTCCCAGCCAAATGAAAAAGAGAAAAGGAAAAAAGCCCCAGTGGCGCAATGTAACTTCTCCACGGGTTGAAATAAGACAATCAGAAACAAAGTTAGCCTCCCACCCAGAGAGGGTGGTTACACTAGCAAATTTCTATTTGAGAGAAATAAAAATTGGAGAAATTGTGGCAGAACCCTATTATAACCCTGGTCAGGGGACAAGGATAATATTCAGGGTACTGGTTTTTGTGTAACAGTGAAAGATGCTCCACATAGCACTTTAATCCACAATGTAACAGTGAAAATGGGACCACTTGCTGTGGGAACGTCTTCCCAGAGCAGGGCTGAACCTTCCCCTGGGCATCAGGCTTTGTTCTGAGGCTTGTTAAAAGTTAGAGCCCAGGGCCTCCGGGGAGGCGGGAAATATTTAGAGCAGTAAGGCAGCAACTAATAGGTTTTCCCCAATATTGGAATAGGAGCTGTGATTTACAAGGATAAAGCTGGGCTTGGTGGTCAGCACTGAATGGTTGACCTTGTTATAAAACGATGACCCTGGGGGAAATGGGGTGACGCAGGTCAAAGGGTATAGTTTCGGTTGTAGGAAGAATAAGGATCTACTGTATGGCTCAGTCACTACAGTTAATTATACAGTATTGTATGCTTGAAAGTTGCTAAGAGTTGAGCTTAAGCATTCTTGCCACACAAAAGGAAGTTACCTAGGTGAGGTGATGGATGTGTTGATTATCTTGATCTTAGTAATCACTCTACAACCTCTATGTATATCAGATCATCACATTGTACACTTTAAATATAGACAATCATATCTGTCAATTATTCCTCAGTAAAGCTAAAGAAATACTGTAGACATGAGTCTCCACATCACTGATTCATGAAAAGTCAGGCTCAGCAATGAAAAACGGTGAGGATGCTAATTTAGGATTTGTTTTAATGCAGGCTCTAGTTGAGATGAAATTTACCTTTGCCTTAGAAAGAAAAAAATTCATGAGGCTTATGGATAGAGCAGAGAACTACTGACCCTACTGAACAGTGAACATTATATTACTCTTTTCAGCCACTGGACAACACCTACAACCAAGCCTCATCTTGCAGGCCCTGTAAAATCCCTAACAGTTGAATCCTGCCAGAAGAAGAGATGTATGCGCTTTTAAATTTAACATTCTCCTCTGAAACTCTGTATCAAATTTTGTGGGAGATGAGAATGACACTTCCTTGCAATTTGTCTTTGACTTCTCTGATGCCTACCGATTGAGAAGTCAAAAGGAAAGAAACAGGGGCCATAGGGCACGTGACCGAGCCAACTCCCGGGCACTTGACCGAGGTGACGGTGGCATCTTTGAACAGCTGCGAAGGGCCGGAGAGACCTAAACTCAGAAGCTTGCGGGCTGCCGGCCCGTCTCGGCCTCCGCACACGGCCGTGGGCAAGTCGAGTTCGAACACTTGCTGAATTAAGAGCCCGCCTAAAACGTGATCTGGCCCTCAGTTTCCTCACCTGTGACATGGGTACAGTGTTGCCAGGGGAACAGGGTTGCCTCGGGCCTAGGTGAAGCAGGGTGCATGGAATGCCCTGCCAAGTAAGAAGCGGGGCGAAGGCCTGGCGGGACGCAGTGGCCCGGGGAAGCGGGCACCCCATTCATCTGCCCAGAAAGCTGGCCATGGATCACGTGCCGAGCAGAGCAGAGCAGCGCCCCTCTCCTCGGCTGACTTCAGGCACCACCCGTAGAGAGTGGGTGTGCGGTGGGCCTGCACCCTCTGGGTGCGAACCACTTGACTTTTGCTGTCTTCCTAGATCTTTCCAGCAGCCGTCTGGGGTCAGTGCTGTAGACAGGGAGACTCTGCTGAGGCCGCACAGCCTGGAGCGAAGGAGCCAGGGTTGGACCCAGGTGTCAACCTGCTCAACCCGCAGGCCTTCCAGCAGGTGGCTCCTGTACCCCCAAGGGGGCCTGTGCCGCGCCTCCAGAAGGGACTCGGCCCTCGTCCATGAGACCCACCCATCACTCGTGTCCCCTCTGTTTCCATCATCAGCCCCAGTGTCTGGAAGACCTTAACAGGTTATGATGCTGGAACCACGGGCTCAGAGTTGTGAGTTTCACCATACAGGGCAGGGCCTGCCCCTGGGCAGTCTAGGCATGGCCACGTAGGGATCCTTTTCCCCAGAACCTAAGCCACCCACCGCCCGTTAGGATGTCTGGCCCTCAAAAGGAGGGGCTCTCTGACACACGAGATCATCACAACAGACCTGCCTCACTTTCTTTGTTAACAGACTATATTAAGAAAAAAAAAACAAAAACAAAAACACAGTTTTAGGGACTTCCCCGGCAGTCCAGTGATTAAGACTCTGAGCTTCCACTGCAGGGGGCACGGGTTTGATCCCTGGTCGAGAACGAAGATCCCGCGCGCCCTGCAACGTGGCAAGCAATCAATCGGTTTTAGATTTACTGAAAAGTTAAGAGTATGGAGTGCCCTCATTACAGCCCCCCACATTCACACACACCCAGGCAAACACACAATTTCCTTTATTGTTAACATCTTACATTAGCTGTACATTTGCTACAATTGATGAAGTGATATTGATACATTATTAACTAGAGTAGTTTGTTCAGAGTTTCTTAGTTTTTCCCCCATGTGTTTCTTCTGTGTCAGGATCCCATCAAGGATGCTACATCACATGTAACTGTCCACCTCACTTTTTCATTCTCAAGGTGCAGTATTGGGAGAGGAGGTTAAAGAAGCACATAATTGCTTAACTTGTTCTCGGCTTTAAGTCTGAGAAAATGCTAGGGAGGAGGCTGCCGCTGGGGGCTGCGTTTTGGTGTTGTGTCTGGCAGGTGCCAGCCGAGTGGGGCACCGGGTCCTGGGGAAAGGCAGGGCCCTGAGGAGGGGCTTCCCTCCAGAGCGACCCTTCTCAGAGCGGCCCCTCGGGTTGGGGTGATGGGAAGTTATGTTTAGAGGATAGAAAATTTCTGTCTGGGGTGATGAAAACATTCTGGACATGAAGAGTGGTGATGGTTACACAAATTTACTTAATACCACAGATTGTAAAGCATTAAAAATGCTTAAGTTTTATGTATATTTTGCCACAGTTTTTTTTAAAGCTGAAAAAATAAATATGCAATTTAAAGAAGAAAAAAAAAGGAAAGAAACAACCAATGAGTCCTCTCATATAGGAACTGACAATAAGCAACAGCCACCATTTCTTCCAATGGGACAATAAATGACAGATGTTATCAACAGTACTTTGTAACGAGCACAATACTAGATCCTCCTATGACTGCCGTTGCCCTAAGTTCTACAACACCTAGGTGATTAAATATCAAGGAAAAGGACAAAATCAAAGTCATACAAATGTAACTATTTAAAAGCTTAAAATGTTCCTAACAACACCCCTCACTTCAACATTCTGGCCACAGAGTAGAAACAGACCATGTAAAAATACCTTTATAACCTAATGATAAGCCTGAGTTCCAGAATATGGTCAGGCCCTCTGCCGCCAAACGTGAGTATTGACTCCTGGCCCCAGAAACATGCGACCTGCTCTAAATCTTGCAAGAAAGTGCACCTTAATTGGTTACAGAAGAAATTTAAGAGGTGACACTCTCATCCTCTTCGTTTCATTTTCCTACAGTCAAACAATAAAAAATCGAATTGTCAATCTACTTAGGTGAATTACCCCGATTTTGGACTGGACCTTGATAACTCCAACTTATATATCGTTTGAACAGATACAAATAAAGAGTAAAATAAACATAAAGTACTAACTAAATAAAATGAAGAGATTGTGGGCTGAAGTACTGAAGAGGAAGCTTCATAAAAAGAGATGCTGCAATGTGGGGAGTTCCCTGCGGTCCAGTGGTTACGACTTGGCGTTTTCATTGCTGTGGCCCAGGTTCAATCCCTGGTCAGGGAACTAAGATCCTGCAAGCCTCGTGGTGTGGCCCGAAAAAGAAAAAAAAAAAAAGAGATGCAATTTGAGCTGGGTCTCTGTTCAGGATGAACAGACTTAGAGTAGAAGCCCTACCAGGGAAGAAGTCAGAGGGTAAGTAGGGGAATAATGCACAGAGGAGCATTCCTGGTTCAAGTGGACATTGGGAAGAATGAGGAGTGACACAGCACCTTTGTGAGGTACTGGAAAGACCACTCAGATTTTGTTTAGGGTTTAAATGAAAAAGTAGCGAGGGATAACGCTAGACAGGGTGGGAAGAGCACTGAATACGGAGGACTTGAGCAGTCAAGATTTTGTCCTGAAGAAAATAGGGATCAATGAAGGGTTCTGTGGTTATTTATAAGGATTAATTTCCAAGAACAAGCAGAGCTGTATATATATTGGTACGTGATGTACATATATAGATAGGTGATGAGGCCTGTCCAAAGAACCGCTAGTAAAATAAGTTGCAGAAATGAGACTATTCATTTAATAAATATTTACTGAGGTTATGGGGTGCCAGGCCTCAGGCTAAGTGCTAGGCTACAAAGTTGAGTAAGACCTGGTTCCTGAGTCAAGGAGCGAGTGTATGAAGGAAGTATGCACAAGGTGCTATGGGTGCAAGGACACGCGAGTGTGTGTGTGTGTGTGTGTACCACTATAAGCAGTTTGGAGCTGCTGAAATGAAACTAACACTGCAGAGCAAGGTGGACCCAAACATCACCCCAGATGCCCAGCCCTCGGAGCGTGCCAGCAGGCAGCACTGACCCTACAGTGGAGTTCTACCAGGGCCACTCTCTGAAGATGCACAGAAAGAGAAGGTGGCAGTGGGCTGCTTTCCCCCTCTGTGCCTAGAAAATATTTAGCAGTTAGGTGCCTTGAAAGGCCTGAACATGTGCCGAAATCAATTAAATATTGAGTGAAATAGGTAGACTGTTTCTAAATCTCTACTACTTTGGGAGCCTGAAAGTTTTTAAGGTGAAAAAACCCTAAAGGTTTTTTTTTTTTTAAGTAGTATTTAGAAATATTTATTCAGGTGTATGAGTAGACTAAATTTCATCAACTTCTAAAAAATGTCTACCCAAAGTGCTGCTGTTTTAACACAAGGCAGGGATGCCACAATTTTATTAGACCAAACTATTATCTGATCAAAGCCCTCCCTTAGTTTGCATAAGTCATGAACCAGCGTGTGTGATTAAACTTCTTTGTTAAGAGCTTTCTTTATGACATACTTTATCAGGGTTCCATAAAAGGAAAACACTCAACCCAAAACCTTATGCCTTTAACAAAAAAATCTGCTAAAATGACAAAGTTCAATGCACTACAGTGTCAACTAAAAACTGTCACTTGCCATCTGCCTCTACAAGGATGAGGTCACTAGCCACTGCGGTCGGTGACCTTCGACACCCCCGAAAGGAGTTCAGGGTGGAGATCAGGAACGAGGCGCTCTGTGCTCTGGAAAGAACTGGCAGAACAGGCCTTCAGATAGTTAGAAATTTTCAGAAGATTTTATGAGCCCAATTTCTGACACCTTCTCATATCCAGAAAAGCACTGAAATAATTAACAGAGACATCTGCTCGTCGTGACTAGCAGCAACCTTCCTGAGACTGGCAGGAACCTTTTGCCAAAATGTGTGCTTGACTCCATGTACGCCCCTTCACCAAAATCGCATATACACTGACCTCGTCACACCCCACCTGCTAAGAGCAGTCCCTCAGAGCTCTCTGAGAGGCTGTGTCCCGGGCTACAGTCCTCATTTTGCCCCAAATAAAACTTAACTCACAACTCTCGTGTTGTGCTTTTCTTCAGTCGACAACGGGTTTATAAAGATGAATACAACCTACTGGAATATAAGCTCTGTGGAGGGAGGGTGTCCCTTTTCTGCACAGTTGTTTCCTAGGGATTCAGGACTCAGCGAGGGTTCCATAAATATAAATATTTGCTGAATACATTAAAAAAAGGATCCCTGCTCTCAGGGAGTTTACCATCTGCTCATAATTAAATGTCTCTTACTGCTGAGGTTTTAAGAACACGTGACGCTATCACCGTGAACAGCAATCATCACTCTGCTGCAGATTTGTGCAACTGACAGATAAGAGATTTTTCCGATTGCACAAGGGTGTTTCCTGTACAAACACTGCTGTGGTAAGGAAAATCAACAAGATGCGAGCCCAGGGCCCATATCCCTTGAAGAGCCTTTCCTGGTCCTCACAGACTGAAGAGAAAAAGCTCCTCCCGTCCAAGATCTTTTCATTTTGCCACAGATGGCAACATAACTCCTTGCAAGTGCCTGGATATAAAATCCTTGAGATTTTACTTGACTCAGATGAAAAACTGCATCTTGCTGGTCAGCCGGTTTCTTTCCACCTCTCCCCCCAGGACACGCCTATGTCTTCAGGCCTCAGTGTGAAATTCGCTTCTTGGTAAGCGAGTCGCCCTTATTTTTCCTCTCCCCCATGGTGACTGCTGATTCCCGGGGCTCTGAGACGCCTTGTTCGTCATAGTGCACTTGCTGATACACGCCGGTGGCTCAGCTATCACAGGCGAGCGTTTATTTTGGTTTCTAGGGACTATAAACTTGCCAAAGATAAGCACTTATGGATTCTCCTTCTTTAAAAAGCAAACCCAATCCGTGTTAATAACGTACATGCCATATTTCCACTCAGTCATCTGAAACCTTCCACTTTGTCCCTAGATTTTATGTTAATAAATTGGCAGAGGGAGTTCCACAGTATTTTTAAATTTTTGATTGAAGAAAAATCTGAGACACGCAGCTGGATTCTCAGCAAGTGCATGGACTAGAAAGATAAGTTGTTTCCTGAACCCTCAAGACGTTTTGGTATTATTTTCCTGCTAAATTGCATATTTCTGGCCTTCAGAGAAGTCTAGAAGAGATCTGGTTTCCTTCTGTTCTATTGTGTTGGTGTGAACGCCTTTGCAATTGAAAAGGAGGCCTCCGAGGGTGGTAGGAACAGAGTCAGCAGAAGTTACACAAAGTGAGGTGTGTGGCTTTGTGGCTGGTTAGAGCGCCTGTGCTAATGAGGCCAAGGTCATGGGTTCAGCCCCTGAAAAGGCAGTTACTTCAGTCAATTCCCCGCTGGAGGGCTGCACCCCTAAACTACCACAGATTTGCTAGAAATCCAGAGATGCAAGCGTTGGGGATGTGAGTGGGAGAGTGATGGTGGTGTACAGAGGCTTATATTGCGAATCCCTTGAGAGGGGACTGAGAGACCTCTAGTGCCAGAGCTGGCCCCTCTCCAGGGCAAGAGGACTGCTCCAGAAACCACCTAGCCGCCAGGCTGACCAAAGGACGGTGCAAAGTCTGCATCTGGTCAAGTACAATCAGGGTGGCCTGTTCCATGTCTGTCTAGTTCCCTGGAGGTGATCAGGACATATATACTCACAGGTGCAAAGACAAATAGGCAAACCCAGAGAGGGGCTGTCTGTGAGAGAACAGGAAATGGGAATGCAGAATCAATAACAGGAGAAATTCATTTCAGTCAAATTGTCCTTACGCAGATCAGATGAAAGCATGCCTTGAACTCAGAAATGTGATTACTCCACATCTGACGTTCAGAAAACAAGGTGTGTGTATGGGTGGGAGTGACCTCAGTTATTACTGATGACTCCAATTACATAAGGGATATTTGTAATTATTGATTGCCTCCTTGGGAAGCAGAAATAAAGTGGCTTACAATTGTAATTATTTCATATTTTCTTTATATTGACAAGAAAAAGAAAGGGGATAATAAACCTCAGGCAAAAGAGGTACGTCTCAAACACCAAAATCAAGTAGAAACTTTCTTTGCATTTTGCTATTTCAAATTCTATAACAGACAACGTCACTGTCCCAGGTTCTCACCCGTTCTGAGTTCTCCTGAAGACCAGTTGCTGCCAAACTACAGCCCTGAGCCCTGGATCTCCCCAAAGAAATTTAAGACATTTCTGAGGATCTTTAAAAGAATCTTCTGACAGAGAGTGTGCCATACGCTTGTCCTACAGGAATACCATCCTGGGGCCTCTTAGCACAGCTGCACCATGAATTCTGTTTCCAAACCATGCCCATTTAACCTTGCACAGAGTAGAGTTCTGAAGACTGGGTATGTTTAAGGAAAAAAAAAGGACAGGGAGTTTATACTCTCACGCTGCCCTACCAGAGGGCACAGAAACAAACTCTTTATACGTAGCTATAAACACTAAGATGGTAAACTCGTCTTAAATAACTCGAGCATATTGAAAAATGTCCCAAACCCACAAAAGGACCAAAGCCTTGTATTTCTTTTTACATTTTATCAGGTAATAGTGGATAATACAGAAGAATATATGTAGCTCTTATGCAAATTCCAAAGCATTGGAATAAAAAACCTCTGAACCCAAAGCAGCACAAGACACAAGACAGCTGAATCAATTTATTTGTTGAACTGTTAGAAACAATGCGTTAATCTGTTGAATTATCTCTTGGGGGAAGGGGAAGCAAAAGAAGAGAGGGGATAAAAATTGCATTCACTTGAGAAATCAGAAGTGAATTAAGCCCTGGTGTCCAGGTGTGAACCACACAGTAGATTCAGGTCAAAAGGGGCAGGGAAGGAAAACAACACTCAGAATAGGAAGACATGGTTCCCTCCACAAAGGACACAGAGGCTGGCCCTAGGACGAGCTCAATCAATATCTGACCCCAAAAATGTGAAATTCAAGGAAACAACCTTTCCAGCCCTCAGTTACTTCCTACATAAAATGGGATAAGGTCTTCTCTACACAGGCCATCCTTGGGAGGATCAAAATAAGAATGTATCTGGAATGCTTTGTGAGCTGCAAAGCGCAACACGATTTAAAGGAACGTCATTTTATATGGGATCTTCACATTTTTGTGAGAGGATTTTGTGCAATTGCTTTTGGGAGGGAAAGGTGTTAGATGGTGGTTTTAACTCACCAGGGTTTGAATTTCACTTCAGGATATCCTGCTGCCATTCTGTCTCTTTCATCTCAAATCGTTTCCAAATGTGCAGCTTGGTCACTGAGCCCTGATAAGCTATAACAGAAACTATGCTCCCGCGTATGAAAAATGTGCGTGTTCTGGCGCTCGGCACATCTGAAGTCCTGCAGGACGGCTCCTTGCCACAGCTGAAAGAATCATGCTGGAAGCGAAGAGCAGAGAGGAGCCATGGTATCCTTGCTAGGTGGAAAATTCTTGTTTCCTCCATTTCTCTTTTCAAATATTTGTTTAATCCCACGGTAAAAGAGTATTAAAGTATCTAAGCACTTTGGAGATACACGAGCCTCATTTTTTTCAAAAAGCTTTATCTGTGTAGGCTAATCATATCAGTTCTGTCAGGTTTTGAAAAATACTGAAAATTGATTCCAGACGCCCATTATTATGCTGGGGGACCCAAGGTTGAGAACTGCCACTTTTAACTCTGGGTCAACATGCCATCTGAATGATGACTCCATTGGCCAACAAGATACAGTATCTCCTTCCCAGTTTTCCCGACCCCAATGCCACCACCATAAAAAAATGTCCCTGAAGTGAGACTATGTTATCACACTATTTAACATTTAGCCAAGAGAGCTTATCAAACACGTCCCTACAAGCAAGACACGGGGCCAGTTCTGACAGCTCCCGAAGTGTCCGGGCCGTGCTACGCACTTGACTTCATTGTCTCAGGGCCAGCTCAGTAGGTGGGTGTTAATGTGCACAGTTTACAGATACAGGAACCCGGGAGTTCAGACAGGTTAAATAATTTGCCTCAAGACAAACCATCGGGAAGGGATGAAGCCAGAATTCAAACCCAGTCAATCTGGCACCGAAGTCCCTCCTTTGTAGTCTCTAAATAAACAAAAAACTTGAAATACTGAAATGTTGAAAATGGCAACCCAATACCTCATTATCTACTATACAGATGGCTTAACTTTATACTCTTTCATGTAACTTTTTTAGAGGAAATCTGTTGTCTGTGTATTTTAATCTTCCTACCCATTTCTTAAAAATACATGTAAAAAGATGGAGGGAATCCTTTATTGGAGCATATGTGTCCAATTTTTCATTCAGAGAACAAGATAATTTGAGAACAATCTGAAGCCATTTCTCTCCTCAGAGACTCTCCAAGTCTCAGAGAATGTTCTCGGAATAAGCAGAATCACAGCAGCCCTGGGGATGACACCCCCTTCTGAGAGCAGCTTCAGGCCCAGGGCTCTTTCAGAGAACCTTAAGAACAGGATCAAGGGTTCACATCTCTTAATACTGATTAAGATCAACTAAAGATGACTTCAGTTTGGTAAAACAGTGGGGAAGAGATGAATGCTGCTACAGAAAAAAAATCGGGGGGACATTACACCTGTATAACTGCCGAAATAGGCCATCTCAATCACAGTATTTTGATCGTGCAAACACTTTAATATTTAAGTCAACCACTCTGACTGAGCCAGACAGAATACAAATTTCCTGAAACCAGGTTCCAACAGCTCTAGTCCAAGGAGGTGAAGTGGGCCTTCCTACTTTGCCCCGATACGCTGAACAAACAGACAAAAAAGACAATATTCCTGCCTTTAAATGACCCATGAGTCAAGAGAATGAAAGATCAAGAGGGGTACATCCGCCCTCCTGAGGAACTGCACACACAATGAATATTCAGATGGAACCCAGGGTTACAGATTTTTTCCTTTCTGAGACAAATACTAGCAAGTGTTAAGAGATGTCAAATACCCAGTGAAATATAATGTAAAAAATGTGCCACAAAATGCTGGCCAGGCCAACACGTGTGTGTGTGTGTGTGTGTGTGTGTGTGCATAAAACGCATCTGAGAGGTCTGATGAGGACAGCTCCCAACTGGAAGACATTTATATTTTTAGGGGCTGCCTTCTAGCAGCTGAGGCAAGATACACATCTTCCCAAGTGTCACCCTGAGTAAATGTGACACAAATACAAACTTTTGTCTGTACTGCCCTGACAGTAAGAATCCCACTCCACTGTGACTTAAGAGAATTCCCATTATTTTTCAACTTATAGAACATAGTTATTCCTGAAAAAAATCACTTATTTCCCTTCAAAATAAGTCAAACCCTGATACAATTAATATGATAGGGAAGATCTGTAGTGGCTCATTTGTCTTAAGCAACGTTATTTACCTTCAACTTCTGGTACAAGAAACGATAAGGTGTAGTTTTCTTTTTATGGGAGGGGAGGGGAAGTCGTGGATTTTGCCCTGTATGCTTCAGTATTTGAGAATTCTGCTCCTACCCCCTGGGGGAATCGTGGGGACATATATGCTTTCCTCTAGTACAGTTGGACAGAACAATTTGTCCTCGGTCTATACAGACAGTTGACAGAGGAAATGGTGTTAAATCTATGAGAATGATCTAGCCACTAATTCCAAACTAATCGCATTTAATGGAAACCAGAGTGGAGTACAAATATATCTCTAATTTCACAGGTATCATGATGTCATCATTTCTTGTGTGTTATTTTAGTTGATTTCAAATGAGTCCTTGGGGAAAGAGGAAAGGAGCTGTGGATATTGACAGAAGTTCACCTAAGCCAGAGAAAAGCTGGGGGAGGTGCAGCAGTCCCACCCCAATGCAGGGAGGGGGTAGCCCTGGTGAGGGATCTAAGGCAACAGTGACACTGATGAATGTCATTCAGAAAAAGGGAAAACAAAGGCAAACACTGTCCCATATGGCAAGGTGATTTGCCAAGTTGCACCTTGACTGTACCTTCCTGTTCTAAGGTCGGGGGTGAGTGTAGTAGATAGAGTGTGGAGGCTCACAGCAAAAGAGAAGAATCTCTCAGCTCTGCTTCTCCACTGAGAACCCAGCTGGATTTGATCTTTAATTCACTGGAGGAGTGGTCAGGCAACTACCATCTGAGCACCTACTATGCGTCTGGTACCGCAGTCTTCTCTCCCACGCTGGACCCCAGGAATCACCAGGATCCCTGATGGAGGGAGGCCCCTTCTGTGCTGGGTGACCTTGCTTTGCTCCTGCCACTCCAGACACCCACACTGCTTCAGACTCTGAGCCACAGCAAGGCTCAGAAGATCAAGGGACCAGACACAGCAGCCTTTTTAACTTTGGGAAAACCCAATGCTCACTTCACTCAAACGTCGCAAAGTGGTGCCATGACCCTTTAGCTCTTGGCTCACCAATTCAAAGAGCCACATCACATACAGCCCTTAAGCTGCCCACGGCATGATTCTGTGTCTAGTTCCTTTCCAGGTCCCCCCAAGCGGAAGACAGCTCTGGCAGGGAGTCTGGACAAGACTACTATAGTATTTAGCTTTTGTCCCTTCTTTTGCTCTGTCTTACCGTGGAATGAGAGGAACACGTCTCGGAGATTGAGTACTTCAGCATGTGTTGGACTTGAGACCTGTATTCCAAAGGTACCCGCAGGACCTCAGGTGGGCTTAATCTAGCCCAGGAATCTCCACTTCAAAGATGAAGAAACTGAGGTTCAAAGAAAGTAAAGCAGGGTCCTAGAAGGCCCTGTACAAACTTAACTCCAATGCCATGCTTCCTGCCTCAGTAATTTTATTGAGCACTTAACTAGGTAGGAAATGGGCAGAACTGAAGACACCAGACTTCATTTTCTTAACTATGGGTGTGACTAGACATACACAGTGACACTTCCTCTTTCGGCATTAGTTTTCTCCCCTGTAAAATGGAAAGAGTGTTGCATTCATGATTTCTAACACGACTTTCAGGTCTGAAACTATCATAAGGCTTGAAGATATAATTATGTGTTGGTGTATGTGAAGATATACACATATACACACATACATGACATGCTACAATTAAATACCCATTCCAGCCATACGTTCTGCCTCATCCCCCCAGCAGCCATGTTTTCCCAGTCCCAAACCAGGGCTAGATACGTCCCACCAGTGCAGCCCCTCTGAACCACGGGTGTGTGGTCAGTACTCCTCTGGCTTCTCTCCGAATACCAAGTGCAGAGGGTGACAAGAAAGAAGAGGGGCCATGTACTTTACATGAAATATTAAGTGTCATTAAGTTCCTTGGAGGAAACACGGCAAGTCTGCGGCAGAAGAGACTGTGGGGCACAGAACACATCGCAGGAAGCACAAGTTAAAGGTGACAGGCTGTGGCTGCGCGAACCTGGGGCCGCGCTGGCAACGCACCGAGTGGGCAGTGCGTGCCAGCGCTGGGAGGAAGCCTGGCTCCAAGCCCACATGTTAGGGCAGGACCCTGCACCTCGCCAGTTTGCACATCCCGCGGGAGCGACTCGGAAAACATGCCGTGCAGGACGTGCGGCGAGAACTTGGCTGGTCTTTCCTAACGCACGTGGCACAGCCGGTCCGGGGTTCAAGGGCGCAGCCCGCCCCCTCCCCCGCGAGCCGCCGGCGCTAGGACCCCGCGGTCCGCACGCACTTCCTCCCGCCGCGGTCCGCCAGCCCGTCAGTGCGGCGCCCCAGGCTCCCGCCCGCCGCCGCCGCGGCCGGCCCGCACCGCCCTACCTGGCGAAGCAAAACTCGCAGTGGTTGCCCCGTTCGTTGATCGTGAGCACGTAGGCGTAGGCCGGGCAGGAGAAGAGCAAGTCCCCCACCTGGAAGGGCTGCAGGGCCCGCAGCCCCCGGCCCTTGCCGGGGCTGCAGAAGCGCTCCAGACCGCCGTCGCCCTCGGCCCTCATGCCGGCGGCAGGGCTGGCGCGGAGGGTCCCCGGCGCCGGCGGAGCCCCCAGCTACGGCTCCCCGCGAGTTGTTATTGGAGAAGCGTCACCCAGAGCCGCGGGGGGGCGGGGTGGGAAGCTGCCCGGCGGACGAGGCGGCAGCCACCGCTCCCCGGAAGGGACGGCGGCCCCGCCCGGCCCTCGCGCGCCCCCGGGAGGCGGGGGACCTGCCCGGCGGCCCCGCCCCGCGTGCGGGACCCTCGGCTGCCGCCCCGCACGCGCCCGGGGCCGCTTCCGGTGTGGCAGCTGCCAGGATCTGCATCCCAGGCGGCTCCTGGAAGGAGGGCGGGAGGCGTCTGCGCCTCCGCGGCGTCTCCACGGAGAGCGCTGGACGCTGCCGGCTTTCCGGTGGGCGGGATGGGGTCGCCCGGGGGTCAGGTATCCAACGCTTCCCGGAGAAGCCCGTAGCGTGACCCGCGCGTGGTTAATTGAAGGCGGGGCGGGGGGACCCAAGATGCTTCTCAACCTTAAGTTCAGCTCCTCTGTCCTTGTCAAGGACCCTAGAAGGAGTCCTCAGGGGACACCGAAGAGAAACCGCAATAGCAAAGTTTGACGTGCTGAGGGTTAAAGGGTGCTTCCCCAAGGTTAAAGGTGTTTAAACCCTGTGAGACTTCAAACCTCCCAGAGAGTCTCTCAAGTATTCATTGTGAACCTACTCTGCCTCTGCCCCTCTGGTGGAGTTACTTACGTAGACGGAAAAGGAAATGCACTGGTCAGGCTTGCTCACTCAGTCTCTGCATACAGGCAGCGAGGCGGAGAAGGAAGGAGATAACCTTGCAGTCAAGGGACTTAGACTTGTTGGGGGCGATGCCATGCTGTGGCCAGAACACACGGCTAGAATTTGCGGTGGTTCTAATCGGTTTGACCACGCACTGTCATCTTAGAAAAGTCAATTAGGTTATAAGTCTCATAGAGGATTTAAGACACGCAAAGCTCATAGAACAGGGCTGAGCACGTAAGTCCTATACACTTGCATGCGATATGAGAAAGAAGGATATAATCTGTTTCACCGAGGAATGTGTAAAGGCTAAAATTGATGTGCGTGCAGTAAGGACTCAAAGTATGAAGAGAGAATTTAGCAAAAAACACTAATACTTAAAACTCAAGTTTGATCTCATTATGTTGCATGTGTAAGTTAAGGACTGGTTTAGCAAAGGGAAAGATAAATGTGATTTGGAGTATGTCATAAGGTTAGGAGAATTTCTGACACGTCAGTAAAATTCCTAAAATGAATAAGCCTCTGGCCTACCTGAAAAAAAAAAGAAAAGGATACTTTCCCATTTAGGCACTTCAAGAAGCACTCACTGAGCATCCACTATGGCCAGTCACTGGGATACAAAGATGGGCAAAATGTAGGCCTGGTTCTTTGCATTTGACATGTTCACAGTCCAACAACAATTACCCTTAGTTATTGAACATTACGGGCCAGGCATTGTGCTAAGTGCCTTAAACACATTATCCCATTTAATCTGTAATTCCAACTGCCCAGTGAGTTAGGTGTTATATATCTCCCATTTCCAAAACTAGGACACTAAAACTCAGAATAATTTCCAAGGCCACACAACTAGGTTGCAGAATTTGGTTTCAACCTCCAGTCAGTCTGAATTTGAGGCCCATGCACTTAACCCAAATGTCCCTCTGCAAACAAAGACAGCTCTCTAAGTGTTATTATGGTGGATTGTACAAAGTGTTCTGTGGGAATACAGGCAGGGAGTGACAAACTCTGCCTGGAGAATGAGGGTTTGGTCAAGGCGGGGGCCACATTCCAGTAACGTTTGAGCTGAGTCTAAAAGGTAGATGGGACTTTGTAAGTGCAAGAGAGGAGGAGAGTTTTCTGGGCTGAGAGAATTGATGGGAAACAGGTGTCTAGTTGCAGCCCCCTGAGGAGTTCTGAGTGGAGCATGAGTTCTCAAGGAGAGGGCAGGAGGTGAAGCAGGAGCAGTGGAAGGGCATCTCCTCAAGAGGTGAGTTTTGTCCCGGGGGTGTGGAAGTCACTGAAAGTGTTTCAGCAGAGGGGCGCCATGATCAGTCCAGTGTTACGGACAGTTCTGCTGGCAGCTTTGCAGATAGACTGGAAGAGGAGAGGACCAAACACAGGACCACCGGTAAAGAGAACAGTTGCAGTATTTTAAATGAGAGTGGAGGAAAGCTGGAATCAAGGCGGTGGCATTAGGGAAAAAGGCAAAGGTGTCGAGGGTAATTCTAATTTCCAGCTTGGCATATGGCTTCTCCACGGCAGGCAATTAACAGTGCTGGCTTTCTAGCCTAGTAAACCTTGGAGGCTCAAAACAGGAACCATAAATATCCTAGAGTTTGGGGAATGTAAGAGGCATTTTCTTACTAATGAGGAAAGTGAGGCCCTGTGAAGTTAAATAACTTGCCTAATAACCCAGTGGCAGAGCTAGTGTGAGATTCCATGACATATTCCTTCAACATTTAAATATTTATGATATGCTCACTGTGTTCCAGCAACAGTGATAAAGGCTGGCGATATAACGGTAACAACAACAACAACAAAAACCCTGACTTATTCCCTGTCCTCACAGAGCTTTGTACAGTCTGGCAGAGGAAGCAGACATTAATCAGACAATCATATAAACAAATACAAACTGTCAACAGTCTCAAGCGCTAGGGTAGTGCTTAGAGGATATGACCTAATCTAGGAATGCTTTTCAGAGAGAGTAATGACTGAACTAAGATCTGAAGGATGAATAGAACTTGAGAGAAGAGGAGGAGGGACAAGCATTCTAAGCAGAGGGAGCAGCGTGTGTAACGAGCAGGACCCTATGGAGCCTTCTCAGAACAGACCCCACCCCCACAGGGTCCCCCGCCTGCCTCTTGTCTGTAGAAAAACTTTAGCCTCCTAGGCCTTCCCCCAGTAAATTTAATCAGAGAAGTGAGAAAATGCAGAAAGAAAGGAAAAGTCAAGCAAGACAAAATAATAATAGTTTAGCCATTAAACAAAGTCAAGGATCTTTAGTTCTTTCTCAAGGAACATAGATAATATTCTGAGCCATATCCTCTGGGCTGCTTTGCAGATACAGAAATCCCTACCAGGTAGAAGTTAACTAACTTCATGCTCACCACAAGCACATGGACTCCAGACTGGTTGGAACCAGGAAGTTGATGATGTTGACTCCCGATTACCTCACCACCAACCAATCAGAAGAATGTCCACTAGCATGCATCCCCACAACCCCAATGCCCCCATCTTTAAAAACCTTTCCCTGAAAGTCACTGGGGAGTTCAGGCCTTTTGAGCACTAGCTACCCAGACTCCTTGCTTGGCACCCTGCAATAAATGCTGCACTTTCCTTCACCACAACCCAGTGTCAGTAGATTGGCTTTACGGTGCATGGGCAAGCAGATCCAAGTTTGGTTTAGTAATACATGTCTGAAGTTTCATTGACTGCAAGAAGTATGACCGCCATGAAAGGGTGACTAGAGCAGGGCTAGAGGGAAAGTGTTTTTCTAGATGATTTTAGGAGGTAAGTAGGTCCTGTTGGACAACCTACAAGGAGTCCTCTCTGATCAAAGAAACCTCTGGCAGATGCCAGACTACGTTAGATGAGCTTTATGCCAGTCGCCATCACCTAAATCGATTTTGACAATTGTGTTTTATTACAGATGGATGTTGTATGTTAATGAAAGAATTTTCTCAAGCCTCAGAAGTTTCCAGATACACACCACCCTAGGCAAATCTTGGATATATTTGGGGACTCTATAGTTTTTTTAACTTTCTGATTCCTGGCGGCTGTAACCAGCACAAAGATGAAAAACCAACATAGAAGTAAACAAACAATTATAATGCAGTAAACAATTGACTGTTTCAAGGATTACTTGTGCACAAGAATCTGCTTGTTCACTTTATTGCAGTCATTTTTTCCTCTTTCACTGAAAAAGATTTCCAGCAGCTGAGCAAAACAATCGTGTAACGGCTGAGTTGTCTTTCTAACTGCGTGGTGGCTGGAACAGACTTATTCTTATGATGAAGGTGGCTATGATTTTAAGAACACTGAAAAAGAAACAGCCTCATTTCAGAAAAATGCCTGTACTGAACTCAAATGACTCGAGATGGAGAAATGGTCAGTTAAGTAATAGCCATGAATTTAGGAGCTTACCTTATGAAGAATACTGTGTTTAAAATAAACGGCCAAGGAATGGCAACTCACCAGCCCTGTAGATCGATGACAGAACTCTTAATGCAGTTCGTGCTTGTCAGCCAGCTACGCCGCATTCTCACATTCTGGGAAAGTCGCCATTCAGCTGCCAGGACCCCTCCACCTTTTCCACTACCTCTCACCCCACGGCTTGAAAGGAATGGAGTTTTTTGGTTACTTTGCCTCACCGTAGCTCAGAAGAAGCGATGAGAGTATGAAGGCCCCTTTCACTTAATTTCTCTAACCTATAAGTTGATCTGATTCATGAGTAAAATATCCTTCCAACCACAGATTAGCACATAAAAGAAATAACTCTGGCCTGGGGAAATAAAGCCTTAGCAAAGCAGGAATACCAATGACCACTGATAGTGGACCCCTAGCCTATACCACTATACCTCTGCGTGTATTTCATTTATTGAGGACACATGATGTGCTTACACTGTGAGAGACCCTTATTATACAAAGGTGAAAAGACCAACACACATGCAAGCAGTTCTGTAGTAGCTGAATAATGGCATCCAAAGATATTAGGCCCAAATCCCTGGAACCTGTAAATGTTACCTTCTATGGTTTAATAGGGTCTTGCAGTTGTGTTAAATTGAGGATCTTGAGTGGCGTGATTAGCTTGGATTATCCAGGTGGGCCCTCAATGCAATCACAAGAGTCTTCACAAGGGACTTCCCTGGTGGTGCAGTGGTTAAGAATCAAGTATACTTCAATAAAATAAAAAAATAATTTTTTAAAAAGGCAGCAAAGACCCAAGAAAAGGCCCATTACTGACATAGCTGGTCCTGATCTAGACTTGTAAACTCTTTCCTTTATCTCTTGCTACCTTTTTCTCCCCATTTAAAAAAAGTACTGACTGTAACAAAGTTTAGAGGTTTTGCATACTTCCGTCTTACTGAGAACTGTTAACAACTTTCTTATTTTGGGGGAAGCAGTGTCTCTAAGTGGCTGGAGGAGGGGTGCTGGGTACAGAATTTGACTTGTTACCAAAGGCCCATGACCTTGAGCAACTCCCCTGGAGCCAGGTTTTCAGGATTTTGTGCTACGTGTAAAATCCCCACCGATTTATGTGAGGGCAGAAGAGTTCCACCAAAAAAAGAGATGAGATATGATATTTAAAGCCTTAAAGCCTGAGTCTACCCCTCTTATAGGTTTAATCTTTACACAGAATTTGAATATATCAGTATAGTTTATTTCTTTTATAAGAGGGAAGAAAAATACAGGAGGAAAAAAGTCGATAGCTGTGAATTGAATTCTTGAAGAAGAATCCGTGCAAAAATGACTGTCATCATCTCAACTGCGAGCTATGGCAACACTTTGAAAAAAAACTTTGGTTTAGTTTTCTTTCCTATTAAGCATTAAAAATTAGTAAGATTAAATGTTTATTAAATCATGAAAATTTAAGTTAAATACAATATATTTTCTTAAGCTGGAAAAACAGGATTTGTGACTTTACTTGATACAAAATGAATGTATGCAACACTGTTTTTAAATACAGCAAATTTAAGACCCCAATAATTTTTTGAATGATTTTGGAAAGTATACACAGGTCAAAACATGTTCTTATCTGAATATATTTTAAAGGCTACTTTTTATGCAAATTTAAACATTCAGGCATTTATTTCACTGACATATTTCTGAGTTATAGGACTTTGAATGCAACAGATGAAATATGCATTTTTGCTCCATCATTTGCTAGTTTTCCTCCACCACAAGCCTTCTCTCTGTTTTTTCCCATCTTCAGGATTTTGTAAATTGAAATCAGAAAAATTGAAAACTGAAAAAAGAATAGATGTGTAAAAAAGGGAAAATGATTAATAAGTGTGGTTCTCAGGGTCAAAGTGTCAAACAAACCAAAGAGCTATGCATCCTTTCCCTAGTCAATTATTTACTGATATAACAGTGCAAAGCGCTCCCTTGGGTGCTATGGAGGAGTCAAAGTTAAATTAGACCCAGATCTTGTTCTCTAGGGACTTAGAATCTAGAAGAGGAAACATGACATACACTTACAAAGCAACAAAAATCTACTAGAGTGTAAGCCTCATGAGGGCAAGGAATGTTGTCTGTTCTACCCACTGCTTTACCCAGTCAGTGCCAGATACAGGTTGGGCACCCAAGAAATATTTGTTGGATGAATGGATAATACCAGGTAGAGAGTGTTGAGCCATTTAAGAACCATAAAAAAAATTGAAATTGGTAACAGGAGAGTTAGGTCAACTTGCAGTATCTTTAAAATTATATATGTATATTACAGACAATTAAGCTGACAGGCCATGAAGAGATTCTGTGCATTGCTATTGTTTTTCAAGTCCATCTGCTGCTCTGCCATCCACTTCAAGTAAGATCATGAACACATAAGCAAAAAGCACACTATTTAACATGCTGCTCCTCAGTGAAATGAGGAAGTTAGACTAGGTGAGTGTTTGTGGAGACAAATATGCAAGATCCTTTAGATGGCAGAATGGTTAAATGTGTACACTTGCCCATCAGATCTCTGGTTTCATAGGTATTATTGCCTAGGAGAGAGGCTGAAAGGAAAAATATTTAATAAATAATAGTAGAGGTGTTATGCAAATATGACAAACCTTGTAAATATAACACATAAATGACATGTTTGGGAAATGGGAAGAAAGATGATTAAGTTCATTTTAGTTTTACTGTATTGTTATTTAAATGAACTTCAAGTGGAAAAAAATTGTCCTTAACCTAAATAATATTAAACTTAGTTCACTTTCTTAAATCCTCTGAATCGTTTCTCAACAACTTTCTGAATAGTTGACTAAATACACATAGTGTTTGTCCTGGGGTTTGTTTTTTGTTTTTTTAAAACAGGAACCTCTTTACTAGATAACTGACTCAAAAAGTAATGGTAGTGCCTGCTCAACTTTCACCAGTCTACAGTAAAATGAGACAAATACGAACAATGTACTGCTTATATTTATAAAGCTAAAGTGACTTTTCCTAAAGGACTTAAAAAAATCTGAGATTAGGATCTTTTTAAGTTTAGAATATCTTTTCTTTTTAAATGATGGAGGCTGTAAGTGATATATATATATTTTAACATCTTTATTGGGGTATAATTGCTTTACAATGGTGTGTTAGTTTCTGCTTTATAACAAAGTGAATAAGTTATACATATACATATGTCCCCATATCTCCTCCCTCTTGCGTCTCCCTCCCACCCTCCCTAACCCACCCCTCTAGGTGGTCAAAAAGCACCTGGCTGATCTCCCTGTGCTCTGCGGCTGCTTCCCACTAGCTATCTATTTTACTTTTGGTAGTGTATGTATGTCCATGCCACTCTCTCACTTTGTCCCAGCTTACCCTTCCCCCTCCCCACATCCTCAAGTCCATTTTCTAGTAGGTCTGCATCTTTTTTATTTTTGCGGTACGCGGGCCTCTCATTGCTGTGGCCTCTCCCGTTGCGGAGCACAGGCTCCGGACGCGCAGGCTCAGCGACCATGGCTCACGGTCCCAGCCACTCCGCGGCATGTGGGATCTTCCCGGACCGGGGCACGAACCCGTGTCCCCTGCATCGGCAGGCGGACTCTCAACCACTGCGCCACCAGGGAAGCCCGAGGTCTGCATCTTTATTCCCATCTTGCCCCTAGGTTCTTCATGACCTTTTTTTTTTTTTTTTTTAGATTCCATATATATGTGTTAGCATACGGTATTTGTTTTCCTCTTTCTGACTTACTTCACTCTGTATGAGAGACTCTAGGTCCATCCACCTCACTACAAATAACTCAATTTCATTTCTTTTTATGGCTGAGTAATATTCCATTGTATATATGTGCCACATCTTCTTTATCCGTTCATCTGTTGATGGACGCTTAGGTTGCTTCCATGTCCTGGCTATTGTAAATAGAGCTGCAATGTACATTGTGGTACATGACTCTTTTTGAGTTATGGTTTTCTCTGGATATATGCCCGGTAGTGGGATTGCTGGGTCACATGGTAATTCTATTTTTACTTTTTTAAGGAAACTCCGTACTGTTCTACATACTGGCTGTATCAATTTACATTCCCACCAACAGTGCAAGAGGGTTCCCTTTTCTCCACACCCTCTCCAGCATTTGTTGTTTGTAGATTTTCTGATGATGGGCATTCTGACTGGTGTGAGATGATATCTCATTGTAGTTTTGATTTGCATTTTTCTAATGATTAAAGATGTTGAGCATTCTTTCATGTGTCTGTTGGCAATCTGTATATCTTCTTTGGAGAAATGTCTATTTAAGTCTTCTGCCCATTTTTGGATTGGGTTGTTTGTTTTTTTGATATTGAGCTGCATGAGCTGCTTGTAAATTTGGGGGATTAATCCTTTGTCAGTTGCTTCATTTGCAAATATTTGTAAGTGTTATTCTTTAGAATATTCTAGGCAAAATAAAAATTGTCAGTCTTCTCGGGATCCCATCAGCTTTTTAATAAATTATACTATTTTGTGAAATTTAGAGGTGTGAATGTTAAGAAGGGCTTTACAGTGTCATTTCAGAGACTACTTGGAATTATTCCTTAGTGCAGAATGGTGAGTCTTCAAATAACCCAATGCTAAGTATTCAGAATTACGGCACCTTGATTTTCTTTATTTTCCTCTTGGTCATGAACCCTGGGGCTTGTCTGTACCATCTAATGTACAGACTACTGTGGATCAAGAAATGTAAGGCCACATTCAGTTGAAACTATCATTTCTTCAAAGGCATTTTAAAAATTCATTTCTGTGCTTATCACAATTTTATTATTTTTAGAAAAGTGATTAGGCATCTTTGATGATGGTGTTATTAACATTACCATTTTAAGCAAGAATTTACTGATATAGTTTTATTGAGTCATATTTTTTTTTGACAATAAGTGATTTATTTATGTTATCCGGAGTGCTAAGGGAAACAAACTATGGAAAAAATTCATAAGTCCACTGTTTTTATTGCTCCATAAGCAATGTATATTAACTTTATATAGTTTATAAAACACATATAAACCCAGTGATTGCCAGGTAAAATTTTATTGTAGATCCTTCCATACCTTTATTTATGAACATATAAATATTTTACAACAAATACAGATTATATTGTAAATGCTGTTTTATAACCTGCTTTCTCAAATTAAAAACGTGTTGTAAATCTCTTTCTATGACAAATATTTTTCTACATCATTTTAATGACTAGTGTCATATTCTATAATGTACAGTAATCTATTTAACTAGTTCCTGTTGGATACTGTCGATGTCCGTTGTTTTTTTTTTTCTATTGTAATCTTGAAATGAACATCTTTGTCAAATTAAATCTTGATATACATTCTTGAATAATTCATTAGGATAAATCCTAAAAGTGGAATTGCTGGGTAAAGCACATACAAATTTATAAAACTTTTGATACATTGTGTGAAACTGATGTAAAAATATGTGTATATATTTATTTGATGATTTATTGTAATGTTTACCATCGGTGAAGGGGATAGAAAAGTAATTTAAATCATTGTATAGCATTCCCTGCATTTCATTACAGTTAAGATGAGACATCTTAGATAAAATCATACAACTTTGGCTAAAGGAATCCTACATATCATCTAGTCCCTAAGCTTTATTCTAGAGTTCAGGAAATTGAAGCTAAAGTTGTTACAGATCCTCTTCACAGTAATAGTTAACAAGGAGAGAGCCAATCCAATATTGGCCCCAGGTGCTGTCTTCTGCTCCCAAGATGCTCACTGAAGTTCAAATTGTTCTTTAGATATTCAAGTAACACTGAGAATTGGGATGCGAGGAAGTAAATAGATTCTAAGTATAAGTTTCACCAATTTTGTTATTGCTGCTATTAGCAAGATCGAGTATTTAAAAATAATTTTGTGATGAAAATTTTCAGCTTGGAAAAGCTTTCTAAAAGGTTGGTTTATTATCTGCAGTTTTATACTGATGGCCACCAAGTGCTGTGTAATTTCTATCGATGCTGCTTATATTTATTTATTGTTTAAATATTGAAATAGCTTTATTGCTTTTTCTGACTAAATAAGACATGTTCATTGCACAAAGCATCATACACAATAATAAAGATATAAAATACAAAGTGAAAATCACTGCACCAACCAAAAATAATTACTATAAGCTTTTTGGTATATATCCTTGTCATCATATATATATATATATATATATATATATATATAATATGTATATATGATATATCTGTCTATTTAGACAGATAGCATACAAAATTTCAGTGTTCTAGAATCTACTTTTTCTCATATGTCGTTGACATCTTTTAGTGTCAATAAATATTAACCTATATTATAATTTGTCATGGCTACATGGCCTTTTATTGCACCATAATTCATTCAACCAACCTCTGAGTTGATGGACATTAGGGTTGTTTGGAGTTTTTAATTAGTCTAAACAATGCCGCAATAAACAATCTTTTAAATTGTTTAAATATCTCAAATAAATTGCTTTTCTTTAGCAATTTACATGTCACATGTAGTATTATTTCTTGGAGATTCACAGTGCACATTCATGTATTAAGCAAATACTTATTGGGCACCTACCAACTGTGCTAGGTGCTGGGATTAATATATTAAAGGCTCTGAAAATTCTCTCAGTAAGGAAACCCTTTAAAATTTTTTTTAATTTAAGATTTTCCACTTTTTTTTAATAATGGAAATGTCTCTCACTCCCTTCCCCTTTGTAAAATAGAACATCTACTAGTATTTCACTGATTTTATCTGGAGCAGAATTTGGAAAATGCTAATCTAGTATCTTGTTAAAAACTACTAATTAAGTGCTTGTACCTACCTGTCATTTTTCTAGGAACTCTGAAAAAATCTTGGGTTCTTTTTTTTTTTTAGAGGAAAGAAATGCCTATGTTTTAGGCGTTTCAGAAGATTACATCTTTGATCTGAATTGCCCGATTAAGTTTCAGAATAAGTAGTATTTTGGTACAAGTATTTTGGTGGGACCCTGGAGTTTTGTTTCCTTAATAGTATTCATATCATTAGAACAAAAGAGACAGTTGAATGTAAAAGGAGAATGTGGGATATAAAGTAGTCTTTGGCTCATCAGCAGATGTGTTGGGGAGAGGAGCGAGTCAAAGAAAGAGATGGAATTATTCAAAGGAATTAAGGATGGAGGTTATGGAGATTATATGGCAATATGTGAAATAATTAAAATAAAAATTTGGTAGAAAAAGATTACAAAATCCTATACATAGTATGTGAAAACCAATAAGAAAAAAACCTGAGGAATCCAATGAAATAACAGTGTTTGGCTTCGGGGAGGTGGTGCTTTTTTCCCCTCACCTCTAATTGTCATTTTCATTTTTATTTTTAAAATATATAATAAAATTGAAAAGAAAGGAAATACTAAAGGATCAGACAAAATTAGGAGAGGCTTATGGAGGGGGAGGAAGATAGTGGTTGGGTCGAACAAAGGCGACAAATAGATTAAAGTGAATAAGGGTAGAAGAGAGAACATTCCATTTGTCCTGGAAGAGATCATTAATGGCTCAAGTGCTGTGAAGTGGACAAAAGCCAGTCTGTAGTGGGGTCAGATGAGAGAACCAGAGAAGAATAATTTTTTTTAGGACCTAGGATCATAATAATTCACTTAGAGGTTCCCCCCAACCACTATTACTTTAGTTCTGGTTTTATCATGTTGGGATTTTTGCCTATATCAATTTTTTTTTTTCCAGGAGCTGATAAATGAAAACCATAAAAAAAGAAATCCTATGAGTAACTTTCTTTGCCCTTATATTTGAACTGAATAATAAAGAAATGGTAAATGCTCTTTCTGAGCTGTGCTAGAAATGCTACCATTTAGAAATCTTAATAATATACCCTGTGCCTGCCATTTAAAAACAGAACTTGGTCTCCCAAGGTCATTTTAGATGTCTTTTTTTCTAAGTGATTTGTGTATATTTTATCCATAAAAGACAAATTATTATGAAAGGATATGAAATATAGGTTTAAGAAACTCGAAGAACAAAGTGCATCCTTTGCTCTTTGAATTTCTTAAAATTAAGTTCTTAAGACTCCTGCTGTTTACTTTCAGACAAGCAACCTTGAAACTACTCCATGAAACCCAGTTAAAGGAGGAACCAAAGACTTTTCACTTACAAAGAAAAAAAAAGTAGCACATGGGAGTGAGAACGTTCAAGTCTTCAGTACCCATACTTATTAACTAAATTGAATGCCTGTGGTGGGTCTCATGGGAGCACACAGTGGCAGCCTCTTTATATTACAACTCAGCCAGAAGCACTTATTCCCTTGTAATTAAGGCCACGGGTGCAACCAGTGATGCAAATGAAAGCAGTTATGTGGATTATTCAGTTCCCTCAACAATTCTCAAGAGGTTGTATGTTTGTGGCCTTATGCTAGTTTGAATTCCTTGTATGGCTCCCTCGGCTTTTCTTGGTACTAGAGGTCCAACCTCAGATAAGAACAATAGCTAACACTTATACAGCACTCACGATATGCCAGATGCTGTTTTAGGTGCTTTGGGTGTATTATCCTCCTCTATCCTTTCTAAACTCTATGAGTGTTAAATGTGAAGTCCTAGGTCCCCAGAAGCAGATACTGAGATGAGGTTCAAATGGAAGGGATTTATCCCTGAGGTGGCCCCAGAAGAGACCAGTATGGAGTGGGGGAAGCAGGACAGGAAATGGAGTTGAGCCAAGTAAGGATGCATATCAGGCCAAAGTCTTTTTTTTTTTTTTTTTTTTTTGCGGTATGCGGGCCTCTCACTGTTGTGGCCTCTCCTGTTGCGGAGCACAGGCTCCGGACGCGCAGGCTCAGCGGCCATGGCTCACGGGCCCAGCCGCTCCGCGGCATGTGGGATCCTCCCGGACCGGGGCACGAACCCGTGTCCCCTGCATCGGCAGGCAGACTCGCAACCACTGCGCCACCATGGAAGCCCAGGCCAAAGTCTTTAGGGGGCAACTCTGGGGTAACTGCTAGGAAAGGGAGCTTGGCTTCTACCCTCCCCCAGAGTTATTGGTTAACAACCAACGGGAGTGGCAGGGAATGCGGGGTGGAGGGAGAATCCATGAAGGAAGAGCATCAGCTGCTTACCAAAGGCGATGGGTCAGAAATGCCTACATTGTCTGCTACAGGTAGGTACAAGCATACTTCGGAGATGTTGTGGGTTCGGCTCCAGGCCACTGCAATAAAGCAAATATAGCAACAAAGTGAGGCACACAAATTGTTTGGCTTCCCAGTGCATATAAAAGTGATGTTTACACTCTACTGGAGTCTTTTATGTGTGCAGTAGCATTATATCCAAAAAGACAACGTATAATACATACCTTACTTTAAAAATAATGCTGTAAGGCTTCCCTGGTGGCGCCGTGGTTGAGAGTCTGCCTGCCGATGCAGGGGATGCGGGTTCGTGCCCCGGTCCGGGAGGATGCCGCGGAGCGGCTGGGCCCGTGAGCCATGGCCGCTGAGCCTGCCCGTCCAGAGCCTGTGCTCCGCAACGGGAGAGGCCACAACAGTGAGAGGCCCGCGTACCGCAAAAAACAAAACAAAACAAAACAAAACCCTAGACAGTTGGTGTATTTGTACTGCTCCCAAACCACTCTAACTAATGGAACCTGCCTGGTTCTCAGAAAATTATGTAAAAAGTGATTCCACAAGTCTTTCTTAACGAGATGTACTCACACAGATCCTGTTTTTACATAAGATAATGTCAGTTCAAAACGCTGATCTGATTTTCTATATATTCGTCATCCTCTTAATCTCCCATTTTTTAAACAAAGTTTATTTTCCTCTCTAAATAACTGAAGTGATTTTGTTTTGGTTTTGGTGTAACAATATCTGTTTTCCAAAACATTTTTAAATTCTTTTTAAAAATTTTAAAGGCGTTCACTTTATTTTTACTAAAGGAACTCTTTTTCTGTTTTAACATGGGGAATATGTATAATTCTTGTCTATCTCTTTCTGCTTGGTTAAAAGGGGGGAAAAGCTAGTGCATAGTGATGGGTGACCAATTAAGTATTCCTTCAAGAGGTTAGAATGGCTGTGCTAGAGCAGGTGATCAAGAGAGAAGTAAGTGATAGCCAAACCTCCATCAAGAAAATCAGCCAGAACCTTGCTGGTCCAGAGAAGATGATGCAGAGCCTATAGAAAGGGACTAGATGGATCAAGGGCACTTAAAGGAGAAGGCTTAGGAGATGCTGAAGTTGTACAGTTTTCTTCCCGTGTGTTTTGGATGAAAGGAGAAATGCTCCTTTTTTGCAGATACCTGTGCAGAGTAATGCTCTGTGGGTGAGTTGAATCCTAATTGCTGCTCTGCCACCATGGTTGTTGAGAAGGGGAGAAGGGGGCAGGGAAAGGCTTGAACGCTTGGCAAAGATCCTGAGACCCTAGCTAATAAATGTTAACACTTCTATGGTGCTTATTAAGTACAAGGGACTGTTCGAAGAGTTTTACATATATTAACTCCTTAAATATTCCTAACAACCCTATGAGGTAGGTACTATCAATATCCCTGTTTTACAGAAGAGGAAACTGAGGTACAGAGAGATTAACTTGTTCAAGACCACACAGCTAGTTAGTTGTGGAGCTGGGATTCACACCCAGGTTATCTGCTTTCAGAGTCCATGACCTTACCCATGACCCTGTACTGTCCATCTGAAATGTTGAGGATGTGCTAACAATGTTGCTGATAATTAATTATTTGTAGTTTGATCAATTTTTGAACGCTCTGAAAGATTTTTAGGAGACCTCTATTTCAACACTTGGAAATAGCTAAGCTATAGGAGAACACTTGAATTCTGATAGTTAGAAACATTAACCGTAAGGTCAAAGTTGATATGAAGTAGAAAACCCCTGTACGTGTTTGGAAACTGAAGAAGAAGTGGTGGCAGTCGTGCCGATGAGCTCTCTGTTCTGCTGGGAGAGGATGGTATTCCCTGCCCATGGGGAGCTGGCACTGGCAGCAATTATATCAGAGTCACTCTTAACACTCAGCTGCTTGCTAGGAATTAAATTGCTGGAACCAGACTAGTGAGTTTCATGTTACCATGGTTTGGATGAGGCATGCACACTAGTGTGATATATTTAGTCTTCGGAAACAGTTAAATCTAAGTTTAGCTTTCTTACCAAAATGATAATGTACGTCGGTGTTACTTGTGGTTATTTGCTCCATCTCCCAAGTAAAGAATCGCACACCTCTTTATTCTGTTAAGTACAGCCAACCTCCTACCCCGGTTATGGAGTGACTCACGTGGGGTTCACTTGCAACGAGCCTAGAGTCGCTAGTGCCTCTGCTGCCCTCTAGAGGCGTGTCAGATGATGACAGCTCATCTCTGAACCTTTCCCCTGGGTTGCACACACATGCCACCCTTACTCTCCTTTCTGAATCTCCAACCAATGCCATTTGTCAAGAGGGGATGAGGTAAAAAACACTCTGAACTTCCAGAAACAATAATGGGACAATTAAATTCTAAGCTAGGCCTTTCATAGTTTTCCTGTGTCCCCCTCTCAGCAACTAAATAGAAATCAGTCCAGATTTTTTGAAAACTAACTAGAGCTAACACAGAGCATTTGCCAAATGCCAGGTACTATTTAAGTGCTTCCCATACACTAACCTATTTAATCTACATAATGCTATGAGTAATATGATCATCTCCATCTAATAGGGGAGCTGGAGCAAAAAACTATTAAATATTTGTCACAGTACATGAGTGGTAGAGCTGGATTTAAATCCAGGTATGTCTGGCTGCATGGGCTAGGCTTGTAACCACTTCATTGAACTGCCACTTTTATAGCTATTAAAGTATCCATCAAGAGCCTAATTTTAAGGGAGAGGTTTTGCTGAAAATCTTTAACCTGAATCTAGTAATGAGGAAGTGACTGGCTTGGACACTTTTGAAATGTCAATGACATCACAGACAGAAAAAGAAGAAAAGGAGGAGAGGCAGAGGAGGAGGGAGAAGGTGAGAGGGAGGAGGAATTATTTTAAAGATATGGCATCTAAATATAATGCAGAGTCTATGGTTATATCCTAAATATAAAAAACAAGACTACAAACAACATTACTGGGAAATTGAGGAAATTTCGATATGGACTATATTGGGTAAAAATATTACATTAATGTTAAATTCCTTGAGTGTGATTCATTTATTGTGGTGATATAGGATATGTTCTTGTTCTTAAGTGATGCCCAATGAAGTATTTTAGGGTGAAATATCATGATATCAGCAAATTGCTATCAAAGTGTTCAGGAAAAAAATTAAAATATGTATGAGAAAGAAAGAAAGCAAATGTGGCAAAATATTAAAAATTGGCAACAATAGATAAAGGGGTATATACTATTTTTAAAACTTTTTTGTAGGTTTAGAATTGGGGGAGTAAAAATTAGAGGAGAAATAAACTTCATCTCAAGGTAAAAGCCAGCCAAGGATATAGCCAATATATCTGCCTGGACTGAGTTAGGACAAATGAGAGAAGTGTGCTGGGGTTGGAACCCATAGGCAAGCTTTGAAGTCTGTAGACATGTGTTATGTTTGGGTATATGAGATGTTAAAGCTTATTTATTAATGAGTTTCTATTAGTACTAGTATTACATGTATCAGTATGTATTTTCAAAAAATATTCATGTTTCCATGCAATGGAAAATAGATAAAGTGAATTGTAAAGTCCTTTATAAAACTAAAAAAGGTCTAATTTCAGTCTTAGGATTGTTCCATTTTTGTCTCCAACAAGTAAGGCATGTATAGTAGTCTATGTTTCCTATTTATTTGTTCAGGAAATATGTACTGCATGTTCACCATCTTCCAGGCACTGATCAAGGTGTTTGAGATACACAAGTGGACAAACCAAGACCCCTAAATGCATGGCGCTTATCTTCTGACAGGAGAGAGAGACAATAAACATGATAACTAAGTAAAGTGCAGAGAATGTTAGACAGTGATAGTGCCAAGGAAAAGTAGAAAAATAGATCAGTGTGGCAGGAAATTGGAACAGGTGGTTGCAGAGAAGAGGGTTGCGATTTTAAATAGGCTCCCCAGGGTGGGTTTCATTCAAATATGACCTCACACTGATCTGGAAGGAAAGTGGAAGAAAGGGAAGAAAGACCGTCAAAGGTGAGGGTGTGCCTGGTGTTGCTGGAGCTGAGTGATCAAGGGGGAATTCATAGAAGGATATGAAGTCAGAGTGAGTAGAGGGCTATTCATAGAGGTCATTATGAAGGTGCTGGTTTTCATGCTGAGTAAAAATAGGAAGCCATGGATGATTTTGAGCTGAGAATTGACATGACATGACTTAACATTGAAAAGGATCTATCTTGTCAGTTATGAGACAAAGGTGGGAGCAGGGTCCCCAATTAGGAGGCTATTGCAATGATCCAAGCAAGAAGTGACAGTGACTTCACATAGGCAAATGGAATTGGTGGTGGAGAGATGCGATCCAATTCTGGGTATGTTTTGATGGTAGAGCCAACAGGAGAGATTTACTGATAAATTAGATGTTGTGTTTGGGAGAAAGAGATGGGTCAAGGGTGACTCAGTGTTCTGTCCTGAGTAACTGGAAAAATGAAGTTGCCTTGCACTGAACTAGGGAAGACGAAAGTCAGATTTTGAGGGGAAGAGCAAGAGTTGAGTTTGGGTCATGCTGAGTTTAAATGATTAGACATCCAGATGGAGATGTCAAAAAGGTATTTGGAGATAGAAGTTGTGAGATTAGAGAGAGGTCGGGGGTGGGGATTTAAAACTGCTCATAATTGGTGTACAAATGTTATTTAAAGCCATGAGTCTGGGTATGATCACCAAGACAGTGAGTGTGAATAGAGAAGAGAAGAATATTACGGACTGTGCCTTGGAATTATTCTGTTTTATGTGTTTATACTTGTTTTGTTTCTCATTTTGTTTAGAAGAATATTACACTGCCCAAAATAAAAGGGAAAACTGACATTTACCTAAATTACGGAAGGTAGTCCTTCAAATAATCACATTTGCAAAATATATTAATTTTCATCCATTATCTGGTTTGATTTTCTATAAATGTCTGCATTATTCAGACACTAGGACAGCTACAATTTGAGCTGCTTTAGACTAGTGTTATTTAATCAATAATGTATTCATCTTTAGGGCAGTAAAGTTCAAAAACGCTTTCAAGTAAACCTTGAAGTGGAGTAAACCTCATCTGTATTTATTTTCTGAATTTAAATAAAATGTTTTGTTGGAATATGATTATAGTTTCCTCACTTTCTAATGCTTATGAATGACTTGACAGTTCTCATTTTGATGATATAGTAAATGGCTTCTAAAAGTTTTGCCTGAGCGGAACTACTACTAATCAAGGAGAGAGAGAGAGAGAGAGAAAGAAAGAGAGAGAGAGAGAGAGAGAGAGAAGGAAATGCTGTCTCCAGGCAAAGATAAAAATATGTAAACATATTTGTTGTTTTATCTAATAAAGACAATTCATGAAGATGAAGAGTTCACTCAACTGCAAATAAGCCCATGGCATAAATGCATTTTGTCAAGATCTGAATTTTAATGTCAGAACTATTTTTATACTCTTTTATAGTTAATTGGGTAAATGTGGGCAAGCTCAGGAGCATTTTTTTTTTCATAGTGAACTGTATAATAGTGGTTAGGCAATCTAGAAAATACAGGCATGTGATAAGATAAAGAAAAACCCAAACTCAACCAACTTTAAAAATAAGGGAGTTTACTGACTCGTATATAATAGAAAATATGGAGGTAGTCAGGCTTCTGGGTTTGTTTATCAAAACTCTAATATTGGGGTTTTTCTTGCCTCTCTGCTCTGCCATCTAATGTATTGTCTTCAACGCAAAGCTGGCTTTGACAGGCTTAGAGAGGCTGCCAAGATAGCTCGGCTATTTGCTTTCTTGAAAATGCCTCAGGAGAAGGAATGCCTTCTTCGGTTAGTAGGCAAGTCATCTGAGCTTAGTGTCAATCCTTGTGACCAGCAGAATGCCATGTGAGGATGGTGTTAAGGCCCAGGTCACTCAATGACCCAGGGATCGGATTCCCTTGACTCGCTTACATCTCTGGAGATGTCAAAGGGTCAATGCCCTTTGAAGCACGTGGGCTGCTACACAGCAGGGGTGGAGTGGCACATTGTTGGGGAGACAGCCATCACAGAAAATCTACGGGCCTGAATCATGCAGATGATCCAAACTCGACTGATGTTCCACTTTGATTTATTGTTGAGACTCGGCTTCCTAACCTTGACTATATTTCTCTCGCTCAGGGCCTTTTTCCACTTGGTAGTGACAGAAAACTGATTATATCTAGTTATGAAAAAAAATTAACTAAAACTCAGGAGACATAGACAAGAGGAAAAACTTTTACTTTTCCTCATCTACTAGTCAATATGAACAGTCAATGCCTTGTTGCATCTCTAGAGAATGTCTTTGTTGCATGTATAATGTCCTTGTTTTTTTCTGTTACCAGAGCAACAGATACATAAAATCCTTTTTATATGAGCATTTCTCTGTCACTGATGTTTTTCAACAAATTTTTATAATAGAAGCTTATTTCTAACACCTTCAAGTTTCATTATATGGGTGATTCGGAGAAAGACATCATATTTATGTCACAGTTTAATGGGAGAGAGGAGGCTTCAACTAGTTGATGAATTGAACATATGTGATTACCACAGCTTCCTCCAAAAATGATACTAAAATGAAAATAAAGGTGTTTTTAAAGGCATAGATCATCAAGGACAAAGAGAACATGAGAGCAGATAACAACAATGACGCAACGTTGGAAGTTAGAAAGGCAACGCGCAGGTATTAGACCATGAAAACTGAAAGCTTGCGGTGGAAAAAAGCACAGAAGCAACCGGATTTGAACTTCCAAACCACAAAAGGCGCAGGAGCTGGCAGCAAAAGGTGTCTTTGAAAGTTAAGGTATAGATGGGGCTGAGAACAGAATTGTTTGCAAGGCTGTTAACGAATCCGTTAAGCCCCAGATCAGTATTCTCATACTGGCAATTGCCCCCCTTCTCCATTCCTCCACACCAAAATATGAAGGGAAGAGTTTTATTTTCTGAAGAGGTGAACGCAAGGAGCTCTGGACTGGAGGACACCAGCACAGCTGGGGGGGGGGTAACCTCTAAAATCAGATGATTAGAATGATCATAAAAAAGGAGAGAATCTCAACTTTATCCCCTCAACAGGGGATAAATGCCAGGAGCCAGGCAGGAGATTGGAAGTCCTTTCTCTGAGGAATCTGACTAGCCCAAGAGCACAGACTCAAAAGTATTTACAGCATCCAGTAATGAAAAGGCCAAGCAAAATTATCTTAGATTGAAGTCCATCATTCATGAAGCCTCGCTCTCTTACAACTTCCAATTTGTTGTTTTTTTTTTTCGTTCTCCATCATAAGGTATGAACAGATACATTTGAGGAAAACTTCTAACAGGAAAGACAGACCAAATAACTGAAAAAGAAATGTGGAGGAAATAGAGACCATGTGTAGAGAAGAAAGCTGTGAGGAGAAAAATTAGTCTCAGAAATATGAGATGTTATTATACCTATGAAATAAGAACATGATGCTATAAAAAAATTCAGAAACTATAAAAGAATCCTTGAAATTAAAAATATGATTGCAGAAATAAAAAAATAAAGGGGAAAGGTGAAATAGTGGAAATTTCTAATAAAGTAGAACAATTTGGCAAAGACAAGACCTAGAAAATTTTTTTTTAAATTTAGAATATCCGTCTAGGAATTCCCATGTTTAAATAAGAGGAGTTCCAGAAAGAGAAAATGAACAAACATAAGAAATAGAAATCAGCAGAGAAACATGAAATTTTCTATTATTAATTGAATGAACCCACCAAGAGCCTCACATAATGGATGAAAATAGATCTATCTACATTATGAGAGATCACCATAAAGTTTTAGTACACTGGAGACAAAGAGAAAACCGTAAAGCTTCCAGAGGGAGTGGAAAGTGGGGACCAAGTCACATACAAAGAAGGTCAGAATGGCATTTGAGTTAATAATAAACTGGAAGTTAGAAGAGAATGGAATAATGTAAAAAGTGTGAGGGCAAATGATTTCCAACCTGGAATTTTATATCCTGCCATACTATCATTCAGAGTAAAGATATTTTCTGACATAGAAGATCTCAAAAAATATGAAGTCTATGAATCCTTTGCCCAGAACTAACTAGGGGATGTGGTATACCAAAATAAGGAAATAAATCAAAGGGAATGATATGTTATCTAGGACACATACTCAAGGAGAAAGAAGTTTCCTAGGATGTTAGTGATGTAGGATCATAGGACATCAGCTGTGCAATAGACATCAGAACACCCAGTTCAGATTGCAACGAATCAGATGAAACTGGGAGTATTTCTGACCTTGATTTCTTTCAGAGATTTATACTTTTAGAGAACAATTTGTGGGTGAATTTGTGATAAACATTTAGAAAACAATACAAATGAAAACAATGAAATAATAACTCTAAGGAAAACAAAATGTTCAAAAAAAGAAATATAATCATAATTTATTACATTCCATATTTTGTTGACTCTAAGAGGCTATAAATTATAAAATCCACCAACATTTTAGACTACTAAGAAAGAAAAATCTCTGCAATCAAATGATGACGCAATTACTTAGTGTTAGCCCTGTGTGATGTATGAATCAATGACATTAGTCTCTTGTTGCTTTGAAATTTCTTCCTTCTGTATGGAGGGATTTGGTATATTTTCCTGTCTTCATTTGCATTACAGTGATAAGGTACCTTCCCATATTCTTATTAATCAACATAACATACTTTATCTACCTGTAGGCATCTTTTTTCTTAGATCTACACGAAGCACTAGGTTATGCTTTGCAAGAAAATATTGAATTGCTGTCATTCTTCCAATGACAGATATTTGCTTCACTAATAATAAATTTATGCTCCACTACTCTGGGTTTTTTTTTTTTTTTGCCTTTTTAGGTACACAATAACTTTTTGTTTTAATGTCAATTCATACTGTAATAGTTTGAAGATATTTTGTGTGGCAGTTAAACTCAGCATGTGTAGTTCCTCTTATGTACAATCTCAACTGAAGTGATGACATTATCAACAGCTTTGACCAGACTTGTGCATATACAGTGACAATTATTACAATAGCTATCTGGCTAACCATAAATGAAAGACACATCCAGATTTCGGAGATGTTAAAATGTGAGAAAAAAATTATTTAATAAAGTAGTTCAGCTGTGATTAGGATAAACATAGTAATAATACTATAAACACTGAATATAAACTAATCAAAAGTTAAGATGTAACTACATTGGAGGAATGGGGAAGGGAAAGTATATACATATGATGATATATATGATGGTGATGGGTGCATCATTGTTGGTAAAAAGCTAAATCCTGAATTTTTATAGTGAGAAGGCAATTGTTTATGCCTAATCTTGAAAATTCATGACATACAAGTAAACGTTATTGAAAGATGATATTAACGTATATTAGCTAAAAGAGTTGAGAGAGGTTGCCTCTGGATAGCAGTCCTGGGGTCAGAGGACTCTTTTTTAAAAAATAGTAAGGCTTTGAACTATGAATTTGAAATATTAGAGTATGTATATATAACCTTGATAAATATAAAATTTAAATTTGAAATAAATCAGTGGCAACACAAGGATTGCTAACATAATTTTCCATTCTTAGTCAACTATTTTGAAGTTTACAAGTCTTGTTGGACATTTAAAAAAATCTCAAGAATAATTTTCTAGTGGCAGACATAATACACCAGATGTGACACACTGTACACTGTAGGCCAAGTCAGAAGCTGATTTTGCAAAACTGGATGAATAACTGCCTTGAAAACATAAGTCATCTATACTCAGTTAACTAAAGAATTAGAAACTATCCTGAAAATGATGTCAGATCATAACATAAAAATGCTCAGTGGATATACATAATGTACCATCTAAGAAAAATATCCTCATTTCAGTTACTGTATTTAATGAAAACAGTAATAAACATTGCCTCTAATACTAAGAGTTACACCGGCTCTAAAAGGCCTTAAAGGATGAGGCAGGCCATACTGTGCTTACTTTGTTTGGTGAGTCCAGGCTGTATAATCTCTCTCTGCTGGCGGGGAGTTGACCTACAGTTAGAGGACAACCAGCTTTTCCTTCCTCAGTTCTACCACTTTTAGCAAATGTCATGCCATAAAAGGGAACCAGGTGAAAACACTGATCCATTCCTGTTACTAGGAAAAGTAACCTGAAATGTCAACCACATGTTCAAGTAATCACACATGATTTATTATTTAAAGCCCTTAAATTGTACACAGGCCAAGTCATTACCTCAGTGGTTTTCACCTTTTGATATACACTGCAACAGTCTGAGGTTTTTTATTATCAAATTCATGTTTCCCAAACCCTATCCCTTGATGTTTTGCTCAACCTGTCTACAATCTATATTTTTTGAAAACTACATTAAATGCTGGTTCTACTGTCAACCAAAGATGAAAAAGACTGGTTTATATGATAATTAAACTCTTCAATGAAACATTTCTGACATGACCAATTTACCTTAAAATCTATCTGAATTCTAGACCACTACTCTAGGGTCTTTGGGAGGGAAATGTCAGAGATATACCCTGTTAGCTTACCAAGCCATGGGCTACTTGTTTTGACAGTATTTCATTGTTTTAAGGAAAATAACTTGTTATAGTCTATTTTAATCATCTTCATTGTTTTTCCTTTTTAAGAGGTTTTACTGAATTATTTATTCTATATCCCTCAAAGCATGGGGAGCAGGGAGATCCATGTCTTAGGACATGACATATGAAAAAAATAGGTAATAAATTATGTTACCACCACTTTTCAATATCTCATTTTCCCCTTTGGCTTTCCCTCATTTATAGGTAGGATCAATACCCACGATATGTAGTCATTTTCCAAAGATACTGTACAATTTCAGAATCTCACTTTCTTTTTTGTAGATTTTTAAATCCCCTGAACTCATTTCTTCCCTGTTCATTCAGAGTACAGTGGGTAAAAAAGTCCAAAGGAAATATAGATTACAGGTAGATTTCTTCTCCTTTGCTCCCCTCTCATTTTGTTTTCTATTATTCATGACGAAAGGTAATAGGGAAATGGGTGATGGGAATGAGGGCAAGGGAGCAAACCCTGGAAAGTTTTGATGGACTTTGTTGGGTAGGAAATTTTTTAACAAAATCTCCCCAGCAGGTCTTGGTGAATCGCCTGCCTTTGACATGGTTGGGAGGCTACGAGATGAAACTAGTTCCACGTGAAGTGAGGAACAGCTGAGTGACTCACAAGCTGGCAGGGCTGACTTGGAAGGTGCTGCCTTCATGGTGGAGCTACTCAGCGGGGCCCTCGCGGCCTTCTGATGGGCCACCTGCGAGTCTTCTTTCTGTTTTCATTTCCGGGCATGGACAGAGACCTAGACTCCAGGCTCCAAACCACCTTCCCAAGCTTTAGAAACCAAAGTCTTTCTTGGGCTAGGTTTGATCCCATCTTTTCCTAGATATATTCTTTAATTCACACACATGCGTATCCTTTCCTTTCCAGTGAACATGATGAAGGCGAGAGAAAGGAAGGTGATGGATCCCAGAGAACAGACAGATTCTTTTATCTCAAGTCGCTTTGCTTCTATGGTTCATGGGACTTTGGTTTTGGAGTCTCAGCCCAATTTTAACGTTCAAGCTGCCTATTACTGGTGGAAAAGGGGGGCAAAAAAGAGCCGCTTCCCTGTCTCTTTGCCTTAATCTACTGTGCACGTGGAAGTGTATGCGGCTGACCCAAACCTCGCTGACATGTCAGCGTGCAGCCGCTGGGCGAGGGGCGTTTGATTTATAAATGGAATGTATAATAGGCACGATGCCTTCTGAGCCGAACGTTCATGGAAAAATCACATGCCGCTCACATGAGGGACCAAGATCTTTTTTTATTATTTTAATGAATTGAGTTTTTTCAGTGCACCAGGGAGATAAGAAGATACCTGCCAATAACCCTCTGATTGTGTCCTCGGCCAATGGGTGGGCTTCAACACGGGTACTCCTCTCCTCAATTGGGTTTGTGTGTTAAGTCAAGGTTTAGCTTTGGATTTGAAGCTCTCGCTCAAACAAAGCCACAGACACTCGGACGGTGGAAACCATCGCATAATTCTCCTCTTTGTTTCTTTAAAGAGCACGGGGTTGGTTAAAAAAAAAAATAAAAAATCCGTTTTGGGAAGACTCGGTCTGGGGATAATGATAGTGAAGATGAGAAAAGACAGCAGGTTGTAAGTTCTGGCCTAAGTTCGGAAAGAGGCAAAAAAAGTTGAAAAGGTAATAAACTACAGCAAGGCCAACAGATCAACCAATATGAGAAAAACCAACAGGTAACAAGGGGCCTCTGGAGCTTCTGAAGAATAGGGATCAGTAGGAAAGCATTTTGAATGAGAAATAAAATGCTCCTTCCTGTCAGGGAGGAAGGGAGGTGTCTGGTGCTTGAGAAATGGAAAAAAAATGCAATTAAAACCCAGATATGAATAAAGATCAGGTGAGAGAGGATGTCACCCTGTGGCCTTTGGAACTGTATTTCTGCTGCCTCCCCAAATTATTATTATTTTTTCCTGGAACAAAGGAACAATGTTGTGGAAAAGTGGGTGCCAGATACTTTAGGAAAACAAGACACAGTGAAGCGGATAAAGGAGACAAAGACAATTGCAGTCCTAGGCAGTAAACTGAAGGCAGCTGAGGCCTGACACAAAAGGTGAACATTTGGAGCCAGCAAGATGACTGAACCATGGGAAGGAAGGAGGGAAAGATGATTCACAATAGCATTTGAAAGACATTGGCTTGAATATTTATTACTGCTTGGCCTTGGGGAACTGCCTTTGTTCGGCGAGCCATTTCCCAGTTTTAAGGCAATAAACAGGAAAAGAGCTTGAAAGATGGCCACGGATGCTTGGTACGTCGTGTTGGAGAGCGAAGTTGAGATAAGACCTTGGCTCTGAGAGAGTGACCGATGGAGGAATCGTCACTGAGGAAGCTCCTCCATCTCCACACTCTGCCTCTAGGGGGGATGCATGATTAAACTGCTATGAAAAGGGGCTTCCCTGGTGACGCAGTGGTTGAGAGTCCGCCTGCCAATGCGGGGGACACGGGTTCGTGCCCCGGTCCGGGAAGATCCCACATGCCGCGGAGCGGCTGGGCCTGTGAGCCATGGCCGCTGAGCCTGCGCGTCCGGAGCCTGTGCTCCGCAACGGGAGAGGCCACAGCAGTGAGAGGCCCACGTACCGCAAACAAAAACAAAAACAAAAACTGCTATGAGAAGGATTCCTTGTCATGAGGCTAAACTTTCCACCACATCCTAGTCTGGGGTAATTTCATTTATGTTTAATTCATCTTGAATACAGGCAAGAATAAAGAAGTGAGCAAAGTCAACTGTAGGGTAACTGAACCTCATAAACCCATAAGTCATTCACCTCTGGGGAGCCTGAAGTCCATATTTGTATCTATATTCCTTCATAAAAACAAGCACATTGGGCAATTTTAAGTGAGACTTATGGTCCATCCCTCTCAAGATTTTTCGTAGAAAATGGAACACAAGGATAATTTGTAGAAGAGGGTGATCATTGTCTTTTGGGATGCTGTTCTCAAAATGTTAGCATTGTACCCCAAAATATAATATCCCTAATGCTCCCTTACTGAGCATTATGGTTCTGTCAACATGCAATTTCCCTTCTATCATTTGTTCTTAACAATAAAATGGATTTTTCCTAAGCCAGTCAAGGACCTACTCATATAACTACTTGGTCAGAGTTTATTCTGGCATAGAAAAGTCACTTGAAACTCTGGAGTTGCTGTTTAAGCATTTATTAGGAAAATTCTGCCCCAAATGGAAAACAAGAGCATCTAAAGATAAATGAAAAAAATCCAAAAGTTAGTTGGCTCTCAATCCTATGGAGTTGAGACACTGTGCCAAATGGCATGAGAAAAGACGTAGAAGAGTGAGAAGCAAACTTGGGTGACAGAACTGTCTGAGGCATCGGTGAGCCCGAGCCGGCTCAGCAGTGTTTCTGTGTGGTTAGCGGAAAATGAACTGCCTTCCTAATCTTCCAGAGCACTCTCTTAGGGAGTAAGTGCATCCGCACTAGCCACGGGAATGGAAAGGTGACTCGAGGGCTGGCCAGCTCAATACCCAAAGCAGCATAGTTTCCACAGTGGAGCCTGTTAGTAGAAATGGGGCAGTTGAGATGACAGTACTGAGCAGAAGCATTGATTTGTTGTTGGAAAGACATCCATGTTCAGAATCTCAACACGTACCGAGATGGTTGTTCCCGTATGTCCTCTGCAGAGGACAGCAGGCAGAGGCAGCAGAACAGTTCTGGAGAGGTTGAAGCCTACAGTCTCTTCATTTGTCCTTCTCTGCGTTGATGAGCAAGTCTATTTACAAAGGTCAACTGGGGTAAGACCACAGTGGTTTCTGGCTGGTTAGTTCAGTGGCTATACAGAAGTCATTTATCAATCTTCTGAAATTGGCGATATGGATGCCTTAGGTGTTCGGTTACGTGTTAAAACGGTTACCACAATTTCCTGCAAAGAAAAAGCAGTGCAGAGCTATTTGCTTTACATAGAATTCCAGGGTCCAAATGCAGAGAAGCCATAATTACACATTATATCTCCCTAACATTCACTGTGTGCAAATGCTTTTAAAATGTGTTAACTCATTTAATAACTAGAGGGTGATTATTTGCTTTGACAAGGTAAGATGATTGAGAGCAAAGTTCACATCTTGTTTGTCTTCATCCTATCATTGCCTAATATAGAGCAGAGCACATGGTGGGAATGTGATAAATGTTTGTTGAATAATGAAAACTCTTTATTTTATTTCGGGAGAGATTCAAATGTCTCATTAGCAATTCATTTAGTTTCTCTGTTTCTCGTATAAAAAAATAAGATGTTTGGACTCAATTTGTCCACCTTGGCTGGATATCAGATCAACTCTGGGCTTTTCAAATGAATTCACTCCCAGGCTGCTGCCCCGTACACATAATCAGATCTCTAGTTGTGGGTCCAGCAAAAGCAGGTTTGAGAACCAGTGGACTAGATGAGCTCTGAAGACCCTTCCATCTTCAAGAATCTTTAAGATAAAAAGCTCCTTTAATACTTTTAAGTGTTTACTTAGCATTAACTCTCTGATAGCTAAGTAAGGACGTGGGAGTTTTCAAGACTTTACCTGTTAGAAGTACAGAGAATGCATCTTTGCAATGATCATGTAAGGCAAAAAAAATCATGCTTGGTTTACAATACTGTTTCATACACTTTTCAGAGGAAGCAGTGACTGTTGTAATCTCTTGCATTTGTGTACTGTGTGGCTTTGCCTCATTATCTTGTGTGGTTTTTCACAATAATTCTCCCCATCCCCGTTATGTTTGTCTTCTGAGACTCACACTGACGGGTCAGAGAGGAGAGAAGCAAAGGAGTAAAAACACAGAGCAGGGCTTCCCTGGTGGCGCAGTGGTTGAGAGTCCGCCTGCCGATGCAGGGGACACAGGTTCGTGCCCCGGCCCGGGAAGATCCCACATGCCGCGGAGCGGCTGGGCCCGTGAGCCATGGCCGCTGAGCCTGAGCGTCCGGAGCCTGTGCTCCGCAACGGGAGAGGCCACAACAGTGAGAGGCCCGCGTACCGCAAAAAAATAAAAACACAGAGCAAAAAACTGTGAGAGGTAGCATATATGATCCTCCTGGTCATTATGGGATTCTCATATTGTTAGTCTTCTAGCTAATTGTAATGTGGAAATTTGTAGTTGTTCATCTTACCTGAATGAGCCACGTTTACCCAGCTGCTTTCTTGCCATCATTGATAATTAGGTGGTGACTTCTGTCCTTCTTAAATAGGAAAATTTGGAGTCACACTAGATTGTTTTCACCACAGGGACACTGCTGGGCCTTCTGGGCAGTTGTGACAGGTAGAGGGCAAGATTGCAGACAGCACCTGATAAAGTCACATGGGATGGAAATTACTATTAATGAAGATTTTTTAAAATATACAATCTAAGATGAAAATGCCAGTTTTTCCTTTCTTTATATATATATATTTTTTAATTAATTAATTAATTAATTAATTTATTTTTGGCTACATTGGGTCTTCGTTGCTGCACGCAGGCTTTCTCTAGTTGAGATGAGCGGGGGCTACTCTTCATTTGTGGTGAGTGGGCTTCTCATTGTGGTGGCTTCTCTTGTTGCGGAGCACAGGCTCCAGACGCCCGGGCTTCAGTAATTGTGGCACATGGGCTCTAGAGCACAGACTCAGTAGTTGTGGTGCACAGGCTCAGTTGGCTCCGCGGCATGTGGGATCTTCCTGGACCAGGGCTCGAACCTGTGTTCTCTGCATTGGCAGGTGGATTCTTAACCGCTGAGTCACCAGGGAAGTCACTTTCCTTTCTTTTTAAATGAATATAGTGTGGACCACTTTGGATTTAAAACCACATTAAATAAAAAATAAAAACTAGCAAGGAGCTACAGCCATGAAAACAGGAAACAGAAGGGTTTTTTGTTTTCGTTTTAAATTGGGGCAACAGTTTTTGTCACTGATGGCAAGATCAGGTGAGAATGTTTCTGAAGGAAAGATGAAAGTTTGGGGGGATATTCCCAGAGGCAATTAATTAGACCTTGTCTTGGACAGTTATGGGGTGTGTGTGTGTGTGTGTGTGTGTGTGCACGCGTATGTTTGGGGGACAGCAGGTGAGCTGAGGAGAGAGGGTGATCAGTCTTTCTTAAAACTCACATAGCTCCACAGGAGGAGGAAAGGGTTACATAATCACTTTGGCTAGATGTACCCAAGGAAAATTCCCAGGCAGCCCTAAGGCAACTGAAGTAAGCTCTTTCCTCTTTATTCTCTGTAGATACGGTTTTATGGAGAAGTGTTCTGAAAGCCACAGGCTGTGGGCAGGTGGACATGAGCCTCTTGGAGGTCTGGAGGAGAGCAGCATCGTCCTGGAGGTGGAAGAGGAAGTCATGGATGGATGAGAGAAACAAAAGGCCTCCTGGAGCCCATGGAGAACATTCTTGGAGAAGAAACCCAGATTCATGAAATAACCTTTGAATTGTAAATAGCACACACTCAATTACAACCATATGAAAATATCTATGTCTACACTAACAGAGTGGTGGAACTTTAGAATGGTATAAAAAATTTCAAATTTCTTGTGTGTGTGTGTGTGTATGTGTACATGTACAAAGATCTTAAAATTTTAAGTTCTTTTTAAAAAGAACATAAACAACCAAAGAAACAGAGAGTTCATTCATTCATTCAGCAAATATTGATTGAGAACCTATTATGTGCCAGGGACTTTCCCAGCTTTTGGGCAGGCAGCAGTGCCCAAGCTCCCTGTTCTGTCTCATCTAGGCAGACACACCAGCTTCTCCCAGGTGGGTCCTCAGCCCTGACCACAGAGAGCCTGGAGACACACGCTGTTGCCACAGAACCGAGGCCCACAGACATGTCCGCAGCCGACTTCCTGCACTCTTCCTCTGAGTGCGGTATGAATGAATGAAGGGAAGCCAACACGTTGTTTTTATAGATATATATTTTTTCAGGCTGTCCTTGGGAAAAGTCCTCTTTTCTAATGTAAATTAGCTTGTTTACCTTCAGGAAATAGAAATAGTCATAATCCTTCCCCTTTGACATCACTTTGAATTACTAATGTGGTTCCATGCCCGGGCAATAATGCTTTAATTTCCCTCGTGCAGAGCTATCACTTTGGGAAGTGTGTTTCTCCTCCCATAACACCAGGGGCAGCTAGAGAACAGTCCAAATGTGAAGTCACAAGGAACCCAATTGAAGGGACTCTGAATGGTTTATCTTCTGCACTAATCTCTCTCTCTACGCGCGTGCGCGCACACACACACACACACTTACACTCACACACATTTTCCTTGAAGTTGACATGAGGGTTTAGTGTCTATGGTAAAGATTTTGATTTCCTAGGGTTAAGCTTTATAGATTTGAAAAACCTAAAATGTGGCAAACATTAAGACATTAAAAAAAGATGCTGGGGCTATGCCTGCAATATTTCTTCAAGTGTTTAGATCATCTGTATCAAAATCACCTGGACAGGTTGATTAAAGTGCAAATTCTTAGACCCACTCCAGGCCTGAGGAATCAGTAGCTGGGGGACAGGTTGGCAAGTGGGCAGGGAGTTCTAAGCAATCTTCAGCTTCAATAAGCAACCTGGGAAATTCTGGTGCACCCTCTATTTTATCGTCTACGTAGTGCTTTAGGGCATGAAACAAGAATGCTCTGATACCTATTTCCAGGCATAGTTTATCATCAGCCAAGAACTACTGCATCTTTTGATGCCACCTTTAAGGCTGGTCCTTGACAGCGAAGCTGCTGTTCATTGGAGAACCATAGTTCGCTTGGTTTGTACGTTGGCGGTGAGGAGAGGCCTAGCATTTTCTCAAGGTCAAAGAGGCCCTAGACATTTGTGGGGTGAATAAGAACTTAGACCCATGTTACCTTGGGGAAATTCTGCTTTGGTGGTTTTTCTGTTCTGATCTGATTGGCCCTGTTGGCCATGTAGACAATTCCTAATTAAACAGGGGCTTTTCTTACTTATAGGCAGCAAGTCAAAATCTCCAAAAATTTTCTTGTACAATTTTAGACCCAGTTTCTATTTAAAATTATTTAAAAGTCTATAGAAGAGAGTGTTAGAGGTCTAAACTAAGATTTCTGAAGGTATGGTGTTATAATTACTCCACAGAATTCTCATTTTGCATAAACCAATCCACACTGGCGTTGAGACACTGGAAGAAGGCCTGCGAGCTTACCTTCGGCTTCCATCTGTCGACTTCCTTCCCAGGTTTCCTTGCATACTTTTCCTTTTCTCACTGTTTTTCCTTTTCTCTTGTTCAAATGATCTCCATTCTGATTTGCAAATTCTTTTTTACATCTTTATGTGTTTTCTCATTTTCCCCTCTTCCAGGCTTTTACCAGTTCTCAAAAAAGGAGCTTCTGGGGATATTTCTAAAAACCATGGAGAAGAGGCCTGACTATAGGGTTGTCTTCTTTTCCATGATCTTCTGCCCCTATAGTCTCTCTGAATAGAGGAACACGAATGAATCAGACCCAAATGTCATCCTAGGATAATCCACCCAGGGAGTTCCCAGATCACTACAATTGATTGATGATAATTTCGATGATGATAATGGTGATGATGGTAAATGTTTATTACCCCATCATGTCTGTCTAATGTCACCAGAGCCTCCCTCTGAATGTCGTAGATTGGGTTCAGTTCTTTAGCAATGGTGCTCTGGTATCCAAAATGGCAGCAATAAGTCAGTGATGGTTATTCCTCTCCCAATGTGCAGAACATTATTATCCCATGAGAGATGGGAGGGAGGAAGTAGTACAATAAATATAAGACAGCTTGATAGAAAGCTGGAATAGAAATGCTCCAAAGAACATTTATGAATGAATGAGTCTAAATGCAATCTCTATAAATAACAATGGTCTGGAGGAAAAAAACAAAGGAAAGATTTACACCATTTAGATTTACGCGATTAGGAATTGAATAAATTAACCTATTAATATTGTAACATCATAAAACAGAAAGTGCTCAATGAATATTTGATGACTGACTTACTGAAAAGTTTGTTTTTGTTTTCCTCATTAAAATGTGTGAATAAACAAAGCTAAAAATATGTTGCTCTCGGTGATTTCCCTGGTGGTGCAGTGGATAAGACTCTGCACTCACAATGCCGGGAGTCTGGATTCGATCCCTGGTCACGGAACTAGATCCCACATGCATGCCGCAACTAAGGAGCCAGGAAGCCCCACCTAAGACCTGGTGCAACCAAATAAATCAATATTAAAAAATATATATATACTGCTCTCCATGTGGGAAAGCTGTGATCACTAAGAATTAATCTGTTTCCAATATTTCCACAAGTTATCAGCTACTCTTTAAGGACTCAAGGGATTGTTGACATTAACCAGGATTTCTAGGAAATGAAGACTGGATTCAAATTGAGAGATGTAAGATTTTATGAACCTAAAGATTTAAAAGGCATTAAAATAAATGTTGACTAATCCCTTAGGGAAATCAGTCTAGGATTAGATTATATTCCTATGATAAATCAGAAATTCTCAAGAAAATGGATAAAACACCATGCACATATTACAATCTGTGTATTATCTGGAAAATGTGAGGAACAATACATTTATGTTGATATTTTGTAATACTTGTAATTCTTGTTTGCAAATTTTACTCAATTTTATTTAAATATAATATCATAGAATAATTCCATGAACACATTGGATAGTCTGTTGATTTTTAAGGGGAGAAATAATGCTTACCTCTGAAAGTATATAATCATGGAATGACACAGTGGCAAAGATCTTTTTAAACTTTGTACAAAAAACCCTTCCTTTTCATAAGGGAAAATGAGGCTGAGAGGAGGATGAGATCTACTCTACATCATACCCATAGTTCTCAGCAAATGGTCTTAGTGTGAGGCCCATAATTTATATCTTCTCCACAATCACCATCTTTGACAGATGGTTCTTCAAAAGGGAGAAGCAACCAGCTAAGCTGCCTTTTGAAACTTTTTCTGATTATTTTGTCACTTTATTGCTAAAAATGTGATAGAAGAGGAAGAATTAATTCATTGCTGTAGAAAGAACCAACTGTTCACTGAAGCCCGCATGGAGTTTAAGAAAAGAAATAAGACCACATTGTAGCTACCAACTGACTCAAAAATAACAGTAATGATAACTGAAATGCATTGATTGTTTACTATGTGCTAAACATTTTAAATGATTTTTATTTCATTCACTTTTTGAAAAACTAAATTTATTTATTTATTTATTTTTGGCTGTGTTGGGTCTTTGTTGCTGTGTGTGGGCTTTCTCTAGTTGTGGGGAGCGGGGGCTACTCTTCATTGTGGTGCGCAGGCTTCGCATTGCAGTGGCTTCACTTGTTGCGGAGCACGGGCTCTAGGCACATGGGCTTCAGTAGTTCTGACACGTGGGCTCAGTAGTTGTGGCTCGTGGGCTCTAGAGCACAGGCTCAGTAGTTGTGGCGCACGGGCTTAGGTGCTCCGCGGTATGTGGGATCTTCCTGGACCAGGGCTTGAACCTGTGTCCCCTGCATTGGCAGGCAGTTTCTTAACTACTGAGCCACCAGGGAAGCCCTATTTCATTCACTTTTGAGAAGCATTATCTCATTTAATCCTCCTAATAACCTCATAACATATTATTATAGTTGTAATAATATGTGTTATTATACATTGTAGATGAGTAGATGGGTTCAGACAGGGTAAGTATAACTTGCCTCTGCTTTCATAGCTGATAGGCCAGAATTTGAAACCAGGCAGTCTGAGTCTGGATCCTTAACCAGGCTTTTTAAAAAAAATTTTTTTCCCCTTGCATACTTTTTTCATATTGAAGTATAGTTGATTTACAATGCTGTGTTAGTTTCAGGTGTACAGCCAAGTGATTCAGTCTTATATATACATATATTCTTTTTCAGATTGTTTTCCATTATAGGTTATTACAAGATATTGAATATAGTTCCCTGTGCTGTCCAGTAGATCCTTGTTGTTTTTCTATTTTATATATATTAGTGTGTATCTGCTAATCCCAAACTCCTGGTTTATCCCTCCCCACCCTCCCCCTTGGCTGTTAAGATTTATACTTGTGTCCCAAGGAGGAGGGAATGCCCTGTTAGACATCAAGGTGGAGGCTCACAAGGATAGCTCATTTGGCATCTCAGTGAGAATCAATGATTCAATGAAAATCTGCCATGAAACTATGGGAAGCAACCCACCAGTTCTCTTCAACCTTAAAATGAAAAATTCTCACCACATAAAATATAACACAAACCCTTGTGTTTTTGTTTGTTTGCTAATTTTGGTAATACCTTATTGACTAGGTTTCCTTAGTTTGATCTGAAGTTGGAGTATCTTTGATCTGTGGAAGGTGGTCCAATATAATTCTTTGTTTCTCAAGCTCTCTGGTCTCAGAACTGCTTTACACACTCTAAAAATTATTGAGGACTCCAAAGAGCTTTTGTTTTTTGGGTTATTTCTGTGAATGGATATTGGAAATTAAAACTGATAATTTTTACATACAAGAATACACAAGTCCACATTCTATTAGCTGTCAGAGTACTGCTGTCAGTGCCTACATAGCTTCTGGAAAACTTGACTGGATATACATGAAAGAAAGTAAAAAAAAGTATTAGTATTACTCTTATGAAAATAGTTTTTGGTCACAGAGATGCTCATTGCTATAATGAGAACCCCTGTTATTATGATACAAATTCTGGCTCTGTCGCTTACTAACTGGCCAAGTTGCTTAATCTCACTAGGATTCAGTTTCCTCATCTTAAAGTATGTATAATAGTGTCTTCTTGTAGGTTTGGTGTTAATATTCAATGAATAGTTAACATAAATACCACTGCATGGCTCCAGGTGAGCACTCAACGCGGATAGCTGTTATTAATATGGGTTATGTCCTTGACTGAGAAGTCGTAGCCCACCAGCATCATTATGTAGCAGAGGGGGGATTATTTGTACCCAGACAGTGTTGTATAATCAGTCCTAATGGGGTCCTATCCAGCCTGTTCTATCCCCACAATTACCACTCATTTCTAAGTAAAATAATATTGTTTTAATAAAAAAGCCAGTCTTCTAAAATAAATGAGACTGACAGAGAAAGAAGGTAACATAACAGTTATTTAATACTTTTATCGTTTATGAGCAGATTAAAGAGGAAGATTGATGTATTTTATTATCATTTAATTTTCATTAAAAAATAAAGTCTATTTTTACAGAATGACTTATTCCATAAAAATGGTATCTGTACAAAAGAAAAATTCAGCTGGAGCTATTACAACAAATAGGACTAAGGTTAGCATCTCTGATATCCAAAATGGATCTTCAAGTGTAAGCTAATTGCCCACTTACTTTAGGACCTCTTTTGTATACTAACATTCCAATGAAATAGAGAGTTGGGAATTTGCTGAGACCTGTTTTGACTCAGTAATTTATAAATAGCAATTGTTTGTGATATAGAGAATATTTTGTAAGAAATGCCTTGAAAACATATGGTAAAAGATGTATAGGTATAAATTTCATCTTGGCTCTATGTGTAATTAAGTGTAATGTGATATTGGTTGAAACTGAAATCCCCATGAACTCCTTTTTCTTATTCTTGCTATTAATAAAATGTCCACTTAATTAATTTAGTCATCAGAGAGCTATATTTATATATATATATTAGGGTTGACATATTGGGCTTGAAATGTCCACAGAAATTGGTAACTGAATTGGAGGGAAGGGATAAGGGTCACAAAAGTATCTAAATTTTTCATTTTTTAGAAAGTAAATAAAAATGACAGGATGACAAAAAGACATCTGAAACTTGTTCTCTAAAGCTATGTCTATGATGAGTCAACCAAACTTACTTCTATGTAATTGCTCCATGGTTAACTGAGGGTCAGCATTAGAGCCTGACTTTCTCTGAGACTTAAAGCCATCTGCTAGATGAGCCTGGAGAGGTCTACCTGTGTTCACAGGGCTTCAGTATCCAATGGATCTTGATTCTACCGATTGAAACATCCATATTCCAAGTCACATGGATGAACCTAGAGGACATTATGCTAAGTGAAATAAGCCAGTCGGATAACTACTACATGATTCCACTTATATGAGGTATCTAACATAGTCAAATTCATAGAATCAAAGAGAGAAAAGGTGGTTTCCAGGGGCTGGAGTGAGGGGGGAATTGGAGAGTTGCTAATTCATGGGAATAAAATTTAAGTTAAGCAAGGTGATTAAGTTCTAGAGATCTACTGTACAACGTTGTACCTACAGTTAACAAAACTGTATCGTATACTTAAAATTTGAGAGGGTAAAGTGTTCTTACCACAATAAAAAAATATATATATATATATATTTTTTAAACAACTCCTTTCTCTGAACATTCCAGGTAAATGTACTGTCTCTTGACTCAGCCTAGTCAGGCCCAAGGAACACAGTTGCAGGGATTTCTCATAGATTTGGGATCAGGTATGAGTGACCCAGAGACACCCTGAGTAGTTTCCCTGTTACATGTTTTCCAAGTTAAGTGGTATTTTGAGAGGCAGTTTAAGTAGAAACCCCAACTAGCTGTGAATGACTGAAGTAGGATCTCCATGTGAGATATGAGAGGATATCTTGTGAATCTTAAAAACAAAGGGTAATGTTTGCTCTTTTCCTATTGTTTTTAGACAAATCTGCAATAGCAGGAAAAACCAGATTACAAGCCAACAATGAAGAAGAGTCAGTAATGAGTTACTTCAGGCGAGGAGCCTGAAACGACCCCTGCCAGGTGCTCCAGATGTTTCCTCTCGCCTTGCCTCATCTCTTCAGTTTTATCTGTATTGAACTCTTGCCAATTTCTTCTACCTAACTGCTCACTTCCCTCACCCTCAACCAATACTCTCTCTAAAGCCTTTAAATAAGCCAGAGGCCAAGGATTGAGAAGGGACGTGTTGACAAAAGTGTTGGGTATACTCCCAGCAGGATCTACTTCACAAGTGTAAACACACATCCTTATCTGTCCTCAACTCACTGAATGATATTTCCATGCCATCTCCAGAAGATGTTTGTGTGCCCATGTCAACGGTCTTTCTAAAGCCATGGAGTGAAAAAAAGATTTTTTTCCCAGAGGACAGAAGATTATTTATGTTGGAGCCAACCAGATATTTCTCAGGCTCCTGTACTGTCGCTTCAGCCAGTGATGAGCGGATGTTAGCTTCTTCTGATACGCAAAGAAGAGTGTAATGTTCTCACCGTCCTGATGTCATCTCCGACTGTTGTTTTTGTCGTACTTCTAAATAATAGGATTTCTGGCATGAAGATTTATCTCAGCATTCAGCACAGTAGTGTTCTGAGGTCAAGGGCCCTGATGATGATGGATTTATACAGGTTGTGATTCTTTGACTAATTTGCTTTGAATGAAATGAACACTTGGGAAAACCAACACTTTATTCCCAAGATTTTACATCCTAACTGGAAATATAACAGGAAACATAGTGCAAAACAACAATTTATTTTTCACCTCTGAACATCAAAATGAACTTTTTCATTTGTTACTCAAATGAATTTAAAAAGTAGGTGATAGGGCTTCCCTGGTGGCGCAGTGGTTGAGAATCCGCCTGCCGATGCAGGGGACGCGGGTTCGTGCCCCGGTCGGGGAAGACCCCACATGCCGCGGAGCGGCTGGGCCTGTGAGCCATGGCCGCTGAGCCTGCGCGTCCGGAGCCTGTGCTCCGCAACGGGAGAGACCACAACAGTGAGAGGCCCGCGTACCGCAAAAAAAAAAAAAAAAAGTAGGTGATAGATACCTCAGTTATACTTCCTCCTTCTTTACACAAAACTTGCAAGACCTTGCAGAACTTCTTTTTTTCCTTTTTGCTAATGTAAATGATTTTAAACACTCTATGTTGCCGGAAATGGCGACTATTTTCATGGTTCCTGCTCCGTGATACATGTATGTATGTTAGTGCTTCTACTCTCAAGATCAGGGAAGAGAAAGAGTTCAGGGCACAGGTGGGATTAGTAGTAGTCAGCTAATAACAAAGTACTGTAGATGGGGGACTACAGCAATGGAAATTTCTTTCCTCACAGTTCTGGAGGCTGGGAGTCCAAGATCAAAGTGTTGATGGCTTAGTCTCTCCTGAGGCCTCTCTCCTTGCAGATGGCCACCTTCTTGCTGTGTCCTCATGGCCTTTGCATGTGCTCCTGGTGTCTCCTCCTCTTCTTATAAACACAGAATTCCTATTGGATTAGGGCTCCACACTTAGCCCCTCATTTAACCTTAATTACTTCATTAAAGGAAATACCTCCAAATAAAGTCACATTGAGGGTTGGGGATTCAACATATGAACTGGGCAGGTGGAGAGGGGAAACGCAATTTAGTCCATAATAAGGATTTTTTTCCCTTTCCAGTTTTATTGAAATGTAACTGACATTTAATATTGCACAAGTTTAAGGTATACATTGTAATGATTTGATAAAACATTTAAGATCTACTCTCTTAGCAACTTTCAAATATACGATACAGTATTACCCGTGACTTATTTATTTTATAACTGGAAATTTGTACCTTTTAACTCCCTGCACCCATTTCACCTACCTGCCCCCTCCCCCACTGGGCCTCCGGTAACCACCAATGTGTTCTCTGAATCTATAAGCCTTTTTTTTTTTTGATTCCACATATACGTGAGATCATACAGTATTTGTCTTTCTCTGACTTGTTTTACTTAGTATGTCCTCAAGGTTGTTGCAAATGGCAAGATTTCATTCTTTTTTATGGCTGAATAATATTTCATATCTCACACACACACACACACACACATACCATATTTTCTTTATCCATTTATCCGTCGACGGACACTTAGATGTTTCCATATCTTGGCTATTGTAAATAATGCTGCAATGAACCTGGGAGTACATATATCTATTCAAGTTAGTATTTTCATTTTCTTTGGATAAACGCCTGGACGTGGAATTGTTGGATCACATGGTAGTTCTATTTTTAGTTTTTTTAAGAACCTCCATACTGTTTTCCATAGTGGCTGCCCCAATTTACATTCCCACTAACAGTGCACAAGGATTGTCTTTCCTTCACATCCTCCCGGCCTTTCTCTTATCTTTTTGATAACATCCATTCTAACAGGTGTGAGATGATATCTCGTTGTTTTGACTTGCATTTCCCTGATGATTAGGGATGTTGAGCATCTCTTCATGTACCTGTTGCCCATCTGTATGTCTTCTTTGGAAAGACGTTCTTCAGATCCTCTGCCCATTTTTAAATTGGCTTGTCCTTCCAAACCAAGGCCAAGGCCAAGGCCAAGGCCAAGGCCAAGGCAGTCATGCCCATCACTTGGGCATGAAGAAGTTGGGCTGAACCTGATACTCTCTTCCGTAAGAGAAATTTAATGTAAATGGTGATTAACCAAACTCTCAAGGCTTCAGGGCCTTAATTTGATCATATTTTTTAGATGTTATAATTCCTTTCTGGCTACCTGCATAAGATATGAGCTACATCATTCTGTCCTCCACAGTATACTGCTTAAATTCTTATTACCATCTAAATATTTTCAAAACTATGTCTTGAAAAACATTGTATGTAATTAGATTAAATCTTAATTCAGATTAGGGCTAACATTTCACCATAGATTTGCAGACAGTGGGAAATTTATACCTGGTGATTTACCCTGCTACATGAAATAGATCTAATTCCTCTCCAAGGTGAGAGAAAGAGCTAGGAATGTGCACTTTAGGAAAGTAGAGTCACAGGGTCTGGGGAAAAGCACTGGGCAAGAAATCAGATCTGTGTACAGCTGCATCTACAGTGCCTGGAGACATGGCACTAAGAGTAAACACTGGTCTGGCAAGTGCCCTGCTCCAGGCACTGTTCTAAACACTGCGTAAGTGAACTCCTTTAAACCCTTGTAATAACCTCTTGATGCAGTCTCGCTAGTACTTTCTCCGTTTGAAAGTTAGTTAGTCTGTTCGGGATGCTATCACAAAAATACCGTAGACTGAGGGGTTTAAACAGCAAACATTTATTTTCACAGCTCTGGAAGCTAGAAGTAGAAGATGAGGGTACCAGCAGATTCAGTGTCTGGTGAGGGCCTGCTTCCTGGTTCACAGACAGCCTTCCTGTCACTGTCTTCTCACATGAGGAAGGAGTGACAGAGCTCTCTGGGGGCTCTTTTATGAGTGCGCCAATCCCGTCATGACATGGGATATGACATGACAAGGCAGAGCCCTCGTGACCTAAGCACCTCTCACAGGTCCCACCTCCAAATACCATCCTCTTGGGGTTAGGTTTTAACATATGAATTTGGGAGGACATACACATTCAGTCTACGGCACTTGCCCAAGGTTTCACATCTGGAAAAGTCCAGGTGACTGCTAAGTGCCATCCAGGGCTGTGATTCTGAGCAAAAGGCTGAACTCGGCAGCCCTTGTCTGCAGCGGTTTCCTGGAGCTTCTCTGCACACTTCTACTAAGGACCCCAGAAAGGAACCTACTTCTCTCACAACACGAAGGTCACCTGGGAAAACCAAGGTGAAGAGGAAAGAAGTCCTGCCATTCCCTGAATGCCTCCTCCTGCCAGGTCCTTTACTCCCTCAAGGCAATGTCCCTGGAGAAGGAATTGTGATCCCAACTTTACAGACTAGGAAACTTGCGGTGGGAGTGGTTCAGTGATGAGTCTAAAGCAATTGGTCACAGAACCAATCAGTGTGGAAACGTCTATCCTACTGCAGGCATCACTCATTGCTTGGAGTACTTAGTTATAGCCCGAGTGAGAGGAAAAGTGGAGAGTTCTGAGGATGGGGAGTTAACGTTGGTATGGATGTTTGGATTAAATAAAATAAAACCTTTTGAAGGCTTTGGATGAGTTTCTGCAAAAAAATTGTTATTATCTTTTTCTAATGTCTCAGCCAGAAAAGTTCATAAGATAGACCCCCTCCTCAGGGAGCTTGCCCTCTACCTGTTCTTTCAAGGATGATTGCTCAGAGGGTCAAAGATGGAGCAACTCCATGAAGCTCTTCCACGAGTGGGGAAGGACGTGGATGCCAGGCTGCTGCTGATTGAGACCCCAGGGGCCAGCACATCTCCCACCACCACCACAGGGGCTGGCTGCTGGCTCACACACTGTCACCTTTGGAAAAGGCCTCCCTTTTTTCCTTTAAGCCAGTCTTCTTCTGTATCTGTGTGTGGTGCAAAGGAAAACAAAGATGTGATAAATACTGGGTCACAGGCCCCATTCAGCCTGCCTGAAGGATGCTAATATGATTGTTAAGAACTCTACTAGATCTGTACTCAGAAAATATCATTTAGTTATTCTAGTCCCTTAAATAATATAATTTTTGCATAAACAAGTTACACATACTCTGCAGGCCTCATAGTTACCTAAACTATGAAATGGAGAGGATCGAGAAACAACATTTAAGGTTTTTAAAATAAGCGTCTGCAAAATCCAACTTGTGTGAAAAATATGTATGTATATATTTTTTAAGGCAAGACTATAGAAGCAATTTGACCATGCAGACCATAAGCTCTTCAAGGGCACTGACCATCTCTTTCATTTCTTTTGAAATGAAAGCATCTCTCTAATGCTCGGTACTTAGCACTAAGCAGGTGTTCAGTAAGCCTTGTGGCTGTCAAGCCAAGTGTTAAGATGCAGAAGCTTTATTTGTCTGCACAGATCTGTGCTGGGGGCCATCCCTACGAAAATAGGCCAGGGAAGTAAAGATTCTATAATTAGACCTACAGTGTTGCACCAGGCACTCTGTGTCCCTGCTTGTCAATGTGTCCTCACAATGACGTAGTGACAGATGCCAGTCTCTCTGGGGCCTGTACTCAGCTAATGGGAATGTTCATTTCATGTTATTTTTATTCTTGACAGAGGAAAGACTCATCACAGAAGCCCGTCACAGAAGGGCTGTCGCTTTATAACTTAAGAAAGGGATCCTCTCCACCCCCCACTCCCACCTTAGACTGCAACTAATGGGTTGAGGGTTTAAGTTAAAAAAAAGGAAAAAAGGTCAGTCTGTAAAGTCAAACATATGTAGTGGGGGCAGTCTGAAAAAGGAAATACATATACGATTCAATCCCATTTATGGAGAATTTAATGATGTCAGGAATTTGGCTTTATTTTCACAAAACCCTTATGGCAATACTAGTATATTATTTGCCCTTTTTACAAAAGAGAAAATAGGTTCAGAGAGATAAAACAGCTTGCCCAAGTTCACATAAATGGTAACTGGTGTGCAAGATCATCTCTCTGATCCCCAAACTGCTATACTAATCTCTGTCGTCTCCTCTCCCCCACTTCCTCTTATCTCTCCTGCTCCCTGTTTTATAAGGGGGGAGGGAGCAGGCATTGGTGTGTTTCAGCAGTTGCCTTTCTTCTGCCTTCTCCCTGTCTTCAGTTTGTGCTAAAGAGGTAAATTAGTAGTTCCCTGAAAAACATGTTATGATCGTTCTGTTTGTAGGCAATTCTCCATAGAGTTCTAGGAGCTGCATGCATTTCAAATTGTTTTCAAGTGCTTTACTCTTCCATCCTTATTACTTTAGTCAAAGAAAGAAAAAGAGCTAGGATTGGGAATAGCAGCAAGCACAAATCAATGTTTACAATTGATAGTTACCAGTTTACCTGATCCTCATAACAAACCCTTAGAGGCAAGTAGGGCAGTACGGTTAATCTTGAATTTATACATGAGGAAGTGGAACCCTGTGTTTTGAAGGACACACTCAAGATCACTCAGATGGTGAAGAAAACACTGCCTTCAAATCCAGATCATTGACTGTAAGTTTAGGATTCTTGAAAATACAGTGGAGTGTGATTTAAATACTCAGTTCTCCTAGATTTCTAGGGGATTTGGGGCAGATGGCAACCTGACCTCAGCCCACTTCCTCATCATTCCCAACACTAAACCTAGCTGTCAGTCCTGATTCAAACAGCTGCCAGACTGGCAGGCAGCTCAGAGCAATTAAGACCTTAGTCTCCATGGGAGTTCCAACAACGGGGAGAGGTCCCAAAGAGCAGACAAAGAAAAATAACACATCCAAGGGCACCCCTCAGCCAAATAAGTGAAGATCAAATAGAACAATGCAAGCAAAGCAGAGCAGCCTGGGAGATATTTACCCACTTTAATGAAGAGGATAAGACCACTTAAGGGAATTCAAGGATAGCTCAAAAGAGAACTTCCAGCTAAAAAACTGTGATTTGTGAGCCAAAATGCTAGGTAGAAAATTTGAAGGAGAGGATGGACACTGTTGATATTCAAATGAATAATGTGGAAGACCAGGTGGAAGAAAAAAATCTTAAAGCAAAAAATAAAAGCCAACCAGCTAAAACAAAAACACAGAAAAGACAATCATGAGGGAAAAGATAAGAGACTTGGAGAACAGATCCTGGATGGTTAACGTGTGACTAAGGAATATAAGGCAAAACAGAAGAGATGGAGAATCAATAATAAAACAATAGGAGATAGTTGTGCTGAGCTGAGGCTGCTGAAGGAATCTAAGAGGAGATGGTGGGTGATGGGCAGTTCCTCTAGCCCATGAGATTCAGACTTTGATCAGTAATGATAGAGAGGTGATTATTTTGACTTTCTATGTATTGAACACTATGTGTATGTATGTGTATAAACTTACAGTCTAAGGTATGAAGAGATGTCTGAGGAGAAATATACATATATAATATGTATTACTATATGTGAGTGTATGTGTATATATATGTGTGTGTGTGTATGTGCGTATATATATATATATATATATATATATATATTTGTATGCTCTCCCCTCCCTGTCTCACTTCTGTGTCTCCTCCTACCTTGAACTGTAAGTTTAAAGGCAAGAGCTGTATCTTTGTGTTCTGTGGTGGCTCGTATCTCTGAACCTAGAAGGTATTTAAGATTGGTGACCAATTTACTCTCACTTTCACCCCTCTGTTGCACTTTCTCTTCACTTTCTGGCCATAACTTTCAGCCTTTAATGTGTATTTATTGAATATTGGCTGCCTGGGGAGGGAAAGAAAACATGAGAGATGATCTTGGGGAGTGGGAGAGGCTAATATATTTTTCCTTAAGGTCACAGCTGCCTCCTTCACAGGCAAAGTTGTGAAGTGGCACTTGGTCCCCACCTACCCACTCACCCATTCCCACATTAGCACTCAAAACTTCTTCCTTGGGCTTCCCTGGTGGCGCAGTGGTTGAGAGTCTGCCTGCGATGCAGGGGACACGGGTTCGTGCCCCGGTCCGGGAGGATCCCACGTGCCGCGGAGCGGCTGGGCCCGTGAGCCATGGCCGCTGAGCCTGCGCATGCGGAGCCTGTGCTCCGCAACGGGAGAGGCCACAACAGTGAGAAGCCCGCGTACAGCAAAACAAAAAACAAAAAACAAACTTCTTCCTCTATCTTGCTCTCACTCTCTGTCAACAGAGTCCCCCAATCCAAATAAATACTCATCATTCCTTTCATATGCAAACCATCCCAATGCTGACTGCGTTCATTCCTTTGGTTCAAATCTAAAAAAATAAAAACAAAAATGAAAACAAACAAAAACAACCCTAAAAGAACATCTTCTAAAGAGGTAAAACTTCAGGTATTATCAGACACGAAAGAGAGTATTTGGGGTTAGGTGAGCCTTTGGTGAGCTCCTCAAATGACAGGGATTGACCCCTAGAAGAGTCCTTTAATAAGAAACACTAGCAAGTTTGGAGGGCACACTCATTCAATCCAAGGCAAAGGGGCAAAGCCAGTGGTCTGCAGTTTCAAGTGGGCTGAGTCCTGACGGCTAATCAGGTAGGTTTCAGTATAATTTTCTTTCTTACTCCTTTCTGAATTACCAGGCCCTGGAGTGGCAAACCGTGTGTGTAAGACGTTCAGGTTTCTTTTAAAATGGAACCAAGAAAGGGCTGACAGATGAGCACACCGCACAGACTGAGGAATATTCAGCTGGGAGAAGCTGAGCAGAAAGGAAAGTAAGCACACAGCTCACAGAGCCTGAGACGGCTTCCCATTAGTATTAATTTAGGCATCAAAGGGGAACCTGACAACACAATGAAAGCAGCCTTCAAAGATCTTGGTGGTAGGAACAGCAGATAATATGGCAGGATTAAAGAGGTGAAAACACACAGTACGGGTGCCTCCCCAGAGCCAGGCCTCCTGGCCCCTAACTAGGAGGAAAAGGAGGATGAGGAGGGCGAAGTGAGGGGTAACGAGCAGGGGTATCAGGAGGGCAGGAAGGAGCGGATGCTGGGCCGTGTGAGTGAGGCTGTAACGGAGAGGAGAGCCCAAGAATCACATGTGCTCCAGACTTCATTTACACCACATCCACGTGGGAAACCTAGAGGGCTGAAGAGGTGAAGGGCCTGCAAAGCTGGGCCGCATTGCCTGCTCTGGACAGGCCATTATCCTTTTCTCTTTTCACCTGCCCCCCGGATGATTAAGTGGCCCGAAGAGAGTGGCGAATGTCTGTGGGATGCCAGTTGTTCGTATGAAGTTGGGTCCACAGTTAGTTGAAACCTAACTGATGGTCATTTCTCTGCTTCCTTGCTCTCGAGACAAGAGTCTGAGGCTGGAAAGTGACGGTCTCTCCTTGACTGAACTTTAGACAGGCTCCTCCGAATTCTCTTCCCAACTAGGCCTGGACTTCTCCTGTCAAGCTGGTTTAGCAGAATCCCCCATCTGATCACCCCTGATATCTAACCAAATCCCTCAGTCCCCACCATCCCCCAGGTGATGTCTGATTACCCTGACCTGCCTTCAGCAAGAACCTTGTTAGGTTGATTTAGCCAGAATCCCCACTTCTACCCCTCCCCCTCCCCCTCCCCACTCTTCCACCTCCTTCTCATTGACTAGAAAATCTCCATTTTCCTTATTGCATTCAGAGTTGAGCTCATCTCTCTCCCCTACTGCAAAACCCCCAATGCAATAGTCCCCATATCTATCTTATAGGCTCCCTGAATAAAGTCTGCCCTGTTGTTTTAGTATCATGAATAAATTTTTCTTTCACAGAAGAGAGGGCCAGTTATCTTCTGATAATCTGAGGAAAAAGCAAAAGCAAATGAACTGAAACGAGGCACCTGAGAACTCACTAGAAGTAAAAGCATAGCATTCAGACCCAAGGGTGTGTTTTACTCATTGTGGTACTGTAAATTCCTCTTCTCTCTTTCCTGTTCTCCCCCACCAATCCTCTCTCTCCTCCAGCCCCCAAGTTTGCATAATTAATAAATGCAAAATATTGAAGATGAAGCCAGACTTTTGAAGCCTACTTTAGGCTCTCATTGCTTCCCTCCTAGATCCATCTTTCCCAAATTTTAATGTGCATTCAAATTGCATAGAGCTCTTGTTAAATGCAGATTCTGATGTAGTAGATCTGGGGTGCATTTTGAACAAGATCTCAGGTGATTATTGTTTTTGGTTCACCTTGAATCACCTTGAAGAGGTCTAAAAACATTCTGTAGCCTGGGTCCTACTACCAAGGCTTCTGATTTATCTGATTTAGGTGTGATCTGGGCATGGAGAGTTTTAAAAGCTCCCCAGGTGATTTCCATGTGCCAGCCAGGGTTGGGAAGAGCTAATATAGAAGATGGAATGATGGTGTGGAAGTGCAAGGGCCTTGTAGCCAATACATCCTGGGTTTGAATCTGGTTCTTCCATTGACTGGCCAGGTAGCCTTAGCTCCTGACTATCTGAGCTTCAGTTTTCTCATCCATTAGAATAAAGGAAAATAATAAGTCCCTATTAGAATTGTAAGGCTTAATTAAAATAAATTTTTTTCAGTACCTGAAACAGTGCTAGGTATATACGAGTATTTATTCTTTCCCCTCGTTACTTTCTAACTCAGAAGCATCTAGAGTAAGATTAAAACTCATGATTTGTGGTCCAAATTTGGTCAGCAAATGAGTTTTGATTGACTTGAATAATATTTTTAAAAAATTTTAAGCTATCATTTAAACATCTGGAAAATAAAAATAAAAATCTAGATTTTTATTTTAAATGAAAATCTAGATTTTGGCTTCTTTATATTGAAGTATTGTTGATTTATAATATTGTGTTAATTTCTGCTGTACAGCAACATGATTCAGTTATATATATTATATTCTTTTCCATTATGGTTTATCACAGGATATTGAATATAGTTCCCTGTGTTATACTAACCTTGTTGTTTATCCATCCTATGTATAATAGTTTACATAGTATAACCCCAAACTCCCAGTGCATCATTCCTCTACTCCCCCTTCGCCTTGGCAACCACAAGTCTGTTCTCTATGTCTGTGAGTCTGTTTCTGTTTCATAGTTAAGTTCATTTGTGTTATATTTTAGATTCCACATATAAGTGATATCATATGGTATTTGTCTTTGTCTGACTTATGTCACTTAGTATGATAACCTCTAGTTCCATCCATGTTGCTGCAAATGACATTATTCTGTTCTTTTTTATGGCTGAGTAATATTCCATTGTGTGTATGTATTTATGTGTGTGTGTATATATATATATATATATCACATCTTTATTGATTCATTTATCAATGAACATTTAGGTTGTTTCCATGTTTTAGCTATTGTAAATAGTACTGCTATGAACATAGGAGTGCATATATCTTTTTGAATTATGGTTTTCTCTAGGTATATGCTCAGGAGTGGGATTGCTAGGTCATATGGCAAATCTATTTTTAGTTTTTTGAGGAACCTCCATACTGTTTTCCACAGTGACTGCACCAACTTACATTCTCATGGATTTTGGCTTCTTGGGAGGATATCAAGACCTGGTGATAATGGCTGCCACTGGGCCTGCTTGCAGCTGAGCAGCTCCTTTCCTGTTTAGTGAGGGCACCGCCTTTTTGTGTGATGTGCATCCACTGTCTCCATCATACTCTAACTGTACACAAGCACCTGCATCACTTCCCAGCTCTATTCATTTGCATAACCTCCCTGGGCCTCACAAACATTTGAGTTCACCACTCCTGGCCTCAAAACCTATGTTCCAATTCCTTACCTTCCAGGATCTGGTTACAAACCACTCCTCTCTCCCATGGTTTCCTCTTCTTTGGGCATCTGATACTCTGGGCATGTCACTTCTTGCCATTTGTCACATAGACTCCAACATTTCACATTCTAGTGCTCAAGGTTTTCTCACTGCTTCCTGTGAGTGAAATGACCTTCTTGCTTCTCCATATGGTGAATGATCCCAGTTATTCACTTAGTGAGGAAGAGTGCATGTTATGGATTGAATTGTGTCCCCTCCCCAGTTCAAATGTTGAAGCCCTAACCCTCAGGTATTCCAGTATCCCAGAATGTGGGTCTGGAGATAAGACCTTTATAGAGATAACTAAGGTTAAGGTTAAATGAGGCTGTTAGGGTGGGTCCTAATTTATTGTGATTGGTGTCCTTGTAAGATGAGGAAATTTTCATATGCAAAGAGACAGCAGGGTTGTGAGTGCACAGAGGAAAGACTATGTGAGGACACAGCAAGAAGGGGCTGTTTGCAAGCCAAGGGGAGACGCCTAGAAGTAACAACTCTGCCTACACCTTGATCTTGGGTTTCCAGCCTCCAGAACTGTGAGAAAATAAGTTTATGTTGTTTAAGCCACCCAGTCTGTGGTACTTTGTCATGGCAGCCCTAGGAAACTAATACAGTGGAGAAGAAAGTTTTCTGTTTTAAATAGAATCTATTCTTTGAAAGTGGTATCTAGTGAATGACACAGAAGGGTCTAGTAGCTTTCTATGGTTTTTGTCTTGAGCTTTGATGTAGGAAAGCTTTATATGAAGAGATTTTCCTACCTAAAATGATTCTTTGTCACTTTCCCATGGGGATTCTATCCATTTTGTAGTTCTTATCAGTTTTATTACTTCTACCATCATGGATATATTGAAGAGTTCCAGAGGCTTGAGTTGGTAGGTGCATGAGCTGGCCTGCAACTTGAATCCTAGTACTCTCAATGTGTGAGGAAGAGAAATCCTTAAAACCTTCCTAGACAACTAGCCTATTTTAAAATAAATTTTAGGAATAGAGATTTTTCAGTAGACAAACTAGTAAAGCAACCAAGGAATTAGATCATTTAGTTCTACTTTGGGTAAAAGTCACCTGGATTACTGTATTTAGCCATAAACCTCCGAAGGACATTTTAAAATCTGTTGGGATAGACATCAACATTTGGCTGAATCTAGAAGTCCCCAGTGACACCAGCCAGATGTCCACTTCCCCTGGAATTGCTTATCTTCCCACTATATTAGCCCCATCACAACTGGTCCTGACAGCCAAAGGCAGCACATCAAAACAGGGCTCAGTCAATGGTGGGATGAGTTTGCCTTTGGAGGCCAGGAAAAGGAGACTAAACAGGTAAAGAAGAAGCAGTGTTGCAGGAAGTCCTAATAGCAGAAGATAAGAAGCGCCAGCAGGAGAGAAATGTAGTCTCCACAAGGGCAACCATGTGTCTGGCTAAAACTTGAAATTCAAATATTAAGGAATGAAAGATACATTATTTGTTGGCAACTAACAAATTCTGCCCCAGGTACTAAGTCCATGAGTCTAGGGTTCATGGCATTTCCTCTCCCTGTGGTTGAACTAGTTCTAGGATATCCAGAGAGGCTTGGGGCTGAGTTGTATACATGTATGTATGCATTCATTCCCTCATTCATTCATTTGTTCTACAAATACCCATTGAGCCATTCCTCTGTGCCAGGGAAGGTACTAGGTGCTGAATTATGAAGGGTAGCAGGCTTCAGAGAGTCAGATAAATTAATTCACAGCTAAGACTTTATTTCCATTATTTAGATCTTCTCTATTCATTTACCCACTTCCTTATCAGTGACAATAATAATATCCTCACTTTACAGATGAGGAAATTGTGGCTCAAAATGTTAACTAACTTTCCTAAGGTCACAGTTTACTAGCTGGCCACTCTAGGATTTGAGTCCAAGATTTATGTCTGACTCAAAACTCATGCTTTAATTGCTACTTTATATGGTCTTTCTAAAACTATAGCAGTGGTTCTAGGCCATTGAAGATGGAAATTTCTCTAGAAGACAATGTGTCCTTAAAATATTTTTATCTTTTTAACAAAAGATACACACACATAGTGTAAAAGTCAAATGGTTCTGCAAAGCTTATTACAAAAGCCACCAATGCCTTCCTCATTTCTCTCTTTATTTACCATTCCCTGTTAACCACTTTCAGCTTATTTGGCTTTTCCTTTCTTACTTTCATCGACTTCTTAATATTCAGTTAGGCATCATCCAGTGAATTCTCACCATGGAAGACTGTTCACTTCTATCATACACTTATTGCTTCCTGCCCACTCACTTTCCCAATATAGTTAAATCACACTTTGGGTTAGATCCACATCCAGTATTTACATTATTTTGACTATACGAATGGCATTCACACATGAGCTATATAGTATATCATTATTATGTTTCTTTTCTTGTGTGACTGGTTTTCCTTCAAACACACCAGGAATTCTGTCCATTTCTTCTAGGAGACAGCTCTCTGAGGGCACTCTGACCTGCTGCATTCTGAGCTGGGGCAGAGCTGTCATCCTGGAATTTTCTTTCACCAACATCTTGGGGATTCCCTTTGTGTCCCTCCTGAGTTAGATCCCCCTCTTCATGGATCCATCATCTTCCTTTTCCTTGATCTAGAAACTTCCTGAGAAAGGGTGCATGGAAGGAAAATTCTGAGACCTTGAATGTCTAAATATGTCTTTCTTCTACCCTCATATCTGTTTGTTAGTTTCAAACTGGGTAGAGAATTCTGGGCTGGAAGTATTTTTCCCTCAGAATTTTGAAGCATTATACTACTGTCCTACAATGATTCCTAAACCTTCTTAATAAGTATTATTACATTATAAATACATCCTCTGTTTTCCCCCATTCCTAGACACTTTTAGGATCTTCTCTTAACCCCCAGTATTCTGAAATTTTACCGGGATGAGCCTCGTGTTGGTTATTTTCTTCTACTGTCCTAAATTTTCTAAATTATTTCTATGATGATTTCCTCCGGAAGAGACTGTTTTTCAGAACAGTAGCCTGGAGTTTCTTAGTTTCCATAAGGCAAAAAAAAAAAAAAAATCTTTTTGTTTAAATTCATCTTTACACTGCCAGCACTTTAGCAATAGCACTAGGCGTTTGCTAAAATGGTACTCAATAATTGTAGTAAAATGAATTCAATTGAAATAAGCTGCTTGCAAAGTGTAAGTCTTCCAGTTTAAATCTGTGATGATACTTCTCACATGCATCAGCAAAGGCACAAGATAGATGATCAGAGTATTGAGTGACTGACTCAGCTGATGACCCCTTATTCCGTCTAAGGCTTCTGTAAAGGCAGATTGTAGAATGACTGACTACCTCATAATATGAATGCTCCCAGACCTCCCATAACTTTCCCGTGAAGTATTCCTCCACAGCTAACTCATCCTTCTCTATCTCTTCCCACAATTATGCTGAATTTTCCATGCTGGGGGCAGGGGGGAAAGTGGTGGTCAAGGAAGGAGGTAGAACATGAGTCCACCAGTTTCCTGCTGAGTTGATGGAAGCGTTTCCTGTCTGACCTGCCCTTAGAAAGAACTGCCTGCTAAGACAGATACAGATGGCTGGGAGAGACTTGAGTTGAGGGTAGGGTCGGAAATGATGTGCAGACCTGTCGGGAAAATCCAAAGAAATGAAGGTTAAATGCAGGAATTGCTTAATTTAAATGGAATTCCTTTGGGATGCTTATGAGGGGTAGTTTATCTTTTAACTCAAGATTTATGTTTGAAATGTATATGGTTATAGAGAAGAGGAATATTCAAATATCTTCTTTAAAAAATGAACAGAAATATCATTCTCACCCTCAAAGTTCTGCACTTAATTTTAGAATTAGTAATAAGTAAGACATCTGGGAGGAAATGAACAGAAATGTTTCTAAAGAATTTTGGGATCTGGGCATACTTTTCTGTAAATGAACAGCAGGCTTGGCTTTGAAAAGTATTCTTTAATGTCTAAAGAAATAGCTAAGGACTTGTCTCCCATTCTCTTCTCCTTGGGTTCCCTTCACCAACCACAAACTTTACAAAAAAAAAAATTAGACTTTACTTCTTTAGAGCAATTTTAGGTTCACAGCAAAATTGAGGAGAAGACACAGAGATTTCCCATATACTCTTTGCCCCACAAATGCACAGCCTCCTCCATCATCAACATCTCCCGCCAGAGCGGTACATTTGTTACAACTGATGAACCTACAGCGATACATCAGAGTCACCCAAAGTCCATAGTTTATATTAGGGTTCACTCTTGGTGCTGTACGTTCTATGGCTTTGGACAAAGTTATAGTGGCATGAATTCACCATTATGGCATGAAACAGAATAGTTTCACTGCACTAAGAGTCCTCTATGCTCCGCCCAGTCATCCTTTCCCCCTGTAACTCCTGACAACAACTGACTTTTTTTTTTTTTTTTTTTTTTTTACTGTATCCATATAAATGGAATCCTGGACCCAATTTCCAATGTAGGGGTGGGGATTCCCACATCAACAAGCAATTCTTGAGACACCAGCTGGGTGTCTTACGATTCAACTCATTTCTGACACTATCCACCCACAGATAGCATCAGATTCCACAGATTAAGGGTTCAGTCCTACAAACTTGTCCCCCACCCAGTACTTAGAAGCCCATCGCAAACCCCCGCTCCTAATCAACTGCGCTCCTACTCAACTGCCTATCAATCAGAGGTTCCCATGACCCCCTCCTTTGGTTCGAATAATCTGCTAGAGAAACTCATAGAACTCAGAGAAACATTTTATTTACTAGATTACTGGTTTATTATAAAAAGATATAACCCAGGAACAGTCAGATGAGAGAGATGCAGAGGACAAGGTATGAGGAAAGGGTGCAGAGCTTCCACGCCCTCTCTGGGCATGCTCTCTTCACATTTCCACCAACCTGGAAACTCTCTGCATCCCATCCTTTTGGGCTTTTATGGAGGTTTCATTATGTAGGCATGAGGGGTTAAACCATTGGTCATTTGGAACTGATTCAAAGTCTACCTCCTTTCCCTCCCTGGAGGTCAGGGGTGAGGGACTGCAAGTTCCAACCCTCTAATCACAGAATTGGTTCCACTAGCAATCAGCCCCCATCCTTAGATGCTTACCATCCCCCCAAAGTCACCTCATTAACATAAAAAAGGCACCTTGAACACTCAGCATTTAGGAAATTCTAAAGGTTTTGGGACCTATGAGCCAAGAACCATGGCCAAAGCCCAAATATATACGAGAAATATCTTTTTGTCATCTGAACTACCAAATATATATTTTTCTTATGAGTCACAATATTGTACCACAGTTTTGCCTTTTCCAGAATGTCATGTAGTTGGAGTCATGCATGGAACATGTAGCTTTTTTAGATTGACTTCTTTCACTTAGTGATATACATTTAAGTTTCCCCCAGGTCTTTTCACGGCTTGATAGCTCATTTCTTTTTAGTGCTGAATAATATTCCATTGTCTGGGTATACCACAGTTTATCTTTTCCCCTACTGAAGTTTATCTTGGTTGCTTCCAAGTTTTAGCAATTATAAATAAAGCTGCTATAAACATCCATGTGCAGGTTTTTTTTTTTTTTCCTGTGGTTATAAGTTTTCAACTCCTTTGGGTAAATACCAAGGAGTGCAATTGCTTGATCTTATGGTAAGAGTACGTTTAATTTTGTAAAAAACATGTCGAACTGACCTCCAAAGTGGCTGTACTATTTTGCATTCCTACCAGCGATGAATGAGAGTTCCTGTTGCTCCACATCTTTGCCTGCAGTTGGTGTTGTCAGTGATTTTAGCCATTTTAATAGGTGTGTAAAATTGTTGTTTTAATTTGCATTTCCCCGATGACATACGATGTAGAGTATTTTTTGGTATTCTATCCTTGTGTCTTCTTTGGTGAAAGCATACACCAAATGGGTGTATATCTTTTAATTGGGTTGTTTATTTTCTTACTGTTGAGTTTTACCGAGTGTCTTTGGGGGCAACTTCCTATATCAGGTGATATGGACTTAGCTCATTATTTAAAAGGAGGGAGAAGATTTAAAACAGAACCAACTTTTGGTGAGATCTGGCTTAGTTTAAACCAAAGGTAGAAAGGACGCCCCATAAGGAGCAACAGCTGGTGGGATTAGGTTAGTTCTGAAGCGTCACCAAAACCGGGCAGCCAGAACTAGCTTCTCCCTGTCTCCTGCTTCCATGGAAGCCATCCCAGAATTGTCTCAATGGCCTTCAATTTAGTCTTGCTCAGCCCCCTTCCACAAATATTAATAACATGGCCAACCTTGCTATTGCCGTGTCCTCTGTTCAGTGCTTTGCTTGAGCACAAGGTAGTGTGGAAGAAACACAGAGCAAAGCTCTAGAATGTTTTCTGTTCAAAGGAGTTATCTAAATTTTTTTCAAGCCCACTTGTTTTTGTTCCGAACATCTACAGATGGTTTTGGGAGCATCCTCTCTGAGCATGGTGCTGGATTGTTCCTCATAAGAGGAGTCAAAAAGGTGCATGGCAGTGATTCTAAAGAAATTCTTGTGAAATGAATGGATGGAGGGCCAACACAACAAACTCATGTAAGCAGACAGTTGCAAATGTGTATGATTTTTTGTGTGGACTACGCTCCTTCTGGGAGAGTCCCCCAAGTTTGGACCTGGGAAGCTGCTCAGGGAGGTTATGTTGAAATTGTATCCCAATTTGCCTCCCTCCATTGATGCCTCCTCCCTGGGCTGGGGCTTGTGATGCATGGGCCTCTTCAAGTAAACAATGTTCCAGAAGGATCCATGGGAGTCTTGATTCTCGTACATGAGTGTAGTAACGTGAGTTTCAATTTTACTTGTAGAGAGTCCCCTCCTTAGGTAATGGGTTACTTTGCACCAAAAGTGTGGACCTGTCTCCTTAGAGCCCTCATGGCTGCCATTTATGCTACATGAACGGTTCAATAAACCTGTTGACATTTGTGAAGTATGTTATTTCATCCAAATTACCCTTCTGAAATACTGCTGTTTAGGGACAACTTTCATGCATTTCATTGCTCAAGAAAGCACTTGTGACACAGATTAAGTTTCTAAGCTTAAAGATAGCCATTGAGTTTCTATCACTTTATATACTTAATTGTAGACAAAAAATACAGCATGATACGTGAATAACCAAGCTTCCCCAAGTCCTGGCTAACCCCAGGAGCCCTGCAGCTGTGTAAGAACTAAGAGAAGGCATTCTCCAGAGGGCAAAGAAGAAGTCTGTCTGCTCTGTCCTATACCTGCCCCAGTGCCTTGTACATAGTAGATGCTCAATTATCATTTGGTCAGTGAAAGAAGCAAACGGTAAATGTAGTTTAATAACTCTCTCCGATCCTTACACATGTTCCTCTCTGCATCAGATTCTGACTCAGCTGGTATTTAATGGACATTCATTATGTACAAGGCTCTGTGTTTCAAACTTGTTAGTTCATTTAATCCTCATCGTCATCCTGTGAGCTTGCTTAAAATTCATATCTAACAATTGAAGTTTTCTCACCAGCTTTGAGTGGAATGCATTTGTCTCAAACTTTCAGTATAGTATCAGATTTCATCTCTGAAAATGCAAGTCAAGTTGGGGTCAAAATCCCTTTACTAGCTGACTTCAGCTTTCCGGAAGGTCAACGCATTTCCCTCTTGCAGCCTAACAATGGAGTGGTTCTCTGAGAAGCTCTGACTCCTCTGGTTTCCATGTACCATCTTCTTTCAAAACTAAAAAAAAATGTATTGTAAAAGTAGTAAATATGTTTTGCAAAACATTCAAACAATACAGAAGTATATTTAAATAAAACAGTAATGTGCCTGGTTCCTGCTCTCTTCCCCAGGTCTTTCTCTGAGAACTTTATTTGCAGTAGGTAGCTGCCACAGTCATCATCGGATTGAGGGGTGGTTCCCAGATATTTTCTGGGCTTTTTTCTAGCACCGTATTAGTATTCACACTGCTTTGCAACTTTTGGTTTTTTATTTAACGACATGCTGTGGACGTCTTCCACATCAGAACATTTGATTTCACTCATTTAAAGAAAATGTCTGCTAAGCAGTGACTGGCATTTATTGGGTGTGTCTATGTACCAACTACTGGGCATCATTTTATTTTAGTCTCATAAAACCCACATGAGGTAGAAACTTCTATCCCCTCTATATTCCATATGAGGAAATTGAAGTTTTTTTAAAAAAATTATAATTCATTTAATTGTTAACTAGTCCCTATTAAGGCACATTTAGTTGAATATATATTAAATATTATCACAGATTATTTATAAATATTATATATATATATATATATATAGTCTGCAATGAGCATCTATAGGATAAAGTCCTAGATTCACTTATTCCACACCTATTTTTGAGAGCTTGCTATGTGCCAGGAAATGTTCTAGGTACTAGGAACACTGTGTTGCAGACAGATAAGGGTCCTGTTTTAATGGTATTTACCTGCTAGTGGATAGAAAGATAATAAATAGGCATATATATGTCAAAATGTGTGCTAAGAATGACAAAGCAGGGCAAGGAAGTGGAGAGCAATAGCGTTGCTGTTTCAGAGAGAGTGGTCAGGGAAGGCTTCTCTGATGAGAGACCTGAACATTGGGCTGAACATCTGAGCTTCCATCACACAGCAAGGGAGAGAACATTCTAGAACAGCAAGCGCAAAGGTCCCAAGATGAAAATGTTTCTGGCATGGTCAAAGAGAGAAAGGAGTATCAAGGATGACTCCTGGGTCTGGAGACTTTGCTAAAATGCTTACTTACTTGAGAAGGGGTGGGAGGGGAGGACAGGAAGGACGAGTTTGAGGAGGTGGGGCAGGGAAGAAGAGTCCCTGTGTGGACTGAGGTTTTCTGTGTCTATCACACAGCTGGGGGACCAGTTCAGAAAGGAGCCTGGGGCAGAGGAGTGGTCAGGGCTGGCTAGTTTGGGCATCATTGGCTTATAGGACATGTTTAAAAATATGGGACGGGTTGAGTGCACCCAGGAAGAGAGGGAAGCAGAGAAAACTGAGATTTCTGAGTCAAGGCCATGCAGACATGTTTCTAAATGCTGTTAAATTGCTCTTGGAAAAGTTTTGCTAATTTATACTTATCAATAGCCTGAGAGAGGGCTACACTCAAAAGTAAGCTATTTAAATGTGCATTTATTTAGTTATAAATGAAATTGAGCCAATTTCCAACGTTTTATTGGCTGTTTTCTCATTTTTAAAAAAATCCTGTGACCTGCCTGCCTTTTCCCATATTACTGATTTTAAAAGGGTTACTGATATACAAATTTTATTAATTTATGAGTTCTTAGCATATTTGTATTTAAGAATATTAGTTCTTTGTCATATGTTTTGCAGTCTTTTTCTTTTGACTTTTAAAATGCTTTTTGCAGTTCAGAAGATTAAAATGTTTATATAATCAAGTTTAATAATATACTTTCCTTTATAGCTTCTGAATGCTAATTTTTTTTTTTTTAATAATTAGCTCTTCTATCATCTAAGATGACAATCAGATATCTTGTAATTCTTTTCAAGTTTCCAGGATATCTTTGGTTTCTCCTAGTTTTGTGGCAGAGCTACTCAGGAAATGAATCCACAGCACTAACTTTCCTAGCTCATTTTGCAATAGTGAGCAGCCGCGGAACCAGGAGGAGATATATAGCAACCGCAAGCTTTGGGTTGAACCTAGAGCCTGGCCCACAATAGGGGCTTAACACACCTTGTTGAAGGAATACGCTGCTGGCTTTTGTCTTAACTCAGCAGGCATAGAACTCTTCAGATGTTGCCAAGTACTTTCCAGGCATTATCACTTGCACAGCCCCAAGATTTCCTGCAGGAAAAAAAGAGGCTGGGGATGATGCCCGGGGTGGCTTGGTCAGCACTGACCAGAGGTGGATGAAAGTTTTATAGAGGAAGCTGCTGAGGTAGTCCCTCCTCATGGTACTGGGACTCCGTGACTGGAGAGTTTCAATCAATTACAGTTTGTACTGGGGAGCTAGCTCGCTCTGAGGAAAAAAATTGTTACTTTAAACAAACCGTACTGTAGGCAAAATACATTTTGTGGTGCAAACTGGGAGCCAGCTGGGTGTCCCGCTGTGGTTTCCAGTCCTTTTCTTGTCACTTTCTGCCATCTACTGGCCACAGTGCAAATTACTCCGGAGTTCCTTGAGATTATACCTACCCATGAGGAAGGACGTTTTCTTCCTGTACCTTCCCAGTCTGAAATGTAATTTCCCGGATAGGTTGTGCTGTAATTCACCAGGATCCAACATGCATATCTCTCAAAATCACAGTTCTGAGGGGACTGAATTATCTGAGCAGTCACCTTGTTATTTCTTTTCCTTTGTCGGAGAGGCAATATTTGAATTCTGACCACCTGAGTTTAAATCTTGGCTCTACGATTTATCGTCTGTGTGACCATGGGCAAGGAACTCAACTTCTGAGAGCCACAGCTTCCTTGTTTGTAACGTGGGGATAATACTAGACCTTGCTCCACAGGGTTTTGGCTTAAATGACATGAGCTCTCAAATGTAAAGGATACAGTAACTGGTGCCTCGCAAGCTCTAGATAAATGCTATCTATCATTTGCTTGAAGTCTGCGTAAGTTTAGTCAGGTGTTACTTTGGAACACAGTGAATTTCATAAATTAGTTATTATTTATAACCTATGCCCAATGTTTGCATAGGAATTTTGTTTCCAAACTGCTTCCATTTTAACTCTTGAGACTCAGCTCAAAAGCTGCAGCTTCCATTCTGAAGCCTTCCTTCATACCTCCTTCTGGAATAATCCATCTTCCCTCTGAGCTCCCATAGCCCAGAATCGAGACCTCTCTTGGACTAATGATTTCCACCTTGGAATAGAGACCTGCCTTGCCACGCACATTGCCTGGATCCCCGAGGGAAAGAGCCAGTCCGATTCATCATTGTGTCTCTCACAATCTCACTCACAGTATGATGTCATCTAGCTCAATAAATGAGAGGATGAATGAATAATCTCATATGATTTCCCTCAGGAACACTGAGTCAAGTACAGCAGATATGAATTGTGCCCATTCTATAGATGAGGAATTGAGTGACTTGCCCCACAAGAAATGGGATGGTAGAGCTGGGACTAGGTTTCAACGGGACCGGGTAGAGCTGGGGACTTTGCCAGGCCAAGATGTACACGAAGGGGAATAAAGCAACTACACTGAGGAGCAAGGCTCACCCTCAGCCCATGTGCACTGGAGCTACATGCTGAAGGCTGATTTTGGTGGGACTTGGAAGAAAGGTTCATGTCTGAATCTGGTCTTCTGGCTTCCATGCCTCATCCAACTCCTACCGAACTGCATTCTCACAACCTAATGCCGAGTTCCTAATTTCTGCTGTCCCATCATAGATTGTCAATCTCACTCGTCCTCAAATGACTAGTGCTTCTGGTCTAGACGTCAAAATATTTATTCCCAAAATTCACTTGTAATTGTCAAGAAGCCAAAGGGTCCTGTCAAAAGAGCCCTGTAACTTTTTTTTTTAATCATTCTTTTTTCTTTTCCATTATGGTTTATTACAGGATATTGAATATAAGTCCCTGCGCTACACAATAGGACCTTGTTTTTTATCCATCCTATATATAATACTTTGCATCTGCTAATCCCAACCTCCCAATCCACCTTCCCCCAGTCTCCTTCTCCCTTGACAACCACAAGTCTATTTCCTATGTCTGTGAATCTATTTCTGTTTCATAGATAAGTTTATTTGTATCATATTTTAGACACCACAGATAAGTGATATCATATGATATTTGTCTTTCTTTTTCTGACTTACTTCGCTTAGCATGATAATTTCTAAGTCCATCCATGTAGCTGCAAATGAGCCCTGTTACTTTTTATTAGGTACTAAGAGCTTAGCTCCAATGACAGCCAGGGACCACATGGGTGCCTTTATTCTGTTATCCTCTATGACTCAGTATACTTTATATCTGGAGGCCAAATGAGACTCTCTGATGGCTTTCAATATTCATTCAACAAATGCTTATTGAGTACCTACTATGGGATACACAGAGGGCTGGGAGTGCAGGGAAGATATGGTTCCTGTCCTCTTCCTTATGTCCAAGTGGAAAGTCAACTGCACGGATGAGCACTAAGTGATATCAGAGAGTTTGGAGGGCTTGGTTTAAACTGGGTTTGTTATTTAAATGCATTTCATGGAGGTCCTCAGAGAACTCAACTAAAATATTTTTTTAGGTAGATCTCTTTTAAGGATTTCAGACATGAAGGGGCTGATTGGCCAAGGAATCTATCACTCTTTCAGATCTTTCTTGTTTTTAGGTTAACTCTTGCATTCTTTCATAAAAAGTGACCAAGTATCAAGGAAAGGTAACCTTCCTCATACCCCCAGCCAGTGGCTGGTCATTACCCCAAGGAGAAAGTCCTCAACTGAGAATAGAAGTGGTACATCTTTACAGTCTAAGTTCAAGGAAGCACCCTTGCCTTGTGCCAGACATCCATCCTCAGGCTTGTAGGGAGGTGGGACTAGATGGCCAGATGGGGTGGGGATTCTGGGAGAACACCCTACCCTCGGAAGTGGACATAGCACGTGACAGTGTTAGGATCTAGGAAACCACTGTTGTCCCTCTGGGAGCTGGAGCTGCTAGAGAAATTGGTCTGGCTCCCTCAAGGACATCAAAGCCATGGAAACCACATGGGGCACTGTTAGCCGAGCCAACAGATGCTGTAAATGTTAGCAGTGATGCGATGCCAGCCCTGGGATATAGAGTAGACAGGACTGAGAAAGTGAAGGGTTTCCTCCAATTTACACATTATATTGCAGCATATGAAAATTCCTATTGCTCTACATCCTCATTTTTAATGTTCGACAATCTGGTGGCTGTGGTTTTAAATTTGATTTACTATTGAAATTGAGTACTTTCACTTATTTTTATTGATCATTTAGGTTTACTATTCTGTGAAGTACCCATTTAAATATTTGGTCCATATTTCTATTGGTTTTTCTTTTTAAAAAACATTATTTGGTAAATATTCCATATGCAAGTCTTTTATCGGTCCTATGTATTGTAAGATATTCTCTCCCATTCTTTGGCTTTTATCTCTTTATTGTGTTTTCTGACGATTGGGAACACTGAATTTTACTGCAGTTGGATTTATCATTTTCCTTAATATATAGACATTTTTGTCTTCTCTAAGATATCTTTCTACAGCTCCAAGTTAATAAAGATATTCTTCTACAATATATTATCTTCCAAAAAAAAAAAAAAGTGAAGGGTTTCTTTCTATGTCTAGCCCTCTCACATAAACAGACTCTGACCTCCAACCTCCTGACCCCCTACTGCTGACTTTCTGTAGCCCATCCAAGCAAATGAGATCAGGCAGAGAACCAGGCCAGACCAGACCAAGAGTATAACATTCCAGCTCCTCTCCTCCTCTCAACAAGAGTTCCATGATTTTGACAAGGCCAACAAGGAGACAGAGCTATGAATGGAGGTGATAATACCCAAATTTATTGGATCATGGTGAATTTCAAGACTTGGATAATGTAAGATACCTACTCTCAGGAGAGCAAAGTTGAAAAATAAAAGTGATTCTTATTTTGCATATATCTGATGGTGATTCTCTGATTCGTGCTTGCTACAGCATTGTATTCTATGCCACCTGGAGGACACAAAGGTCAAAAAAGTGGCCACGGGTCAGAGTGGAAATTGCACTGGCTTTGGAGGTGGACAGAGGGTGTTTAAATCTCCCACTACCAGCTTTGTAGCCTTCATTCACCTCTCTGCATTTGTCTACTCATCTGAAAAATGGGGATAATAATATATTACTTTCAGAATTATTATAAGGATTAAAAAATATATATAAAGGATGGAGCTTGGTACAGTACCTATTATTATTATGAAGAATATATTGCCTTGCCCTCAGGGAAATTGTAGTCTAGTTTGGAGTGCTAAGACTATAATAATAATCAAAGTAATGTAGCCTGTAACAAACAATGCCCTTGCAAGTCAGACAGGAGTTTGAAGTAGGGAGAGAAGCATTCCACCAAATTCCATTACATCTGCTCAGTTTTCTTCAACATACATTTATTAAGCATCTAACATGCACCAGGCTATATTATCAGAGTAGTTCAGTTCACAGGTTCTGGAGAAAGATCTGGGTTTCAATCCCCTCTCTGTCACTTACTAGAGGTGTGATTTTGGGGAGTTACTTAACAGACACTCTGAGTTTATAGAATAAGGTTGTTAATAGTATCTGCCTCACAGGTTGCTGTGAGGACTAAGTGAATTAATGCACATAAAGGATGTAGCAAAGTCCCTGGCGCGCTGTAAGTGCTGAACAAAGCATAGTTGCTGTCATCATCATATCACCACCACCCGTCTCTATGCAATGTCAGGGATTTAAAAAAAATGAATAAGATACATTTCCTTGCCCCCGAGCACCTCACAGTTCAGGTCATCCTGGGACCATTTCTGATCTTTGAAGCCTTTTGTAGGTGAGCTAGGCAGAATATAGCCTATTTTCCTAGAATGGGAAAAAAAAATATTTTGCCTGGGAAATTAGCAATACTTTGACCTAGAGGAGGGTATTTACTTTCCCTTAACGACACCCACTTTGGGAACGTGCTTCCCTCTAGCTCCCCGTGAAATTGAGACAGAGGTTTGAGTCTTTACTAGGTCTATGGGTTTTATAGGACTGAAAATTATCTTGTTCAGTCTTTATAATAATGCAAATGGACAGATTTAGAGATTAGGGGTCCCAACTTGCTGTATCCTTTAATATATATTTCATGCCTGTGGCTGTGGTTTGTATATTCCAGGGTATTCTAAAGATCCATAAAATAAAATACGACAGAGCTGTTATTATACTGCATAGGAATCACCTAATTAGGGAAGTAGCATTTTTAGCATTAAAGTGGCATAAAAGTCATGAAGTGCACGCTTCAGTGAAAGGAATTTCTAGTATCTGGACTCAGGATAAGGGCTTTCACTCCCGGTTTATGAGAAAGAAAAGGAAACAAAACAAAACAAAAACCATGCATCCTTGATAAGAGCCTTTAATCTAAGGATTTTGAAGGGTGAAGTGTAACTGTCTGCTCAGAGGCAGGGGCTAGACCAGTTGGCTTTCAAGTTCCTTTTTTTTTTGTTGCGGTACGCGGGCCTCTCACTGTTGTGGCATCTCCCATTGCGGAGCACAGGCTCCGGACGTGCAGGCTCAGCGGCCATGGCTCACGGGCCCAGCCGCTCCGCGGCATGTGGGATCTTCGCGGACCGGGGCACGAACCCGTGTCCCCTGCATCGACCGGCGGACTCTCAATCACTGCGCCACCAGGGAAGCCCTCAAGTTTCTTTTGCTTTTTGCTGTTTAGCTCATTTGGTGGAAGGATGAGCAGGACACAGAACAGTTAAATGGGGACGCCCATCAATTACAGACCACACAGAGTTCTCTTAAGACTTCTTCCAACACTGTCTCCTACTATCTATAGCAAGTCAGCATCCACCAAGGAGAAGGACATCTGTGTATTTTTAGATAGAATAGTGCTGTCTCCTTGTCATTTTGTAGGAAATGCTTTTCTGTCTGCTTCCCTTCATCGGGCCTGGTGGTATCTCCGAAGAGAAAGGAGCTACCTGGTAAATAAAGATAAGCTGTGCTTATTAGCAGAGATTTGCACGGGAAGAGGCTGTTTAAAAATGGATAAGGAGGTAATTGTGTTCCTCTGGCTTAAAAGCAGGGACTCGCTTTCCTCTGTCAGGGCCGGGCAGCCAGCGAGGAGCTGAACAAGCGTGCTCGCCACTGTGGGGTGACCTGGAGTTCGCATGCACGGGGTTGCTCTCAGCCGCAGGAACCCTCAGGCCTTTGAAGCTGCTGAGTTGTCCCGACAGTAGATCCCTTCCATGAAGGACTGATGCTCTGCCAGGAGAGTGAGACGCCGTCGTTTTTAGACTGCCCTTTGGAAGAAAGGGGACAGTCGTGCGGTGCAGCTCCAGTGCCAGTCTCACTTCTGATGGAGCCGCCGTTGTGTGTCTCCCCAGCCCCACCCTCTCCACACAGCAAGCAAGGACTGAGCTGCTGCAGGGCTCGGGTACCAGGTCCCTTGGGAGGATCCAGGTAAACCATCGGATACGGAAACGAAGGATGGTGGTAGAGGCCATATCGATACAGTGTCTAACATCTGGTTCAAAACTGAGTTCAGTCATCTCTCCAGATGTTTCCACACACACAGAAGTTTGCCACTGGGAATACAAAGCCAGCTCTTTGTCACACTTCCCGTCTGATTGTTCTGGAGTCACTGGTCTGTTCTTCTATCACGTTTGCTTTTCGATGTGAAGAATTGATCTGGGCCGAATGATAGAGGCACCCAAGGTTTTTTCTCTAACGTTCATCTCCCACCTTCCCCTGCCTTTCCCATCAGGAGCACGTCAAGGAAATGGGAGAGCCCTGCACCCAGGGGACTAAGCCTGCTCTTTGTCGGCACATGAGCTCAGCTTATCCTGATTGTGCTGACTCTGTGGGATTCCCAGAAAATAAAAGCCAGGGACAAAGCACCAAGAAAATGACCTGGTCCACCTGGTGCCTGGTCTCCTTCCCATAGCCCCGCCACCTGTGAGTAGCCCTGGGACGGGGGCAGGCGAGCTTGGAAAGGGGTTATGCTGAGAAAGCGAATACCTTTGCAGCCCTCACATTTTCTTTTCAGGTTAATTTCTGAGGCATAATGAATATGTGTGTGTCATACCTCAGACAGTGCCACAAAGCAGAACACAAAGTCTGTTTCCTAGGAGTTGGAGATGTCAACCTTCCACCCGCCCACCAACAGTTTTGCTGAAGGCGTTTGAAATATCATCTGGTTATTTCTGAGGAATAAAGGATAGCTGTGAACTGAATGTTACTGAAATATCCATTTTCAGCTGTGATTTTAATTGCTTGGAAGTATGGAAGTTCAGTTTTTAAATTTCCAGACTGTCTCTCTTCCTGGCACTTTCTCTTCAAGCTTCCTTTGCAGGAAGAGACAGAACTCCAAATACTTGTAGAATAAATCTGCCACTTAAGAAGCCCCTCAGTCAGAGGTGGGTTTACTGTGAATGAATTAAGCTTAAGCTTCCGAGCTTCTCATTTTTTTAAAAATTAATTAATTAATTAAATTTATTTTTGGCTGTGTTGGGTCTCCGTTTCTGTGTGAGGGCTTTCTCTAGTTGCGGTGAGCGGGGGCCGCTCTTCATCGCGGTGCGAGGGCCTCTCACTATCGCGGCCTCTCCTGTTGCAGAGCACAGGCTCCAGACGCGCAGGCTCAGTAGTTGTGGTGCACGGGCTTAGTTGCTCCGCGGCATGTGGGATCTTCCCAGACACGGCTCGGACCCGTGTCCCCTGCATTGGCAGGCAGATTCTCAACCACTGCGCCACCAGGGAAGCCCTGGAGCTTCTCATTTTTATAGGCGGCTTTCAAGGTCCTGAGAGGGGGTCCTACCAGTGTATTCACATGGTCCCATAAATTTGTAAAAATAAGATCTTTTAAAAATGGAGTTTTTCTTAAAGAAGGCTACACCAATGCTATAAGTTTAGATTCCTGAGCAAACTCTAATAGCAGGGTGAGTAATTTCTTATAAACTCCCATCTTAATAAAGGCACGTAAATTAGGTTAACTTAGAATAATTTAAAGAGGAATTTTGGGGCAATTGCCGTGGTCCTCTCAATATGCAAAACACCATTTATTATACTTTGACTTGTCTTGAGGAAAGAAGCTGGAGATGACAGAAGGCTTTCCAGAGGATTTCACAGAGCTAACTAACAGGGAAGAAAATAATAGCCAATATTTCATGACAAGAAGGGACCACCTCCTTGATATTTGGTGGGACACTAGCTATTGGCAAAAGGACTGCATGGCACATCTTCTGGACCCTTTCTTCAGGACTAGGAGAAATTAGAGGGAGGTTGGATGACTCACGGCCCTCATATTTCTCCTTTTATCTTCAAATTTTTGGGGTGGCAAGGCTTGGGCCTAGATGTTTCCTATGATTGGCTTTGGTAAATCAAGTGGGGGGTTCCAAAGGAGAAGGGAGCAATGAGGGTCCTTTGGGCAGTGTGTGGGCTCTGGAGAGGGTTCAGTGAGAGTGTTGCTTGAACCCCAGCTCTGGTCCTCATGACCACATCACAACAGGGCAGCTTGCTGAAGCAGAGATAGAGGCAGGACATAGGAATTTCATGGACCCCAAGACTTAGTTAGTATGATCCCAATCCTTACCCCTTATCTTTTCTCCTTGCTTCTTCCTGTGCGTTTTAAATTAATTCAATAAACCACATGATTGGAACATGTTAGCTTGCTCTGTGAGTCTTTCTATTCTACGATCTCAAAGGTAGTTTGTCTGGTAATATACTTGGAGGCTACCAATGCATCAAAGTAATTTCCCTTTAACACGACAGCATTAATCAGAGTTATTCAATGCTGGTAATAACTCCCCAATTTAAGAGGTTTAACAGACTCTATTTTTGCTCAACAACAATCCAACAGGGATGTTCCTTGTCATGCAGCTTTCCTGGGTAGCTCTCCTCAAAGCTCAAAGGGGACATGGGAACCTTCCATCTTGTGGTTGTGCCTCTTGAGGTCCTTGGAATCCTCTTTATTAAACACACAGATAGAGTGAAGGATTACACATGGGAGGATTTTATGGGGCAGAATTAGAAGATGCACACATCACACTCACCCACATTCTGCTGACCAAAACTAAGTCACATGACAGTGCCCAAGTGCAAGGGAGTCTAGGAAATGTAGTCTAGCTTGCTACCAGGAAGAAAAGGGAAACAGGATCGTGAAGGTTCAGGCAGTCTGTGCTGAAGTGTGCCTACAAACTAATACCAACTATGAAGCGAAGATGTGGAATCTTCATTCCTCAAAATTAGTATTGCAAGATTCTTCTTTTTCTTTTTTTTTTTTTTACTTCAGAGCATGGCGGTTGAAGCTGTTGGCTTCTTAAGCCAATTAAAAATGACACAAATGGTCAATGCTCATTTTAGAAAAATTAGAAAATACTGATTCAGGTGACTACTTGATATACATTTTAATCAATGGTGTACTATAGGGGTAGAATTCTGCTGAGTGGTAAGAAGTGTGTGGATTGATTTTTTAAGACTTTTGAATCATAGAACAAAGCAAGGAACTAAATACATAGAATTTTAGAATTAGAAGAAACCTTAGAAATAATTTAATCCAAAGCTTTAATAGATGATAAAACTGAAAGCAAAGCAGAGGGAAGGTACATTTCCTGAGCTCTGACAGCGCTCTCAGGTCAAACTCTCTCCATTCCATGGGGAAGCATAATGGTGTGACTTACCCAAGGTCATACACCTACTGAGAGAAGTGAGACTGGGGCCCAGTGCTTCAAATTATGAGTCAATGTGCTCTTCACATTTTTTTTTTTTTTTTTTGCAGTACGCAGGCCTCTCACTGTTGTGTCCTCTCCCGTTGCGGAGCTCAGCGGCCATGGCTCGAGGGCCCAGCCGCTCTGCGGCATGTGGGATCTTCCCGGACCGGGGCACAAACCCGTGTCCCCTACATTGGCAGGCGGACTCTCAACCACTGCGCCACCAGGGAAGCCCTTCACATATTTTTAATTAGCCCCCTCCTCCTCCCCCTGCCGTGGTCACATATATACATTCATGCTCCTCTTCCAAGTCATTCATGTGAGTTTAATTCACAGTCCACTGAAATGGAAGGAAGACACGATTAATGTCCATTATTCTCATAATGTGAGGCTAGCAGGTCTGTGGTGTTACATTCGTAACAGCATCGTTTTCACGGCTTGTATGCTATTTGGCAAATAGCGCCAAAGTATTTTACTTGGTGATCGCCAAGTTCCAAGAGAAATGAGATTCTTTTCACGGGTCTGGAAAAGAGCAAGTTGCACTGGCCGACTTCAGAATGACCCATTGTTCCAAGCCTAACAGGTGCAGGTTTCAACACTAAGGGTCGGATCCCATTACCACTCAAGTTGCATGGATCACTGACCTTGAAAGGGGTCTGCACACACATCAGTGTGGGACCCATCCTTTAGGAACCAAGGCCACTAATCTGAATGGCTATTTAGAGCCATGAATGGCATTTAACAGGCGCTCCTCCATTCTCCCATATGCTCACTGAAGAATCCCAGTCCTTTCCTCCTGCTTATTAGAACTGACACTTCCCAGGCCAGAGGGCTGACCAGGGTGAATCAGAGAGGTGAGGTCTTCATCCTGAAGGACAGGGTACAGTTTGGGGCCAGCTGGGGATGAAAGAAGTTACTATGGACAGTTAGGAGTTGGGGCTTATGATCATGTCTCCATTACAACAAACACACAGTTACGTGGAATATCTCAAAGATACCTCAGTTTGAAAGTTAGATGATCAATGTAGTCATTTTATAGTAGCCTGTTCAAAAGAATGAATCCTTCAGCCTTCCTGCGTACTCCACCTGTCCACTCTTAATATCTCAAATAAATAGACATTTTCCCTCAGAAGCTGGTTTAATGCTCTGTTTCCATTTTATTTACTTCATTTAGGGTGTAGTTTGCTTTTGTATACATGGTGGTCATATTTATCACTTTGGCTAATTCCTTGAAATCAAAACATAAAAAAGACACTACACATGTTTTAACAATTCAATTGAATTTTGAGGGTATGCAGCCACTATATGGCTATTTCATGGAGCAAATTTTTTTGTTTGCTACTGGAGGCAAATTAGGCATTTACCACTCTTGAATCCCATGTTATAGTCAGTCACTCAATTGGTATTCTACCAATGGATGAAAGGCAGGAGCATTACATACAAGTATGGAAATAACTTCCATTTAGTCTAAAATGGAAGTGATTTTCTTGGGGTTTGATTACCTAGCTAGTTCATCTATTCTGGTTAAAGTAGACGCAGGCTCACCGCTCAAAAGTCAATAACGAGGCCAGGTTGGTGGAAAGGAAAGTTTGCTTTACTTTCGATGCCAGGAACCGGGGATGGGGTCGGCGGGGTGGTGGGAGGGCAGACGCCTGTCCAAAGGCTGGCTCCACCCTCCCACCGACAATCAGGGGGCAAGAGCTTTTATAGACAGAGGGAGGGGGCTACACGCAGAAACAATACAGTCAGCTCTGACAGTATTCTTGAAATTGGTCATCAGTGGTGTGACCAGCGTCATCTTGACTGTTTTAGGTACAGTTAATCTTCAGTTCCAGGTTCGCTTTGTTTCCATTCCTTTGAGGCCAATTCTCAGAATTGTGGCAGCTTATGTCATGGTTACAGTCAGGTCATCATGTAGTTCACTTCTTCCACCTGGTGGAGGTCTCAGTATCGATAAGACAGCTCACAAGATATGGCTGAGAATATTATCTATAACCCTTGAGGAGGAACTAAAGGTCATTGACTATGCTTAATGACTAAACTATTATTATTCGGTCTCCTTTGACTGTTTTTCTTTGTTTCTGCACTTTCTCACTTCTCATATTAAACATATTCTTTGGCTAAAGTTTTACCACAGACAAGAGGCAGGCAGAGGACATGGGGGGCAAGGACCATAGGGTCCTGCTCCATTTCAATCTTTGCCAAAGGTAACACTCTGGAAAAATTTCTATTATTTTGAAAAAGTAGCACTGTGGCTTGTGTGTGATAACTATTTATTATATTAATTAATGATTTTGTTCATTCTTTTAGCAAACTGTTGAGCACTTCTTATGTGCAAGATGCTGGAATATAAAGTCATATATATATAAAGTCACTCTCAAGTGACATGATCCCAGCCTTCAGAGGGCTCACAATTTAGTGGAGGAAACAGGCAAACATCCAGATACTACATGATGTGTTAAGTGTTTTGGTGGCCATATATACAAACCTATGTATATGTATACATATATATATTGTATATGATTGTATATATGCATGTATACATTCATATGTAAATGCATATACATTCATATATAATGTTTAATGGCTCCCCTTCCCAGCCATTTGGGTGAACGTAGTTTACAGTTTTCTAAGGGGCTAGGGGAGTCCTGTGAGGGGAGTGTGGAGGAAGAGTGGTGAGTTTTTCCAATGAAGGTCTACACCTGTGCCTTGCAAACCTGTTCATCTGTACCATTTTTCTAGATTCCACATACATGCGTTAATATACGATACTTGTCTTTCTCTTTCTGACTTACTTCACTCTGTATGACAGTCTCTAGGTCCATCCACATCTCTACGAACGACCCAATTTCGTTCCTTTTTATGGCTGAGTAATATTGCATTGTATATAAGTACCACATCTTCTTTATCCATTCGTCTGTCGATGGGCATTTAGGTTGCTTCCATGACCTGGCTCTTGTAAATAGTGCTGCAATGTTGTCCTGTGTTTTTTTCATCCCTTCTGAAGGCTAAGCTTTTGAAACCCAAAAGCCAATAACAGGTTCCATTCTTCCCTGTTTTCCACCTTATAATTCTTTTCCTGAGGTAGAGGAGCTGCAAAGGTCTGGGTCAGTGCTCTCAATCACAGGTGCACGTCACCATCACTCTGAGTGCTTAAAAACGAATACAGATGCAGTAGATCTTCTTCCTGAGCTTCTGACTTAATCGGCCTGGGGTAGAGCACAGACATTGGTATCATTTAACTGGCTCCCCAGCAGATTCTAGCTGTAGTCAGGATCAGGCATAGTATTGAAAAAGGTCCAACATATTAAAAAATGCAGGGGAAACATCAGGTAATATTGCAAAGCATTTTCCAGTCCTGGTTGGCCAGTACTGCGTTTGGAAGAATCTTGAATGCCCTAGAATGGAATTTTGACTTTATCATGATGGGGATGCAAGATATTGAAAGAAAAAATTAAGTAATATTTACTACCTACCTTGTGCTAAGTGCTATGTTGTAAGTATTTATCTAATTTCAGCCAGAGATGAATCCTGCAAAGTGGTCTTAGTTTTTAATTTTATGGAGATATAATTGACATACAACCTTTTGTAAGTGTAAGGTGTGCAAAGTGTTGATTTGATACATTTATATATTTCAATGTGATTGCCACCATAGCATTAGCTAATACCTCTAATATGACACACAATTGTAATTTCTTTTTCATGGTGAGAACAATTAAGATCTAGTCTCTTGCCAACTTTGAGGTTTATAACACCGTATTGTTGACTATAATCACTATGCTGTGCATTAGATCTCCAGAACTTAGTTATCTAGTAATTGTAAGTTTGTACCCTTAAGTGACATCTGTCCCCTCATTGATCACCTGGGTTGATTCATCTGATCCGGCTGGCTAGGTGGGTGCCCCTTTCCTCCCTCGCTGCTCCACGTATGTGCCTTGTCGACGAGGATGCCCTTCCCTGATAGAGGAGGACCATTCTTCAGTCAAGGGTATACAAGCCCCTATGCTCCCCTGCTAGAACCTCCAAACACACTCTCAAGGTCTCATTGCCTTTAGTCTGCATGTGGGGAAACGGTGAGTTTATAGAAATTTCTCAAGGTCATTGGGTAAGAAAATGGCAGCTCCCTCATTAGAATCCATCTGCTTTTTCAAAACCTAGGCAATTTCATGAACTGCTGTTGCCTCCCAAAGTGACCAGATAAGACAGTGTTTTAATTGAATAAGTCAATGACGAGTTCTGTTAACAAAATAGTAGAAGAGTGAAAGGTTAACCCTAAGGAAATGAATAGGTTGTTGGCTGAGGTTGCCTTCTTTTTCAGGTGGTTTTCATCATCCATTTAATGGTTATTACCACTTAGGTCTTAAGCTTTCTTTCAGCATAATTTAGGGAACCAGAATTTAAAACATTCATTTGTATTTGTTTTACAAAAATCTAATTCTTTACCAAGTAATCTTTTTTTATCCAATTTCTCCCTATTTCTCCTGATTTATTTGTAGCAATCAGTTTTTATAATTAATTTCAGCACTTTTTGCACTAGTAGAATATAATGTCACTGAACAAAGATAGAAAGCTAAACTCCTAAGTGTAAATAAAGTATCCTTGCTGCTCCCCTGAGTGGGGTTTACATAACCTTTGCTTTCTTTACATATGTCTGAGGAACATCATTATCTTACTTACATCTCTAGGTTGCTTCATTCTCTTTTGATGACAGTTATCAGCATGATTCAGATAAAACTTGCTAGTTATTTCCTTACTTGTGGCCATTAATTTTCTTACTTTCTACTTTTCATTGTTTAGGGCACATGAATGTCCATACTTACTGAATCCATTTTTCCTTCTTAGAATGAGGATGGATAAAATCCCTTCTTCAGAACTTGCTGCTGGATAATTTACTTGCCGAGAGATCACATTCCATTTTATTAAGTGATCTCTTGTTGGAGACATCAGAAAATCAGAATATATTCAAAACGTTGTTTTGCCTCCACTAGTTATTGTACATTTACTTTTCCTAGTAATCCAGGTCTAGCAGAGTACGTGACACAGTGTAATTAATGTTGATTCCAATGTGGTCTTCACGTGTTAAACCGGTATGGGGTAAGCCAGGTACATTTCATCACCCATTGTTGAAATGCAAATGTCCTAGTTATGCATCAGGTGTCCAGAAGTATAAGATTCTGATCTGAGAGAAATGCATAGTGAATTCTGCCTTTCTACTGATGTTTAAGTCGTTTCTGCCCAGCCCTTCCATTCTGGACATGATAGCGAGCTTTCCTTTGATGTCGCCAAATCTCCATATTTGTTTCATTTCCTTTTCCAGAGCCACACACTTATTTATCTTCCCTGTGTGTGTTTTAGGATTGTATCTACTTAGTGAAAAAACATTTTCAATAACATCTTCTGCTTTTATGATGCTTCTATCAGCCTTCCCCTTTTATTACACAAGTTGACCTGGGCCCCATCAAAGAAGCAAGGGGCTTTCAACATATAGGATCCAGTAACACAGAGTAGAGACACATAGTGTGGCAGTAAAATTTAGTACAGAGAGTCGAGATGGTTAGAAAGGTGGAGAAATCATGGCTAGTGGAAGAAATAATGAATGAACAGTAGGCGTACTGAAGATGTGTTTCAGGAGGAATATGTGGTTTTAAAAACAAGGTTGGGGCAGAGGGATGACCTAAGAGCTAAAACATAAATACAGTGGTTTATTTTAGGGAATTGGGCTTGAGAGTAATGGGAACACTGGCTTTCCAAGTCTCGGATGGGTTCCCCAGGCTTGTTTAGATTTGACTTTTATTAAAATCTATTACTACTGTTACTTTTTGCTTTTTTCGCTTTTGAAGGCCTCTGTTGTTCTGATAGTATATTAGAACTACATTTGGATGGTGGGGGGAATAGTTTTAAAAACTGGATGTCCTGATAGTAGGTTGTTTGAAAGTTTCATGGTTAGAGGGGGAGAGGCAAAGGGGAATTTGCCAATATTCTCATATTAGGAAAGATGATTTGCAAGGAGTGAGATTTCAGAAACTGCTCAGTTAAAGGGAACCTTCTAACTGACAGAATGTGCAGGAGGAGAGGAGGCTGTGAGGCAGGAATGGAGGAATTGAATGGAGAAACAGAGTGCTGGTAAGTTATTATGAAATGGATGCTTCTTTTGTGGAAGCTGCTGCCCTGAACTTGTCCATATCAGACCCTCTGGGTGTTCTTGAAACTGGTCCATCGTAGGTTCTGGATGAAAGTCTGTCTTCCTCTTTTGTCCTGGTCAACTGCTTTTTCAATCTTGGTGAATGGCGCCCGGCCAGGTGTAGTAAACAATTGAGAGGGTGTACAGAAAAATAACATGAAGGAAAGTAATAGAACAAAACTGTGCTATGGAAATGGTTTCCCTCAGATTATAGATAAACATACATAAATAATGCCATCCCACTCTCCCAAAGTCCCATCCCTGTGAAATTCTGACCCAGCTCAATTATCCTGGCTTTTCTGTGTCCCCAGCACTGTGTGATGTTCTCCTTCCTTCCCCTGTGAGAGCATTTTCAGCCTTGTCTTATACTCCTTGTGGGCAGAGATTATGCCTTAGCTCTTTTTCACCTGCCTGTAACAAGTACCTAATACATATTTTCGAATCAAATATAGATTAAAATGCATGGAAGATCTTGAAGTACTGAGTCTATTTGGACTGAATTGGTAAGCTCTGCTCTCAGTTTGTAATGATCACATAGATATTTCCATACGTACACACACATGTGTTAACCTTTACACGTGTACATGTATTTGAAGGCAGTGGTGGTTAGAGGTTTGGCATTCAGGCTCTGGACCTGCCTGCCTGGGCTTTGAATCTTAGGTTTATCACCATCCAGCTGTGTGACCTTGGTCAAGGTTTTCAACCTATCCTATCCTAGGTATTCTCTTATATAACTGGGATGATGCAAGCATCTCTCTTGTAAGACAGTTTTCAGAATAAAATGATATAATACATGTAAAGCACTTAGAACAATCCCTTTCACTAGGGAATACATGCCAAATATTAGCTGTTGATATTATTATTATGGTCTCGCTAACAAATTCTTCCATCTGTGTGAGTCTTGTCTCTGATCCCAGATTATAAACTTCTTGTGAGTAGAGACTGTTTCTCTCTCTTCTGTATTTCGTAGCTCAATCTTAAGCAGAGAGTAAATTTTAATAATTATATATTTCTTAACTGTTGGAATTAGGGTGCTATTGGAGCCCCAGAGAGCTCATGGTGTTTCAGAACATTTCCCTGAAACATTCCAGGCAGTAAAAGTGTAAAGGTAAATGACAGTTTTGAACCCAGAAGCATCCCATATTTGGTTGGAAAGGCCAGGGCCTCTGGAACTTTCTGAGATGGTAATAAGAAATATTTATAGCTATAGGCAAACTCTTTTTCAACAAATAGCATTAAAAAGAAACTATATATTTTCCAAGTTCTAACCAGGTCCATGTTTTAGGAGTGCTAATTCCAACAGGGCTCATGAATTTAGGCAACTTTAATTTTTTCTTTGCCTTGATTGCTTTCTTTTTTTAGTAATGATATTTGAACTTAAGTTCTGCTTCATTGCTATGTCCTGAATTTGTCTTATTTAGGATAATGTTGGTTTCTAGATGGTGCAGAAGTTAGCCTGGGAATATTCAGTGCACCTTTTCAGACTTTCTATTCAAAGAGGAAAAGGAAGAGAGGGCCAGCAAGATTGTGATATTGGAAAAATATCTTTGTCTCTTTTTCAAACATTTTGAGATGATGAGATTCCACATACATAATGCTAAATAAATGCCTCCTTCACCATGAAACCATCAAATATTTCAAGAGAAATTAAATCCTTTAGACTCTGATTCTTTTACCCTTGACTCAGCAGCATCTTCTTTTGTAAGAGCAACTTGATAGCTCAGAAACCCCTGGAGACTTTATTCTTGAACTAGGAGGTCACATTTTTGCCAGTGCTCATTGCAACATGAACTGAGAGAAGCTCAAGCTCAGCTTCAAATTTGGAACCCACAACCTTGAGTGAGTCATTGTGCCAGTAAAATCCATTCTCCCTGCAAATTCACTCAGAGGCCATGCTTGGAATAGGATGGTCATCTTAGACAAGTATGTGTTCTGAGGAGGAAAAGAACTGCAAGGCCAGTCGAGAGATGTCCACTGGGTCAGGTCATGGCAGAAATCAGCCCAGGAATGACATTCTGGGAAAGCCGAGAAGTGGAGTTCTGAAGCAGGGGACCCATGGGCTAACACGGGAAAGGAGTACATCAGGGGTTGTAGATGAGGTGAATGTGTTTTGTAGGCTGAGCTCTCAGTGACTGCTCCACAGTGAATACTCACTATATGTATTCATTCATTCTTTTAACAAATAGCCATCGAGCCCATCCTGTGAACAAACATTGCACCAACATGGGAAATACAGAGGTAGCAAGGCAGAAGTGTCCCTTTCATCAAAGATAAACAAAACTGGATACTAGTTAAAGTGGGAAGGACAGAATTTAATCAGAAATAACTATTGCAATGGGGAAAAGAGTCCAGCATGAACTGAACTCTGGTTCCATCAGCACAGAGGTGACTGTATATTTTAAACGGAGAATGGGGGAGTAGGGTGAGGAGTGAGTGGCGGCTCAGTAGAATCAGGGAACTGAAAACTTGCAAAGAGAAGGAAGAGAGGTTGGTCCATGGGAAAGCCATCTGGGTTTGCTAACTGGTGTTTATCGCAGTTACACTCCTACTCTCCCATAGAGATAGGTGTTGGCTGGAAGAAATAGTGAATTCTTTTGGCAGCCTTGAATTTTCCCAGGCAGACACTTTAAGGGGCTGGGGTCATCTTAGGGGTGTGGCCTTAAGCTGTTAGAAACTATGTTATTGTTTCTTTAAGTCTTTCTAGGCTGAGGTTGAGGACTAATGGAGAAGAGGGCTCAGAGGAGAAACTGACCAGAGTTTGGTCAGGAAGAGAATCTTTGTCACTTCCCTTGTAGAACTTCATTGTATCAGGAAATTAGAGAATAGCACTTTAATTAAGTGTTTAATTAAATCTTTTAGTATTACCTTATGGTAAGAGTGTTCACTCTATAGTTCTGATCTTCCTAGCAAGATGAGTAAAGAAGCAACTTGTCAATTTTCCATGAAATTAACTTTGGAAATTCATGCAAGAATTACTCTGAGTCAGGTGTAATGTGTAAATGAAGGTCATCTTGTTTGACATGTTTGTTTCACTGTCCTCAAAAAGTCTAAAATTCTACCAAGATGTCTGAGTAGTCCAAATTTCCATTTGACATACCAAGATGAGCTATGTATATTGTATTCAGAAAGTCTGGACTCTCCCAAATCAATGATTTGGATCATTTCAAATACGTGGACACATCTTTCTTTCCCTATTTTGACTCTGACAAGATGACTTGGACACTTTAAGAACCAGTTGCTGCCCCAAGTCTTGAAATCCCTTCTTAGCTCAATCAGCTTCTCAGCACTACCTTCTTACCACTTTTGTAGTTTCAAAGCGGGAAACTCATAACCTCAGGGGACAATAAGAATATGAGCAAAAGTAGAACCTGAGTTCTGGTTCCAACCCCATCACGCTTCCTCTACAATATGGGACAAGTCAACCTGCTGGGGCTTCAATTTCCTGTTCTCTGCTCAGCAGGACACAATGAGATGTACCCAGATGTGCTGTGAAGATGAAAACATGCTATGCACATGCTAGCTTCCATTAATTTCATAAGCATGCATTGTGCACAGAGCACATGGTAAGATTAGGCACTATGGTGGAGACAAATTACATGAAAGATTTGGTTCCTACCCTTAAGATATTGACAATCAGTTAAAGTTGATGACATAAGCAATTAAAAGTGAAACAGGGAGTGATACTGTGGTTTTTGTTGTTGTAGTTTTGTGGTTTTTAGGAAAAGGAGTTAGAAGGAGAGAATACATTTTTTCCCTCGGTCTTGAGCCCTGTGTTTGAGGGGCTAGAAAACACAATTATATTTAACGTGCTATTGTGATTTACTAGAATATGAGATGCAAAGTAAGGCAGTGATCTGGCCACATACACAAGGAGACTAGCCACCTGTTTCTTGGATACAGCGTTTGATGATCAGGGCCACAGGCCAGGTGGTGCCTCCCTCCACGGGGCCATTGCATGGAATGATGACTGATAAACCCTGATTAGGGAACATGACTGTTCAGAAGAACCTTTTCTCCTGAGAGCCATGATGTGTCCAAAATGGATCAAAATCTCATTTCTTCTCTCCAGTTTTCCTTAAAAGGGTCACTGGAGTTATTTGTAAATTTGATAGTGACTAAGATTCAAAGTCCTCTTACTCCCCAGGCCTTGACTTCTTGTCTGTTCTGGCCCCTTATCAATACTCTCCAGAGTCTGGGACTTGCAACAATAAAAAGAGCCAAGATGTATTGTCTGCATCTCAGTAAGGTCCTTGGTATTCTAGACCTGGGATGCCAGGCTGCCTTCTCCTCCAACCTGCTGCCTCCAGATGAAGTGACAACTGAGGACAGAGTCACAGAGAGGGCAAAGCAGCTAAAGGGACAGGACACTCAGTGTCCCCAGTCCCTTTTCCTCTAATAGGAAAATTATGCTGCATCCCTCTGGGGGAAGCATTTGCAGCCTCGTAAGAATGTTAATAACAAAAACTCTCACTGAAAAGTTAAAATTGATGGAAATCCTAGGCCTGATTTTCCTTTGGTTTGAAACGCATGCTGTTGCAAAGGCAAGTGACCTTCCTTTGTTGATGAAATACCTTGAAAATTTCTTTCACAGTCTGTTGCTGCCATGCCCAACCGAGTAAATCCTGCTTTCTCCCTCTGCTCCCTAGAGGAACGTCTCAGGACCACACCGGAAAAAGCAAATGATCGATTAATGATGAAATTGGCCAACTTGCCGGTATCAATAAATTGCTTTGTTCTTCCCACAGCAAGGATGCCAGCTCAGTGTGTAGTCTGTGCCTAGAGATGGAGGATGGGAAACCTGGTCACACTTAACATAGGTGAGCTTTCAGACCCAAAATGAACACAGTGACAACAGTAAGAGTGACTCACAGGTCTGTCTTGTTTTTGACCAACTTAATATGTTTCATATAGTCTTATGATCAGATATTGACACTTGTGGAAAAATGCAATACAAGTAGTCAAGATTTGGTCCAAGCAGGCCTCTCTCTGCTTTATTTGAGTGGATGAAATGTATCATGGATGGACAGGCAAATTTTAATGTTTTTAATTTTAATTTTTCTGAAGACAGCAAAACAACAGGAGGACCCACTAGGAATCTGCAGTCCCCTTGAGGAGATAAAATTTGCACATGAAACAATGTGAAAATAAATACCAAACAACGTGCCGTAATGGACAAATGGATATACACAGTCACTATTTTTATTTAGTAGTTTTGAAATCATGGAATTAATTATTTTAAGAGTAACATTAATTATGCTATACAAATTTAAGAATACATAAAATAATAAAGATAAAAATAACTATTAACTGGGATCCACCACTCAGGAAAAAGAAAAGCAGTCACTTAACATTTTACTGCAATTATTTCTCGTCTTTTTTTTTTTTAAGCTTGTAGACTTTATTCATAGAAGAGTACTTCACTCATTCTCTATTTATTCTTTTTTTAAAAAACAGTGTGCAGCAGTGTTAAGCACATTCTCGTTGTGCAGCAAAATTCAGATCTTTTTAAAAAGACGCATATACGTGGATATGATAGCTTTTTGATTATATTTATTTTTATAAGTAATGTTTTTTCCCAGTATCAAAAATAATCCATGTTCGATACAGAAAACTTAGAGAATACCCATTATTCTAACACTAATAAATTAAATTTTACTGGTTATCCTTCCAGCCCTTTTCCACGTGAATACAAGTATTGTATAGGTATGTATGTATACAACATTAGGATTTCAATTTATAAAGACAAAATTATATCAAAGGTATCAAACGCCTTTTCCTTTCGGATTATTTTGTGAATGATCTCATGAAAATAAATCTGTACATGCAGTTTTGTTGCCTGATTTTCTTTTATTTTTTTCACTTAACACTGTAGTGTGGGCATTTTGTGGTTACTTCCCATGAAAAAGCTGGAGGAATTTAAGGTAAAGAAAGGAATTTGATTGATCAGGAAGGGCTTTCTGGAGGAGGGAAGCGTTAAGGCTGGGGGAGAAGGGAGTGCCGGTCCCACAGCCACTTCATCTCCTGCCAGGCTGTTGGCTACCTCTCCCGCTGCTCTGGCCTCTGAGGCATTTACAGGTGGCGGGCTGTGTTCAGTGTCTACCCAGGGCGCAAGACTAGGGGAAGTTCCCTGGGTTGTAGTGAAATAGGCCGGCCCAGCTGTTGAAGATTAAGCTTCCTGCCTCTTGTTTGCTGGCTAAAAATCTCTTCTTTTCAGGTTGTAAGATAATAATGCTCTGGTGGAGCACTAAAGGCAAGAGGAGAGGATACTGAAAAGCAGATACTTATTTGCTGCCTATAATATGTTTCAAGATACACAAGGGAATTTACAAATACTCCTTAAAATAAGAAATAATTTCAAAAATTTCAAGCAATTAGTAACAAGCAGGAAGTAGGCCAGATTATAGAGTTTGAACTGTACCTTGGTGTTTGACAAATTGAGACCTTGGGTTCATAGGAGTCCTCTTTAATCTGCGATTCACATAAATTGATACATATCACTAATCACTTTAATAATCACACAGGCTGTAGACAAGCTGAGAGAGTTGTTATCAGATTGCTGGGGGTGGAAGTAGAAGTAGCACGTGTGGGGCTTCCCTGGTGGCGCAGTGGTTGAGAGTCCGCCTGCCGATGTAGGGGACACGGGTTCGTGCCCCGGTCTGGGAAGATCCCACATGCCATGGAGCAGCTGGGCCCCTGAGCCATGGCCGCTGAGCCTGCGCTTCCGGAGCCTGTGCTCCGCAACGGGAGAGGCCACAACAGTGAGAGGCCCACATACCGCAAAAAAAAAAAAAAAAAAAAAAGAAGTAGCATGTGTGACAGGTCATAGAAATTCACTTACTATGAAAAACTCTAAACAAACACATATACGCACATACCTACACACACAACATATATTCCTACTACCTGGTTTGATTATAAAAACCAGTAATTTTGAGGTAAATTCAGAAAGAACAGGCCTTCTTGTTTTACAGTTGAAGAGAGATGTTGAGTGATGGCTTCGGGCAACACAGCAGATTAGCGATGTCTGACTTCCCTTAAAGGCTTCCTGGGGGGCCTGGGGCTCTGACTGAGGCTGGAGTCCAGGAGCCTGGACAGGGTGGGTGAGTGGACAGAAGTGGTATGTGGTTCCAGGCCATGGGTGTAAAGTCTGAGTCCCAGTAATGGTAGTCCAAAGGGTGAAGTCTAAGAGCTTGGCGGAAGTTAGGATAGGGTGGAGGCAGATCCAGGAGGGATTCCCGAAACAACACTGCAGAAAGATTGAAGAGGGAGAGGGAGAGAGTGAGAACTTTTTTACCAGGGACCAGCTGTCCAGTCTGTAAATATGGCAGCTGGTTCTGACAAGTGCAGAATCATGCCTAGAGCTTGGGTGTTCTGACTCCTAGGTAATTTCTAAAAGCCACACAAAAAGTCAACACATTCTGCCAGCAGGACACTGTTCTGAGCATGTTCCAGAAGCACACATCAAAAGCAAAAGGTCAGTGTGGTGGATGTGACGGCCACCACCCTGATCCCTGTCCAGGAAGAGAGGACTGATTCCCCGCCTGGAAGACCCCAGGCTGTCAGCTGCTTCCAGGCAATTGTCTCTGCTGAAGAAACCCTTTCCCAGATAGCCTGAATCCAATGACTCAAAGGAAAATAAAGGTATGGGCCCCTCTGACAACTTGGAGCTATTTTGAAAGGTCACCCCTGCTTCAGAGAACCATGTACGACTGGTTGGGGACTGTGTTGAGAATATCCCAGCTCGTTTCTGCTTCCTTTTCTTTTCTTTTGCAGGTGTTGAGCCCTGAAAGCTAATCACCATCTCAGAGTCTGTTTCCCAGGATCTGCTCTGGCTGACAGTCAACTTGTCTTCCAGGAGACTGGGGTTTTTAACCAAACGTAAATCTGTGTGCCTAACGCACAGCGAGGCCAAGCAATACAGAAACGTCAGAGCTTGGAGCAGAGAAATGTTTATTACAGGGACATGCAAGGAGATGGTGGCTCATACCTTAAAAACCCCAAACTCTTAGAAGGCTTTCAGCAAATCCATTTTATAGGAAAGGTGAGGGAGGGGTGTGGTTAGTTGTTGCAAACCTCTTGGTGTCAGATCCTTTGTTCTTGCAGCTGTCCCCGTAGGTCAGGACACGGTCAGGTCATGAATTTCCTGTAAACCTCCATCCAAAACAAATGTTATTCTCTGTTCTGCAACTTTTTTTAATTAAAAAATTCTTTTTATTGAAGTATAGTTAGTTTACAATGTTGTATTTAATTTTTGCTGTACAGCAAAGTGATTCAGTTATACATACACATACATTGTTTTTTTAATATTCTTTTCTGTTATGGTTTCTCACACGATATTAAATATAGTTCTCTGTGCTATACAGTAGGACCTTGCTGTTCACTCATTCTATATATAAAAGCTTATATCTGCTAATCCCAGCCTTCCACTCCATCTTTCCCCAACCCCTCCCCCTTGGCAACCACCAATCTGTTCTGTCTGTGATTCTGTATCTGTTTCATAGATAGGTTCATTTGTGTCATATTTTAGATTCTACATATAAGTGATATCATATGGTATTTGTCTTTCTCTGTCTGACTCACTTCACTTAGTATGATAATCTCTAGTTCCATCCATGTTGCTGCAAATGGCATTATTTCATTCTTTTTATGGCTGAGTAATATTCCTTTGTATATATGTACCACATCTTCTTTACCCATTCATCTCTTGATGGACATTTAGGTTGTTTCCATGTCTTGGCTACTGTGAATAGTGCTGCTATGAACATAGGGGTATCTTTTTTTTTTTTTTTTTTTTTGCGGTATGTGGGCCTCTCACTGTTGTGGCCTCTCCCGTTGTGGAGCACAGGCTCCGGACGTGCAGGTTCAGTGGCCATGGCTCATGGGCCCAGCCGCTCCATGGCATGTGGGATCTTCCCAGACCGGGGCACGAACCCATGTCCCCTGCATCGGCAGGTGGACTTTCAACCACTGCGCCACCAGGGAAGCCCAGGGGTATCTTTTTGAACTATAGTTTTGTCTGGATATACGCCCAGGTGTGGGATTGCTGGATCATATGGTAATTCTATTTTTAGTTTCCTGAGGAACCTCCATACTATTTTTTATAGTGGCTGCTTCAACTTACATTCCCACTAACAGTGAAGGAGTGTTCCCTTTTCTCCACCTTCTCTCCAGCATTTGTTATCTGTAGACTTTTTGATGATGCCCATTCTAACTGGTGTGAGGTGATACCTCATTGTAGTTTTGATTTGCATTTCTCTAATAATTAGCGATGTTGAGCATCTTTTCATGTGCCTCTTGGCCATCTGTATGTCTTCTTTGGAGAGATGTCTATTTAGGTCTTCTGCTCATTTTTCAATTGTTGTTTGTTTTTTGTTGTTGTTGAGTGTTCTACAACTTTTTATCTAAAGGTGTAATGCTCTTAAAGGTCACAGCCTTGAGAATAAGCAAAGAGACATCATTACCCCTCATTTTAGTTGTTCAATGTCCCAAGGCTTGACTTTCTCCCTCTGAGGTCCAGGCCCTGGCTAAGAGGAGGGGTTCCCTGCACAGGTCGGTTACCCTGCCTCAGAACGTTCTTCTAGCACCCATTCTGGGTCCTCTTGCCAGTGCGCAGACCTGGCTGAAGAGGCAGATCTCAGCTGGAGGTGCCCTGGGGGCCAGGTGCCCAGACCCTGCCCAGCCATCATCCCTGAGGGAGCCAGGCGCCCAGGACCCAGCCAGCCCTGAGGCTCCTCAGGCCATCCAAAGAGGGCCAGGTCCCACGGACTGCGACCCAGGGTGACTGTCAATGCCAGGACCACCGCGATGCTGACTGTTGGCAGGGCGGTACCGCTAACCACCAGGCGCCAAGGGTCTCTCGCTAACAGTCTCGGGCTAACAGTCTCGCACTAATGGTCTCGTGCTAACTGGCTGCGCACCTGCTCCACCTCTATTAAAGGGTCACAATAGTTTGACAACATGGTGTGAAGGTCATTTTGCTCTGTGATAATATTATCAGCTCACTTGAAATTTTCAAAACTTTTCCTACAAGGCTTTGATCATCTCAACGACCTTGTGAGGTAGGTGGGACAATGTTCCCCCCCCCCCTTTTTACAGATTTGGAAACTAATGCTAACTGAGGGTTACGGACATGAACAAGAATCCATGACTAGTAAGTGGCAGGGACTTTGAACTCTTGATTCCTGGTTTACTACCCTTATAAAATATATGAAAATGGGACTGCCCTAAAAAAAAGATGGGGATTTATGGGGACACCACAAGCAGGAAGGCAGGAGAATTGCTATAAGGATCTACTGAAGTACAAACAATATGGCATAGATGTGTAACCATGGAAAACTGCAGCAATGTCAGCTGGGGGTGGGAACCTGGGGGGGGGGGCGGTCCTCAGGGATGGTGGAGATGCGGGGAGAGGATCGTTGAGGATACTTCCCCCTCTCTGAGGTGAAAAGTGAAAGAGATCTGGTGACAGTTTCTGAGGTTGGTAGCTCTAACCCCAAACTGAAAAGCAAATTTTCTGTGAAGGATTCTATGGTCCTACATGAATCACACCATTTCTGTCGGTCAACATGTTAGTCTTTTGATAACAAAGAATAATTCTCTTTTTTGGTCACTCAAAATACACATATAAATTTTTATGTTATATGTATAATTGTATACCATATATATATATGTAATTTTCCCCCTACCAGTCACTTCTACGGCTATTGTCCTGCAAGCTCTCTTTCAAGCATCCAGTGTTGTGGCTGCATGGACCACTTCCAGCTTAGTCTCAGATTACAGGTATTTCTAACGTATTTCTGTGTGTTCGAAACATGCACATTAGAGCACAGTGCGGCCAGCCCAAGTTTTCTCACGGTTTCCTCTCCTCTCGAAGCTGCCTTCCTTTTGGCCCCCGAGCCGCAAGTCACAGGCAAACAGGCAGTTTTCTTTCGGGAGGTACCGCGCCGCCTGCCTGCTGGTCCAGCTCTGCCCTTCTCCTGCAACAGACCACATTGGGCACGAGGATGTTGAGAGCAAACACGCCGCTCTCTGGTGTCTCTGACCCGATGGGCGACCTCGGAGCGCAGGCACCCGCTACACTCCTATCAGGCAATTAGCTGATTGCTTGCAGCCCGAGAGGTGCGCGGGGACTGGACTGCCTGCCCGCCTCTACTGCAAATACAGGCACGTTCTCCGACTTTGATAGCTCCCTGGGTTCCTGTGAAAAACAACCACAGCCTTTCCGTAGCGTATTTCTCAAATACCGGCAACAGGGGATCGCAGAATTATAGCAACAAATGTTACGAGGTGCTATTTCCAAGTAGACATGCAGAAAAAGAATCCAAATAGGACCATTAAATAATCATTAAAACCAAACCAACCCAAGCACAATCGTTCTTAAAAGTGTATTAGAGGGAAAACACCAAAATGTTTTGAGAAGATTAATAATTTGTTCATTAATGTTATTGGATAATGACTCATCATTGGTCTTTCCAGAGTCGTGCATTTTTTAAACTAAAAGTACCTTTTAGATTTCTCCCGTGCAATGTGCACATCAGGTGTGCAGAGAGCTTTTTAACATGCAAAAAGGAATCACAGTATTAGACAATGTGCTATTTTTCTATATCAAGGCAGCCTTTCCTAAAACATTGATCTGCTGCAAAAAGATGCTCCTAATTTAGAAGAAATTAGAGGCAGAGTCTACTCAACAAACACCTCTGCTAAAGCTTCATTAGTATGTATTTTCACATAATTCAATTAGCCAAAACACATACGCATGCTAGCAGTGCTGTTCTCTGCTCTGGGAGTGTCAGCAAGACTTTAAGCAGATCTGAAACAAAATTGCATAAATGGCATGTAAAGCTCTGTGCATACAAAGATACCTTCAGGGTTCTAATAAATTCATGAAACTTTTTAAAGTATGATTTCCTAGCAGGCAATCACTTTTAATTAACGGGATCACCTACAGCAACACATGTCCTTCAAAAACTTACATTATTTTTTCTTTTTGAATTTCAAAGTTTCTGTAGTAAAAGTTGAATAGCTGAGTAGCTTAACCTCAAAAGGATTCCAGGCTTTTATGACAGTTATAAATCACTGTGGTGCCTTCTTTATAAGAAGAAAAGATTCTTAACACAACAGAGAAAGAAGGAAATCTCTTTTTAGTCATAGCTAGAAGCAAGCATTTTCTCCAAAGGTCAAAAAACTTTTCCTCAGTTAAAGAATAATTTTAAGGACATTGCAGCTACTTGTACAAGTAATCTCTTATAATTTACTTTATGAATTAAACATTCAATTTCCAGGATTGTGGTTTGACATGGGATGGACTCAGCTCTTTCTGGAGCTGGCTTTGTACAGTTTTTCCTCTTTAGTTTTTAGTAAACAAGGGCCCTGGCTGAATGTAGGGTCTTATTTAATGAGCCCTCCTCCGTGAGGGAAATGAGACTCTGTATACTTGCCAAAGGATTCAGTTGAGTGGTTCTTGCTATTTCCTTTTCACACTTTTGTTTGAAAGACAGGGACATGCTCACAGGATGTCTAGGGCTAATGGTAAGGTTGCAGAAATCTGAAAGAGACCTTGACAATTGAGTTGAGGGAAGAGTAAGGGACACCAAAGAAAAATCTGTTCACCTTCCCTCCCCTGTCCTTAAGGAAACTGGGCAGTTGCTAAGAAAGGATAGATGAGCGGCTCCAAGAGCACCACCTGGTGAGGGATCTCCCCCTCCCCACTTCCTGTATCCCAGACCCAACACCCCCTTTCCCAACGCTCTTCTTCTCTTTCCTAGGAGACTCCTTTTACTCTGTGATTTCCCCAAATGTGAGGGGATAAACAGGTGGGATTGGGGGCATGGAGAATCCAGATGATGTCTTCTGCCCCTCTGCCAAAGCTGATAACATACCTGCAGGGTGGAGATTGCACTGTCAGGACCATAGGGGAGAGGAGAGGGAGAGAAGCCTTTGCAGGCAGATGCAGCAAAATACCCAAGCTCTTCTCTCCACTGCAAGGCCCCTCCTGAAGCCAGGCAGCATCATTTCTCACCTGCGGCACTGCAGAAGCTTCCCTTCTGGTCCTCCTGCCTCTGGTATTGCTCCTCTCAAACCCATTCTCCACATAGAGTTCATTTGTTGGCCTTTTGAGGAATTAGCCTGACCACAGACTGTATTAGATGTTAGGAACACGAGATCTTTACAGAACATAAATCTGATCATCTACTTTCAAGCTCAATTCTTTCAATAGTCTCTTACCATCTTTAAGATAAAATCCAAATTCCTTAATTTGGTGCAAAACCTTTTCATGATCTTCCCCTCTGCTTATATTTCCAGCCTCAACATTCACCCTCTTTTACCATCAATCTGATTTCTAGCTATATTGGACTATTTATATAGGCCCTGACCCTAGCCAAAGGGCCAGTTTATTCCTCACTTTTCCCCTCAAAAATGTGGCTTTTTAGTCTCAGTCTTTGGAAGATCTCTTTCCCCTTTTCCTCAGTTTGAGTCAAAGGCCACCCTAGTTATTACTTATGAATTCATCAAAAAAAAAAATCACCCTTTCACATCTCTTTGGAAGTGTTCTCTCACTCCTCCAAACTGTAGACTCTTCTAAGCTCTCACAGTGCATGCTCTGTTCATTTCAGTGACAGGCCTCTTTCATTCAGTGAATATTTATTGAGCATTTACTATGTGCCAAGTACTGTTCTGGGGATATAAGGATGAACAAGAGAGATCTATATTCTAACGGAGCTTGTATTTTGGTGGAGGAAATAAACACAGCATAACCGTTCCTATAAGTAAGGAAATAAATAAATAAGGCAATCTGTGATTGTGATCACTAGGATGGGGGAAGAATGGCCCACTTAAGTAGGGTGTTGAGGTAAGGTCTCTGTCAGGAGATCCCATTGAGCTGAGGTATGAATAATAAGAAGCCAGTCCAAGAATATCTAGTTAAAAGTCATTCCATATGCAAAAGAGGAGAAAACGAGCACAAAGTCTCTGAGGTAGGAACAACGTTGGGGTGTTCCAAGACAAAAAAAAAAAAAAAAAAAAAAAGCCAGTGTAGCTTCTGTACCAGGAATGTCTTATACTTTCTGTGACCTGTCTTAGTCTGGGGTCCTGTTAGCCAGCCCATTTGGCTCTCACGCTAAGCAGTGTATTACAACCAAGTCTTCACCAGAAATAAAGCTGTTGTTTTGACCTCTATATGCCATTCCATTGTTTTATTTCTCAGTTTGTTCAGAACTAAGCAAGGTAGAGGGCTGCCACTGATTGGGCTCCTCAAAGACTTCAACACTCATGACTATGTATTGTAAACATTTTTTCCTATGTAGTTTGTTTCTTTATGTAGTTTATGGTGTTTCTTTTCCTTGTAGAAATTTTTATTTTTACATAGTCAAATTTATTATTATTATTTTTATGGTTTCTAGGATTGGGTCATGATTAAGCTTTTCTCCTGATATTTTAAAAAGTGTCAATTGGTTTTATTTAAAGGACTTTTTTTTTTAGAGCAATTTGAGGTTCACAGCAAAATTGAATGGAAGGTGCATATATTTCCCATATATTCCTTGATCCCACACATGTAGAGCATCCCCCATTATCAACATCACTCACCCATGTGGTACATTTGTCACAACTGATGAACTTATATTGACACATTATTGTCACCCAAAGTCCAGAGTTTACATTAGGGTTCACTCTTGGTGTTGTGCATTCTATGGGTTTTGACAAAAGTACAACTTGTAGCCACCATTACGGTATCATACAGAGTAGTTTCACTGCCCTAAAAATCCTCTGTGCTCTGCCTATTTATCCCTCGCACCCCATACCCCTAGTACATTCTGTGGGTTTGGACAAATGTATAATATCATGTATCCATCATTATAATACCATACAGAGTATTTTCACTGCCCTAAAAAAAATTCTCTTTTTTTCTGGTACGTTTAAGTCTTCATTTTTTACATTCTAGATGTTTGATCTATCTGGAGATTATTTTTGGTGTAAAATGGTAGAGAACCAACTTGCTTCCTTTTTTTCCCCAGCTTTATTAGGTAAAATTAACACATAAAATTGTAGTTTATTTAAAGTGTACAACCTGATGATCAGGTAAATATATACATTGTGAAAGAGTTTCCACAACCAAGTTAATTAACACATCTGTCACTTTACATAGTTACCTTTATTATTTTTGGTGAGAACACTTAAGGTGTACTCTCATAGAAAATTTAAATTATACAATACAATATAACCAACTACAGTCACTATGTTATGCATTAGATCCTCAGACTTATCACCCAAAGTTTGTACCCTTTTACCAAACTCTCCCTATTTCCTCCATGCCCAGCTCTTTGCAACAACCATTCTGTTCTCTGTTTCTATGAGTTCAACTGTCTTTTTTAAATCCTACGTATAAGTGACACCATGCAGTATTTGTGTTTCTCTGTCTAGCTTATTTCTCATAGCATAATGCCCTTCAGGTTGATCCATTTTGTTGCAAATGGCAGGATTTCATATTTCATTCTTTGTAAGGGCAAATAATATTCCACTGTGTGTGTGTGTGTGTGTGGGCGTGTGTGTGTACATACGTACCACATCTTCTTTATCTGTTTATCCATCGACGGACACGTAGGTTATTCCCTTATTTGGCTTTTGTGGATAATGCTGTAATGAACATGGGAGTACAGATATATTTTCAAGACAGTGATTTCACTTCCTTTTATATACACAGAAGTGTGATTGCTGGATCATATGGTAGTTCTATTTTTAATTTTTTGAGGGACCTCCATACTGTTTTTCATAGTGGCTATACCAGTTTACATTCCCAATAATAGTGAGCAAGTGTTCCCTTTTCTCCAAATCCTCACCAGCATTTTATATCTCTAATCTTTTTGATAACAGACATCCTAACAAATGTGAGGTGACATTTCATTGCGGTTTTGATTTGCATTCTCCTGATGATTAGTGATGTTGAGCACCATTTTTTTTTTTTTTTTTTTTGCGGTACGCGGGCCTCTCACTGTTGTGGCCTCTCCCGTTGCGGAGCACAGGCTCCGGACGCGCAGGCTCAGCGGCCATAGCTCACGGGCCCAGCCGCTCCGCGGCATGTGGGATCTTCCCGGACCGGGGCACGAACCCGTGTCCCCTGCATCGGCAGGCGGACTCTCAACAACTGCGCCACCAGGGAAGCCCCAAGCACCATTTTATGTACCTGTTGGCCATTTGTATGTCTTCTCTGGAAAAATGTCTATGCAGGTCCTTTATCCATTTTTAATGGGGTTATTTGTTTGCTTGTTTGTTTGCTCTTGATTTTCTGCCTGGATAGTCTATCCATTGTTGAAAGTGACATCCCCTAGTATTATTGTATTGCAGTCTATTTCTCCCTCCAAATCTGTTAATATTTGCTTTATGTATTTAGGAAATCCAAGTTGGATGCATAATTATTTACAATTGTTATACCTTCTTAATGAATTGATCCCTTATCATTATATGATGACTTCTTTTGTATCTTGTTACAGTTTTTGGCTTAAAGTATGTTTTGTCTGATATAAGTATAGCTACCCCTTCTTTCTTCAGGTTTCCATTTGCATGGAATAACTTTTTCCATCCCTTCACTTTCAGTCTATGTGCATCCTTATTTTTTTTTAAACATCTTTATTGCAGTACAATTGCTTTACAATGGTGTGTTAGTTTCTGCTTTAAAACAAAGTGAATCAGCTATACATATACGTATAGCCCCACATCTCCTTCCTCTTGCATCTCCCTCCCACCCTCCCTATCCCACCCCTCTAGGTGTTCACAAAGCACCGAGCTGATCTCCCTGTGCTATGTGGCTGCTTCCCATTAGCTATTAATTTTACATTTGGAAGTGTATATATGTCTATGCCACTCTCTTACTTTGTCCCAGCTTACCCTTCCCCCTCCCTGGGTCCTCAAGTCCATTCTCTACATCTGTGTCTTTATTCCTCTCCTGCCCCTAGGTTCTTCAGAATCTCTTTTTTTTAATTTTTTTTTTTAGATTCCATATATATGTATTAGCATATGGTATTTGTTTTTCTCTTTCTGACTTACTTCACTCTGAATGACAGTCTCCAGGTCTATCCACCTCACTACAAATAACTCAATTTCGTTTCTTTTTATGGCTGAGTAATATTCCGTTGTATATATGTGCCATATCTTCTTTATCCAGTCATCTGTCGAAGGACACTTAGGTTGCTTCCATATCCTGGCTATTGTAAATAGAGCTGCAATGAACATTGCGGTACATGACTTTTTTGAATTACGGTTTTCTCAGGGTAAATGCCCAGTAGTGGGATTGCTGGGTCATATGGTAGTTCTAGTTTCAGTTTTTTAAGGAACCTCCATAATGTTCTCCAGAGTGGCTGTATCAATTTACATTCCCACCAACAGTGCAAGAGGGTTCCCTTTTCTCCACACCCTCTCCAGCATTTATTGTTTGTAGATTTTTTTGTTGATAGCCATTCTGACAAGTGTGAGGTGATACCTCATTAGAGTTTTGATTTGCATTTCTCTAATGATTAGTGATGTTGAGCAGCCTTTCATGTGTTTGGTGGCAATCTGTATATCTTCTTTGGACAACTGTCTATTTAGGTCTTCTGTCCATTTTTGGATTGGGTTGTTTGTTTTTTTGATATTGAGCTGCATGAGCTGCTTGTATATTTTGGAGATTAATCTTTTGTCAGTTGCTTCATTTGCAAATATTTTCTCGCATTCTGAAGGTTGTCTTTTTGTCTTGTTTATGGTTTTCTTTGCTTTGCAAAAGATATTGAGTTTCATTAGGTCCCATTTGTTTATTTTTGTTTTCATTTCCATTTCTCTAGGAGGTGGGTCAAAAAGGATCTTGCTATGATTTATGTCATAGAGTGTTCTGCCTATGTTTTCCTCTAAGAGCTTTATAGTGTCTGGCCTTACATTTAGGTCTTTAAAACATTTTGAGTTTCTTTTTGTGTATGGTGTTAGGGAGTGTTCTAATTTCATTCTTTTACATGTAACTGTCCAGTTTTCCCAGCACCACTTATTGAAGGGACTGTCTTTTCTCCATTGTATATTCTTGCCTCCTTTATCAAAGATAAGGTGACCATATGTGCATCGGTTTATCCCTGGGCTTTCTATCCTGTTCCATTGATCTATATTTCTGTTTTTGTGTGATTACCATACTGTCTTGATTACTGTAGCTTTGTAGTATAGTGTGAAGTCAAGGAGCCTGATTCCTCCAGCTCTATTTTTCTTTCTCGAGATTGCTTTGGCTATTCGGGGTCTTTTGTGTTTCCATACAAATTGTGAAATTTTTTGTTCTAGTTCTGTGAAAAATGCCATTGGTAGTTTGATAGGGATTGCATTGAATCTGTAGATTGCTTTGGGTAATATAATCATTTTCACAATGTTGATTCTTCCAATCAAAGAACATGGTATATCTCTCCATCTGTTTTTATCATCTTTAATTTCTTTCATCAGTGTCTTATAGTTTTCTGCATATAGGTCTTTTTTCTCCCTAGGTAGGTTTATTCCTAGGTATTTTATTCTTTTTGTTGCAATGGTAAATGGGTGTGTTTCCTTAACTTCTCTTTCAGATTTTCCATCAGTAGTGTAAAGGAATGCAAGAATGCAAGAGATTTCTGTGCATTAATTTTGTATCCTGCTACTTTACCAAATTCATTGATTAGCTGTAGTAGTTTCCTGGTAGCAATTTTAGGATTCTCTATGTGTAGTATCATGTCATCTGCAAATGGTGAGAGCTTTACTTCTTTTCCAATTTGGATTCCTTTTATTTCTTTTTCTTCTTTGATTTCTGTGGCTAAAATTTCCAAAGCTATGTTGAATAATAGTGGTGACAGTGGGCAGCCTTGTCTTGTTCCTGATCTTAGAGGAAATGGTTTCAGTTTTTCACCATTGAGAAAGATGTTGGCTGTGGGTTTGTCATATATGGCCTTTATTATGTTGAGTAAGTTCCCTCTATGTCTACTTTTGGGAGGGTTTTTATCATCAATATGTGTTGAATTTTGTTGAAAGCTTTTTCTGCATCTATTGAGATGATCATATGGTTTTTCTCATTCAATTTGTTAATATGGTTTATCAGGTTGATTGATTTGCATATATTGAAGAATCCTTGCATTCCTGGGTTAAACCCCACTTGATCATGGTGTATGATCCTTTTAATGTGCTATTGGATTTTATTTGCTAGTATTTTGTTGAGGATACTTGCATCTATGTTTATCAGTGATATTGGCCTGAAGTTTTCTTTTTTTGTGACATCTTTGTCTGATTTTGGTATCAGGGTGATGGTGGCCTTGTAGAATGAGTTTGGGAGTGTTCCTTCCTCTGCTATATTTTGGAAGAGTTTGAGAAGGATAGGTGCTAGCTCTTCTCTAAATGTTTGATAGAATTCGCCTGTGAAGCCATCTGGTCCTTGGCTTTTGTTTGTTGGAAGATTATAAATCACAGTTTCAATTTCAGTGCTTGTGATCTCTTCATATTTTCTATTTCTGCCTGATTCAGTCTTGGCAGGTTGTGCATTTCTAAGAATTTGTCCATTTCTTCCAGGTTGTCCATTTTATTGGCATAGAGTCGCTTGTAGTAATCTCTCATGATCCTTTGTATTTCTGCAGTGTCAGTTGTTACTTCTCCTTTTTCATTTCTAATTCTATTGATTTGAGTCTTCTTCCTTTTTTTCTAGATGAGTCTGGCTAATGGTTTATAAATTTTGTTTATCTTCTCAAAGAACCAGCTTTTAGTTTTATTGATCTTTGTTATTGCTTCCTTCAGTTCTTTTTCATTTATTTCTGATCTGATTTTTATGATTTCTTTCCTTCTGCTAACTTTGGGGTTTTTTTGTTCTTCTTTCTGTAACTGCTTTAGGTGCAAGGTTAGGTTGTTCATTCGAGATGTTTCCTGTTTCTTAAGGTAGGATTGTATTGTTATAAACTTCCCTCTTAGAACTGCTTTTGCTGCATCCCATAGATTTTGAGTCGTCATGTCTCCATTGTCATTTGTTTCTAGGTATTTTTTGATTTCCTCTTTGATTTCTTCAGTGATCACTTCGTTATTAAGTAGTGTATTGTTTAGCCTCCATGTATTTGTATTTTTTACAGATCTTTTCCTGTAATTGATATCTAGCCTCATAGCGTTGTGGTCGGAAAAGATACTTGATACAATTTCAATATTCTTAAATTTACCAAGGCTTGATTTGTGACTCAAGATATGATCTATCCTGGAGAATGTTCCATGAGCACTTGAGAAAAATGTGTATTCTGTTGTTTTTGGATGGAATGTCCTATAAATATCAATTAAGTCCATCTTGTTTAATGTATCATTTAAAGCTTGTGTTTCCTTATTTATTTTCATTTTGGATGATCTGTCCATTGGTGAAAGTGGGGTGTTAAAGTCCCCTGCTATGAATGTGTTACTGTCGATTTCCCCTTTTATGGCTGTTAGTATTTGCCTTATATATTGAGGTGCTCCTATGTTGGGTGCATAAATATTTACAATTGTTATATCTTCTTCTTGGATCGATCCCTTGATCATTATGTAGTGTCCTTCTTTGTCTCTTGTAATAGTCTTTATTTTAAAGTCTATTTTGTCTGATATGAGAATTGGTACCCCAGCTTTCTTTTGGTTTCCATTTGCATGAAATATCTTTTTCCATCCCCTTTCAGTCTGTATGTGTCTCTAGGTCAGAAGTGGGTCTCTTGTAGACAGCAAATATATGGGTCTTGTTTTTGTATCCATTCAGCCAATCTGTGTCTTTTGGTGGGAGCATTTAGTCCATTTACATTTAAGGTAATTATTGATATGGATGTTCCTATTCCCATTTTCTTAATTGTTTTGGGTTTGTTATTGTAGGTCTTTTCCTTCTCTTGTATTTCTTGCCTAGAGAAGTTCCTTTAGCATTTGTTGTAAAGCTGGTTTGGTGGTGCTGAACTCTCTCAGCTTTTGCTTGTCTGTAAAGGTTTTAATTTCTCCATCAAATCTGAGTAAGATCCTTGCTGGGTAGAGTAATCTTGGTTGCAGGTTTTTCTCCTTCATCACTTTAAATATGTCCTGCCAGTCCCTTCTGGCTTGCAGAGTTTCTGCTGAAAGATCCGCTGTTAACCTTATGGGGATTCCCTTGTGTGTTATTTGTTGTTTTTCCCTTGCTGCTTTTAATATGTTTTCTTTGTATTTGATTTTTGACAGTTTGATTAATATGTGTCTTGGCGTGTTTCTCCTTGGATTTATCCTGTATGGGACTCTGTGCTTTCTCGACTTGGTTAACTATTTCCTTTCCCATATTAGGGAAGTTTTCAACTATAATCTCTTCAAATATTTTCTCAGTCCCTTTCTTTTTCTCTTCTTCTTCTGGAACCCCTATAATTCGAATGTTGGTGCGTTTAATGTTGTCCCAGAGGTCTCTGAGACTGTCTTCAGTTCTTTTCATTCTTTTTTCTTTATTCTGCTCTGCAGTAGTTATTTCCAGTATTTTATCTTCCAGGTCACTTATCCGTTCTTTTGCCTCAGTTATTCTGCTATTGATCCCATCTAGGGTATTTTTAATTTCATTTATTGTGTTGTTTATTGTTGTTTGTTTCATCTTTAGTTCTTCTAGGTCCTTGTTAAATGTTTCTTGCATTTTGTCCATTCTATTTCCAAGATTTTGGATCATCTTTACTATCATTATTCTGAATTCTTTTTCAGGTAGACTGCCTGTTTCCTCTTCATTTGTTAGGTCTGGTGGGTTTTTATCTTGCTCCTTCATCTGCTGTGTGTTTTTCTGTCTTCTCATTTTGCTTATCTTACTGTGTTTGGGGTCTCCTTTTTGCAGGTTGCAGGTTCGTAGTTCCCGTTGTTTTTGATGTCTGTCCCCAGTGGCTAAGGTTGGTTCAGTGGGTTGTGTAGGCTTCCTGGTGGAGGGGACTAGTGCCTGTGTTCTGGTGGATGAGCCTGGATCTTGTCTTTCTGGTGGGCAGGTCCACGTCTGGTCGTGTGTTTTGGGGTGTCTGTGGACTTATTATGATTTTAGGCAGCCTCTCTGCTAATGGGTGGGGTTGTGTTCCTGTCTTGCTAGTTGTTTGGCATAGGATGTCCAGCACTGTGGCTTGCTGGTCGTTGAGTGAAGCTGGGTGCTGGTGTTGAGATGGAGATCTCTGGGAGATTTTCGCTGTTTGATATTATGTGGAGCTGGGAGGTCTCCTGTGGACCAGTGTCCTGAAGTTAGCTCTCCCACCTCAGAGGCACAGCACTGACTCCTGACTGCAGCACCAAGAGCCTTTCATCCACATGGCTCAGAATAAAAGGCAGAAAAAGTAGAAAGAAAGAATTAGTAGAAGTAGAAAGAAAGAAGGGAGGGAGGGAGGGAGGAAGGAAGGAAGCAAGGAGGGAAGGAAGGAAAGAAAGAAAGAAAGAAAGAAAGAAGATAAAGTAAAATAAAATAAAGTAAGATAAAATATAATAAAGTTATTAAAATAAATTAGTAAGAAAACAAAACAAACAAAAAAAACCCGGACCGAGAGAACCCTAGCACAAATGGTGGAAGCAAAGCTATACAGACAAAATCTCACAGAGAAGCATACACATACACACTCACAAAAAGAGGAAAAGGGGAAAAAAATCATAAATTTTGCTCTCAAAGTCCACCTCCTCAATTTGGGATGATTCGTTTTCTATTCAGGTATTCCACAGATGAAGGTACATCAAGTTGATTGTGGATCTTTAATCTGCTGCTTCTGAGGCTGCTGGGAGAGATTTCCCTTTCTCTTCTTTGTTCTCACAGCTCCCAGGGGCTCAGCTTTGGATTTGGCCCCGCCTCTGCATGTAGGTCGCTGGAGGGCGTCTGCTCTTCACTCAGACAGGACGGGGTTAAAGGAGCCGCTGATTCGGGGGCTCTGGCTCATTCAGGCCGGGGGGGGGGGGGGGGGGGGGGGGGGGGGGGAGGGGGGGGCACGGAGGGCGGGGCG
>NW_021703774.1:40646592-40833199 GCF_005190385.1 Monodon monoceros | reverse complement strand
CTTCTCTAAATGTTTGATAGAATTCGCCTGTGAAGCCATCTGGTCCTTGGCTTTTGTTTGTTGGAAGATTATAAATCACAGTTTCAATTTCAGTGCTTGTGATCTCTTCATATTTTCTATTTCTGCCTGATTCAGTCTTGGCAGGTTGTGCATTTCTAAGAATTTGTCCATTTCTTCCAGGTTGTCCATTTTATTGGCATAGAGTCGCTTGTAGTAATCTCTCATGATCCTTTGTATTTCTGCAGTGTCAGTTGTTACTTCTCCTTTTTCATTTCTAATTCTATTGATTTGAGTCTTCTTCCTTTTTTTCTAGATGAGTCTGGCTAATGGTTTATAAATTTTGTTTATCTTCTCAAAGAACCAGCTTTTAGTTTTATTGATCTTTGTTATTGCTTCCTTCAGTTCTTTTTCATTTATTTCTGATCTGATTTTTATGATTTCTTTCCTTCTGCTAACTTTGGGGTTTTTTTGTTCTTCTTTCTGTAACTGCTTTAGGTGCAAGGTTAGGTTGTTCATTCGAGATGTTTCCTGTTTCTTAAGGTAGGATTGTATTGTTATAAACTTCCCTCTTAGAACTGCTTTTGCTGCATCCCATAGATTTTGAGTCGTCATGTCTCCATTGTCATTTGTTTCTAGGTATTTTTTGATTTCCTCTTTGATTTCTTCAGTGATCACTTCGTTATTAAGTAGTGTATTGTTTAGCCTCCATGTATTTGTATTTTTTACAGATCTTTTCCTGTAATTGATATCTAGCCTCATAGCGTTGTGGTCGGAAAAGATACTTGATACAATTTCAATATTCTTAAATTTACCAAGGCTTGATTTGTGACTCAAGATATGATCTATCCTGGAGAATGTTCCATGAGCACTTGAGAAAAATGTGTATTCTGTTGTTTTTGGATGGAATGTCCTATAAATATCAATTAAGTCCATCTTGTTTAATGTATCATTTAAAGCTTGTGTTTCCTTATTTATTTTCATTTTGGATGATCTGTCCATTGGTGAAAGTGGGGTGTTAAAGTCCCCTGCTATGAATGTGTTACTGTCGATTTCCCCTTTTATGGCTGTTAGTATTTGCCTTATATATTGAGGTGCTCCTATGTTGGGTGCATAAATATTTACAATTGTTATATCTTCTTCTTGGATCGATCCCTTGATCATTATGTAGTGTCCTTCTTTGTCTCTTGTAATAGTCTTTATTTTAAAGTCTATTTTGTCTGATATGAGAATTGGTACCCCAGCTTTCTTTTGGTTTCCATTTGCATGAAATATCTTTTTCCATCCCCTTTCAGTCTGTATGTGTCTCTAGGTCAGAAGTGGGTCTCTTGTAGACAGCAAATATATGGGTCTTGTTTTTGTATCCATTCAGCCAATCTGTGTCTTTTGGTGGGAGCATTTAGTCCATTTACATTTAAGGTAATTATTGATATGGATGTTCCTATTCCCATTTTCTTAATTGTTTTGGGTTTGTTATTGTAGGTCTTTTCCTTCTCTTGTATTTCTTGCCTAGAGAAGTTCCTTTAGCATTTGTTGTAAAGCTGGTTTGGTGGTGCTGAACTCTCTCAGCTTTTGCTTGTCTGTAAAGGTTTTAATTTCTCCATCAAATCTGAGTAAGATCCTTGCTGGGTAGAGTAATCTTGGTTGCAGGTTTTTCTCCTTCATCACTTTAAATATGTCCTGCCAGTCCCTTCTGGCTTGCAGAGTTTCTGCTGAAAGATCCGCTGTTAACCTTATGGGGATTCCCTTGTGTGTTATTTGTTGTTTTTCCCTTGCTGCTTTTAATATGTTTTCTTTGTATTTGATTTTTGACAGTTTGATTAATATGTGTCTTGGCGTGTTTCTCCTTGGATTTATCCTGTATGGGACTCTGTGCTTTCTCGACTTGGTTAACTATTTCCTTTCCCATATTAGGGAAGTTTTCAACTATAATCTCTTCAAATATTTTCTCAGTCCCTTTCTTTTTCTCTTCTTCTTCTGGAACCCCTATAATTCGAATGTTGGTGCGTTTAATGTTGTCCCAGAGGTCTCTGAGACTGTCTTCAGTTCTTTTCATTCTTTTTTCTTTATTCTGCTCTGCAGTAGTTATTTCCAGTATTTTATCTTCCAGGTCACTTATCCGTTCTTTTGCCTCAGTTATTCTGCTATTGATCCCATCTAGGGTATTTTTAATTTCATTTATTGTGTTGTTTATTGTTGTTTGTTTCATCTTTAGTTCTTCTAGGTCCTTGTTAAATGTTTCTTGCATTTTGTCCATTCTATTTCCAAGATTTTGGATCATCTTTACTATCATTATTCTGAATTCTTTTTCAGGTAGACTGCCTGTTTCCTCTTCATTTGTTAGGTCTGGTGGGTTTTTATCTTGCTCCTTCATCTGCTGTGTGTTTTTCTGTCTTCTCATTTTGCTTATCTTACTGTGTTTGGGGTCTCCTTTTTGCAGGTTGCAGGTTCGTAGTTCCCGTTGTTTTTGATGTCTGTCCCCAGTGGCTAAGGTTGGTTCAGTGGGTTGTGTAGGCTTCCTGGTGGAGGGGACTAGTGCCTGTGTTCTGGTGGATGAGCCTGGATCTTGTCTTTCTGGTGGGCAGGTCCACGTCTGGTCGTGTGTTTTGGGGTGTCTGTGGACTTATTATGATTTTAGGCAGCCTCTCTGCTAATGGGTGGGGTTGTGTTCCTGTCTTGCTAGTTGTTTGGCATAGGATGTCCAGCACTGTGGCTTGCTGGTCGTTGAGTGAAGCTGGGTGCTGGTGTTGAGATGGAGATCTCTGGGAGATTTTCGCTGTTTGATATTATGTGGAGCTGGGAGGTCTCCTGTGGACCAGTGTCCTGAAGTTAGCTCTCCCACCTCAGAGGCACAGCACTGACTCCTGACTGCAGCACCAAGAGCCTTTCATCCACATGGCTCAGAATAAAAGGCAGAAAAAGTAGAAAGAAAGAATTAGTAGAAGTAGAAAGAAAGAAGGGAGGGAGGGAGGGAGGAAGGAAGGAAGCAAGGAGGGAAGGAAGGAAAGAAAGAAAGAAAGAAAGAAAGAAGATAAAGTAAAATAAAATAAAGTAAGATAAAATATAATAAAGTTATTAAAATAAATTAGTAAGAAAACAAAACAAACAAAAAAAACCCGGACCGAGAGAACCCTAGCACAAATGGTGGAAGCAAAGCTATACAGACAAAATCTCACAGAGAAGCATACACATACACACTCACAAAAAGAGGAAAAGGGGAAAAAAATCATAAATTTTGCTCTCAAAGTCCACCTCCTCAATTTGGGATGATTCGTTTTCTATTCAGGTATTCCACAGATGAAGGTACATCAAGTTGATTGTGGATCTTTAATCTGCTGCTTCTGAGGCTGCTGGGAGAGATTTCCCTTTCTCTTCTTTGTTCTCACAGCTCCCAGGGGCTCAGCTTTGGATTTGGCCCCGCCTCTGCATGTAGGTCGCTGGAGGGCGTCTGCTCTTCACTCAGACAGGACGGGGTTAAAGGAGCCGCTGATTCGGGGGCTCTGGCTCATTCAGGCCGGGGGGGGGGGGGGCGCGGGGGGCGGGGCGAGCCTGCGGCGGCAGAGGCCGGCGTGACTTTGCACCAGCCTGAGGCGCCCCGCGCGTTCTCCCGGGGGAGTTGTCCCTGGATCCCCGGACCCTGGCAGTGGCGGGCTGCACAGGCTCCCCGGAAGGGGGGTGTGGATAGTGACCTGTGCTCGCACACAGGCTTCTTGGTGGCAGCAGCAGCAGCCTTAGCGCCTCATGCCCGTCTCTGGGGTCCGTGCTTTTAGCCGCGGCTCGCGCCCGTCTCTGGGGCTCCTTTAAGCAGCGCTCGTAATCCCCTCCCCTCGTGCACCAGGAAACAAAGAGGGAAGAAAAAGTCTCTTGCCTCTTCGGCAGCTCCAGACTTTTCCCCGGACTCCCTCCCGGCTAGCCGTGCCGCACTAACCCCCTGCAGGCTGTGTTCACGCCACCAGTCCTCTCCCGGCACTCCGACCGAAGCCCGAGCCTCAACTCCAGGTCCCGCCCGGCCGGGCGGGTGAGCAGACAAGCCTCTCGAGCTGGTGAGTGCCGGTCGGCCCTGATCCTCTGTGCGGGAATCTCCCCGCTTTGCCCTCCGCACCCCTGTTGCTGTGCTCTCCTCCGCGGCTCCAAAGCTTTCCCCCTCCGCCACCCCGTCTCCGCCCGCGAAGGGGCTTCTAGTGTGTGGAAAGCTTTCCTCCTTCACAGCTCCCTCCCACTGGTGCAGGTCCCGTCCCTATCCTTTTGTCTCTGTTTTTTCTTTTTTCTTTTGCCCTACCCAGGTACGTGGGGGGTTTCTTGCCTTTTGGGAGGTCTGAGGTCTTTTGCCAGCGTTCAGTAGGTGTTCTGTAGGAGTTGTTCCTCGTGTAGATGTATTTCTGGTGTATCTGTGAGGAGGAAGGTGATCTCCGTGTCTTACTCTTCCGCCATCTTCCCGGAAGCCTGCTTCTTTGTTTAATATGGTCCTGCGAGACTCATGAATGCCCAGCTCCATTGGCTATCAGAGCTAGGTGACTGTGGGTCCATCCCTCAAGTGGCAGCTGCAAAAGTTAGGGCACCAGATGTGTGGACAACCTCCTTTCAGGGAGAAGCTGGTCACTTGTTTTTATTGTTGAAGCAAGCTGGGGGGAGAAGGTAGTTGCAGTGCCCACTGAGTCTTTTAGGTTCATGGGAGTATTCCAGTCAGCTCTCAGATGCAGTCTGATTAGAAGCTGTACCCTCAGGCAGCAGCTGGAAAAACATACAGTCAAACCCCTTCCAGGGAGAAGCTGGGAGATGGGCATTTTTTGTCTGCTTCCTCTTCACCACACCTGGGTGGGGTAGCTATGGGAAGTTCTCCCATATCTGTTTAAAAACCGCATCTTTGTTTGCTCTATCCCCATGGGACTCGTGAACACAATCTTCACTGGCTTTCAAAGCTGGGTGATTTGGGGGCCTATTGCTTGGGTGGCAACCTTAAAGGTAGGAGTTCTAATTGTGTGTCCCAAGCTCTTTGCCCCTCAGGGAGAAGTTGGGATTTGGAAGTTCCAACCTGAGGGATTGGATTTGGAAGTTCTGTCCAGATTATAAGGTGCTGTGGCAGAGATGGGGTTTATGATGAGAATGTTTCTTGGCCTTTCCCATTCTTTTTTTTTTTTTTTAATTTATTTATTTTTGGCTGTGTTGGGTCTTTGTTGCTGCGCACGGGCTTTCTCTAGTTGTGGCTTGCTGGTTCTAGAGCGCAGGCTCAGTAGTTGTGGCGCACGGGCTTAGCTGCTCCGCAGCATGTGGGATCTTCCCAGACCAGGGCTCGAACCCGTGTCCCCTGCATTGGCAGGCGGATTCTTAACCACTGTGCCACCAGGGAAGTCCCTCCAACTCTTTTTGATGTTGGTATTTCCTCAGCTGCCTGATGTGTAGAAGTTGCCCAACCAGTTTCTGGATTTCTTTCAAAGGGGCTGGATCCATGTATAGCTGTCTATTCTGTGCATCTGTGAGAGGAGAGAAAGTCAGGAGTCTCCTATCTTGTCATCTTGGTGATATAACTCAAATAACTTAATTCCTTTTTAAGATGTCTATCCAGTTGTCTTGGTAACTTTATCAAATAATTTATCATTTAACCACTGAATGTCATGGCTAACTTCATTAGAAATTACAGTCCTCGGGACTTCCCTGGTGGCACAGTGGTTAAGAATCTGCTTGCCAATGCAGGGGACGTGAGTTCAATCCCTGGTCTGGGAAGATCCCACATGCCATGGAGCAGCTAAACCTGTGCTCCACAACTATGGAGTCTGCACTCTAGAGCCCACGAGACACAACTACTGAGCCCATGCACTGCAACTACTGAAGCCCGTGTGCCTAGAGCCCATGCTTCACAACAAGAGAAGCCCCTGCAGTGAGAAACCCATGCACTGTAATGAAGAGTAACCCCCGCTCACCACAACTAGAGAAAGCCAACATGCAGCGATGAAGACCCAATGTAGCCAAAAATAAATAAATAAATAAATTTTTAAAAAGCCACTCATTAGAACATAATGGGATATATTCATTAAAATAAAAAAAAATAGAACTTACAGTCCTCTATGTATTTGGGTCTATTTCTGGTGCTATTTACTGTTCTATTTACGTGTTCTTAATCTTGTGCCATTACCCAGTGTTTTAATTATTGTTTTATATTTGGCAGCATTAGTTACTCAATTATTTTTTCTTTGAAGAATTTTCTTTGATATTTTTATGTATTTACTTTTGTTTTTCTAAAAATGTCTTTTTCTCTTAAATAATGATTTAGCTGAATCTACAGTTATACCTCAGTGGTTATTTTCCTTCATCATTGTGTAACATATTGTTCCATTGATTCTGATTTCCATTGCTGCTGTTAAAAAGTGTATGATCAATCTAATTACCATTCCCTTGTGAGTAGTCTGTCCTTTCTCTGTGGTTATTTTTAAGAATTTATTTTTGTGTTTGATGTTTTATCATGATATCTCTAGTTGAGGATTTCTTCTTATTTTTGCTGGAGATTTGTTGAGATCTGAAGACTCAAATCTATCATCAAGTCTGGAAAGTAAGCAGATGCTATTATTTTCTCTCTCACATTGTCTGTATGTTTTCCTCTGGAAATCTAATTAGATGTATGCAAAACCTTTACATTTTATCTTTAATGTCTGTTAATTTCTATCTACTTCTCCTCTGGTCTATTTCCAAATTTCAGGGTGTGACAGGACTTAATCATTCTGTCTTCTCTTTCTAGGTGAATTCATCTATTTTCTGCATTTAATTCCATTTCCATGCGGATGACTCCTAAATTTTATTTTCTGCTTTTTCTTTATTCTCTTTTGGCTTGTATATTTATTTGCTTATTTGCCATTTCCCTTTGAATATCTCAGATTTAAGCTATTCATCTTCTAGTCTTCACCCACTTCAGATAATGGCTCCTTTCTCACCCAGTTATTCGTACTAGAAACCTAGGAGTCATGTTTTTTTACATCTCCCTGAACTGCATATCTGATCAATCAAAATGTTGTACATTTTTAAAAAAAAATTTAATTTTTACTTTTGGCTGCGTTGGGTCTTTGTTGCTGTGCAGGCTTTCTTTAGTTGCGGCAAGCGGGGCCTACTCTTTGTTGTGGTGTGCAGGCTTCCCATTGTCGTGGCTTCTCTTGTTGTGGAGCACAGGCTCTAGGCACACGGGCTTCAGTAGTTGTGGCACGTGGGCTCAGTAGTGTGGCTCGCAGGCTCTAGAGCATAGGCTTAGTAGTTGTGGAGCATGGGCTTAGGTGATCCACGGCATGTGGGATCTTCCCGGACCAGGGCTTGAACCCGTGTCCGCTGCATTGGCAGGCAGATTCTTAGAAATGTTATACCTTTTAAACTTTTAAAATAGTGTTGAATCTGTCCTCTTCACTTATCTTTTTTGCCACCACTCTCATCCAAACCACCCTCATGTATCATTTAGACTCTGCAGTAGCTTAACTAGACTCCTTGCATTCACTTATTTCTCCTTGAATCCTTTCTCCACTCAGTCATAGGAATTTCCTTAAGATGTAAATCAAGTCATGCTCCTGCTTAAAATTCTTTAATACCTTAATATTGTACTTAAAATAACAATTAGTAATATGTCCTATAAGGATCTACATGATCTGTTCCCCTACTCAACTTCTCTAACATCATTTAATGTCATTTGGCTTTCTTACTATGCTATATAGCCACACTGACTTTCTCTGTCATCTTAAAACATTGTGTCAGTTATCAGTTTCTTATTCTTAGCTCCAACTTCACCCTTCATTGCGTGCTCTGCAAAAAAAGGGGAGATAGGCCCTTAAAATAGTTTTCCTTTGCCACCTGGCACAGTGTTTCATTTTACTAGTAGAGGACACAGGAAAGACTTTGCAGGCAGGAAGGATTTTGCTTCCTGGTTCCCCTGTACTTGCTCTCCAGGCAGCCTCTTGTAGTTCTTTCAACTTGTCTAGCACTGTATATCTGCAGCATATGTACCTCCTAAGTGCCCCCATATCTACAGGATGGGCACTTTCTCCAGCACCAGGCTTCTGCAGTACTCACAACTTCTTTACTGCCTGGCTCCTGCAGTGCATGGTGACCAGTGACACTAAGAGGCCAACAGTTTCTCTTAGAAACTCCTTTGGACAGTTCTGTAGTGATGTGCCTCTAATGAAACACCTCCCCATGGACATCTTCTCCTGGCACTCTAGAAGGTAGATTTCTAGCAAGTTCCATCAGTGTAGCACCACAGTGACTTCTCTGCCACTCAGTGAGCCACAAACATGCCCATTCTAAAAGATCTGAATCTCAGCTATGAGCAGGGACTTCTTCTTGGGCACTCTATCTCAGCCCTGGGTGGGGGTGGGGGGGCTAAGGGCTGCTCTTTATATCTGCTATTCCTATATTCTTTAAAGTTCTCTTTATTTTTACTAGCCGCTGCCTCGTTACTCCAATTCTCAGTAATAGTTAATAATTTTTTTATATTAAACTTTTCCTGTTCAAATCACAGTGAGGTTTTCTATTTCTTGATTGGACCCCTGATTGATACAGAATTGGTACCAGGAGTGGTCTCAGAAGATAAACTGGCAATATAGGATCTTGGGTTTGGCCTGGTCATATCCTTAGGTTTGCGTGCAAGGCTGATCTTCCTTGACTATGGGAAATGGGATGATAGCAATCTACATCATGCAATGATCTCATCCTTAAGCTGTCATCTGTGGTTGATTGTGATGAAATGCCAACAGAAGCACATGCTTTGGGAGCCCAAGTGGCTGCAGTTGACCATTATGGCAAAAATGACGACTAACAACTGTGGTATGGAATGAATTTTTCTGAGTGCACTTAAGTGACGACAAGGAGAAAATGTCAGGCTCAGATCCAATAACTCTCAGCTCAGGTCATGGTCTGAGAATCAGAGAGTTCCCATGACAGCCCTAAGAGAGACTCTTATTTGTTGTAATTAAAGCCAGATAGTGCTGAAAATCAAACACAAATTTAATTGGGTGGTTTGCTGAATTACAAAGACAGTTGAGTTTGTATCTCACCAAGTTACTTGAGTGAAAGTTAGGGCATTAATTGGTAAAGAGAAGGATCCTGAAACATGGAATCTGGTTGGATCCAGATGAAATTGATATTCTTGAAGCCCTAAGTTACTATGAGCCTCACTTGACAGTAGAATTAATTTTGCCTATGTTGGTTTTTATTATTTAAGCTTTATAGTAAGTATTAAAGTCAGGTAGTATAAATCTCCTAATCAGAATGCATTGAATAGTCTAGGTTCATTGCATTTTCATATTAATTTTAGATTCAGCTTGTTAATAAAAAAAAGCCTTCTGGGATTTTAATTGGATGGTGTTGAATATACAGATTGATTTGAGGATAATTGATATCTCAATATTTGTTATGGGTTGAATTGTGTCCCTCCAAAATTCATATCTTGAAATCCTAACACTCATAACCTCAGGTTGTGATCTTATTTGGAAAAAGGAAAATTGCAGATTTATTTAGTTAAGATGAGGTGATACTAGAGAAAGGCAGGCCCCTAAATCAATCTGACTGGTGTCCTTATAAAAAGGTAGAAATTTGAACACAGAGACACATATAAAGGAAGAATGCCATGTGAAGAGGGCAGAAATTGGGTTGATGCTTCTAAAAGTCAAGGAATGACAAAGATTGCCAGCAAAGCAGCAGAAGGTAGAGGAGAGGCATGAAACAGATACTTCCTCACAGCCCTAAGAAGGAACTAACCCTGCTGACAGCTTGATTCCCAGATCTGTGAGACAATAAATTTTTGTTGTGTAAGTCAACCAGTTTGTTGTACTCTGTGATGGAAGCCCTAGTAAACTAATACAATAACACTGAGTTTTCCAGTCCATGAATATGGTATATCTTTTCAGTTATTTAGGGATTTAAAAATTTCTGTCAGACTGTTTTCTAGTTTTCAGTGTATAGCTCTTGTGCACCTTTGTTAAACATATCCCTGAGTAGTTCATGTTTTTGACGTGATTGTAATGGCATTGATTTTTAAATTTCCTTTTGCATTTGTTTGTTGCTCGTATGTAGAAACAAATTGATTTTTGTGCATTGACCTTGTATTCTGTGACCATGTGAAATTTGTCTTATTGTTTCAAGTACCATTTTTGAAGATTTCTTAGAATTTTTAAATGAACACAATTATGGGTTTTTTTTTTTACTTGCTTTATCGCTCTGGCTAGGGACTCCAGTACAAAGTTTGAGTATTTGTGAGAGTGGGCAGCCTTGCCTTGTTCCCAGTCTTATACAGGAAGCGTTCAGTCTTCTACTATGACATAGGATATTAGCTTCAGATTTTCTGAAGATATCCATTATCTCAAGTTAAGAAGTTTCTTCTATTTCTCATTTCCTGTTATTTATTTTAAATCATAAATGGATGTTGAATTTTGTCAGATGTTTTTATTGCATCTCAAAAAGATTACTTGCCTTTTTCTTTTTAGTCTATTAATGTGGTGAATTTCATTGATTCGTCTTTGAATCGTATATCAAGTTAGCAATCCTGGCATGACCTCAACTTTGTCAAATGTACAATATATTTTATATATTGTTAGATTCTTTTTGCTAATATTTTGTTAAGGACTTTTGTATTTCTGTAAATAAGAGATATTGGTCTGCAGTTTTTTTGTCATGTTTTGTTTTTGGTGTTATAGCAAGTTTTCACAAAATGAGTTGGGAAGTGTTTCTTCCTTCTTCATTTTCTTTAAGAGTTTGTGTAGGATTGATATGATTTGTTTCTTAAATGCTTGGTAGAATTCACCAGAGAAACAAACTGGGTCCAAAATTTACTTTGTGTGGAAGGTTTTAATTATTAATTCAATGTATTTTATTTATATAGAACTATTTAGGAGTCTATTTCTTCTGGTGTCAGTTTTGGTAATTCTTATCATTCAAGAGATTTGTGCATTTCATCTAAGTTTTATAATTTATTGGCATAAAGTTGTTTATAATATTCTATTATTGTCCGTTTAATGTGTGCATGATTTTTAATGATGTTTCCTCCATTTGTATCATTTCTCTTCTTTTTAATAAGTCTGGTTAGAGTTTAATAAATTTTATTAATCTTTTCATAGAACCAACTTTTGGGTTTATTGATTTCCTGTATTGTTTGCCTGTGCTAGTTTATTGATTTTCATTCTTACCTTTATTATTTCTTCTTTCTACTTCCTTTGGGTTTAGTACATTCTTCTTTGGCTAACTTCTTATAGTAGAAAGTTAGATAATTGATTTTAGACTGTTTTTCTTTTCCAATATATGCATGTGCAACTGTATGTTTTTCTCTAAACATTGCCTTAGTTACATCTTAGAAATTTGGATGTGTTGCATTATCATTTTCATTTATTCCAAAATATTTTCTAACTTCTTATGCGATTTCTTTTTTGACCCATTGGCATTTAAAGGTATGTTTTTTAATTTCCAAATATTTGAATATTTTCCAATAGCTCTTTGTTATTGATTTATAGCTTGATTTTATTGTGACAAGAGATAAATCCCTTTAAAGTCATCGAGTTTTATGATTCAGCACATGGTCTAACTGAATCAATGGTCAACATACGCTTGAAAAGAATTTGTATTCTGCTGCTCTTAGTAAAGCATTCAGTACATTTGAATTTAGTTAATAGTGTTGTTTAAGTAATCTATATCTTTATTAGTTTTTCTGTCTCTCTGTCAATCAATGAGAGGAGTGTTGAAATCAACTATAGATGTGGATTTGTCTTCTCCTTTCAGTTCTGTCAGCTTTTGCTTTAATGAAGCTTGAAACTTGATTGGGTGCATATATATTTAAGATATTTATGCATTCTTAGTGAGTACCTAAAAATACATAAGATGGTTATTATTATAAATGACATTTTTCATCCCAGGCATATTTTTTGTCCAGAGGTATATATATATATATATATATATATATATATATATTTTTTTTTTTTTTTTTTTTTTCTGTGGTATGCGGGCCTCTCACTGTGTGGCCTCTCCTGTTGTGGAGCACAGGCTCCGGACATGCAGACTCAGCGGCCATGGCTCACGGGCCTAGCCGCTCCGCGGCATGTGGGATCCTCCTGGACCGGGGCACGAACCTGTGTCCCCTGCATCGGCAGGCGGACTCTCAACCACTGCGCCACCAGGGAAGCCCCAGAGGTATATTTTGTGTAATATTAATATAGCTACTCCAAGTTATTCTGATAGGTTTATTCTTGGTATGTAGTTTTTTCACTCTTAATTTTTTACCTATTTGTGTCTTTGTATCTAACATATGTTACTTGCAAGCAGCATATACTTGGGTCCTGACTTTTTATTCAGACTGATTTATCTCAGCATTTTATTTGTAATACGTAGGTCATTTATATTTAATGTAATTATTGATATAGTTGTATTTTAATATACCATCTTACTATTTGTTTCCTGTTTGTCAATTTAGCTCTCTTTTATTTCCTCTTTTCTTACCTTCTTTTCAAAAAATTGACTACTTTTGAATATTCCATTTAATCTCCATCATTGGCTTATTAGCTACACCTCTTCATTTTTCTGTTTTTATGATTGCTTTAAGGGTTGCCCTATGTAATTTAACTTATCACTGTCTACCTTCAAATACTCTCTTACCATTTTATGCATAATGTAAGAACATTACAAAAATATACTTCCGTTTCATTCTTTCTTTCTTTGTACTATTTTGATATTCATTTTATTTATACATATGTTATAAATCCCACAATATGTTTTTGTTTTTGTTATGAGCAGTCATTTATGTTGTAATGAAATTAAAATATGAAAAAAGTATTTTATATGTACTTACATACTTATTTTCAGCACTCTGTTCCACCATTCTGAAGTACTTCCTTTTGTAAACTCTTTATTTCACCTTAATTTCTGATGTTTTTTTCAATGTATATAGAATTTTAGGTTAACGGGTATTTTTCTTTCTGCATGTTACAAATGTCATTACATTGTCTTCTAGTTTTCATTGTCTTGTTATGAAGTGTGCAGTCATTTTAATTTTTGTTTCTCAGTTTGTGATGTATCTTTTTGCATTGACTTCTTTTTTTTTTAAATTAATTTATTTTATTTTTGGCTGCATTGGGCCTTCATTGCTGTGCACGGGTTTTTCTCTAGTTGTGGTGAGTGGGGGCTACTCTTCGTTGCGGTGTGCATGTTTCTCTTTGCCGTGGCTTCTCTTGTTGAGGAGCATGGGCTCTAGGCATGCGGGCTTCATAGTTGTGGCACACGGGCTCAGTAGTTGTGGGATCCCATGTGGCATGTGGGATCTTCCTGGACCAGGGCTCGAACCTGTGTCCCATGAATTGGCAGGTGGATTCTTAACCACTGCACCACCAGGGAAAGCTTCACTGACTCCTTTATAAGATTTTCTCTTTTTCAGTGTCTTTTTTTCCCATTTGATTATGTTATACCTTGATGTAATTTTGTTTCTCTTCCTTGGGGTATGTTGAAAGTTCTGATCATTATTTCTTCAGATATTTTTGTGCTCTTCCCTGGCACTTTAGTTACACATATGTTACACTACTTGATGTAGTTTCACAGTCACTGAAACTCTGTTTTGTTTTGATTTTTGTAATTTTTTTTCTAGGTTTTATTTTGGGTAGTTTATATTTCTCTGTCCTAAAGTTCACTGACTTTATTCTTCACTATCCAATCTGCTGATAACTCCACCCAGTGAATTTTCATTTCAGATGTATATTTCAGTGAGAGAAGTTTCATTTCATTTTTTTTCTAATCTTCCATTTATCTCCTTATTATATATATTTCTTTAAATTCTTGGGCATATTTATAAAAGCTGTTTTATTGTTCCTTTTTACTAATTACATTATCTCTGTCATTTCTGCATCTATTTCTATCAACTTGTTTTCCTCCTGTTATCAATCACAGTTTCTTGCTTGTTAGTATTTCTTGTATTATTGATTGAGTGCTGGACACTTTAATCTTATGCTGTTGGAAGTCTGATTTTCATTGTCTCTCTTTAAATAGCATAGGATTCTGGTCTGACAATTAAGTTAACTGAGGATCACCTTGATTTTTTTGGAGTTTATTTTTAAATTTTTAAAGGGCTGGTCTAGAGTAGTTTTTACTCTAAGGCAAATTTAGGTCTCCTACTAGGTGAGACATTTCTAAAATCTATACAAAATCTTGAGTGAACTAAATCTTCAACAAGGTCTCTCCATTTTGCTGGCCAGAACTTAAAATTCTTCCAGCAGTGTTTGAAATCTGAAAACTTTCCAAGCAAAACTTTATATTTTCCAAGTTTTTCTTCACCTGGCCTTGTGGATTTTCACTCTATGTATAAGTAGTATATTCTCCAGGAGCAGATTCAAGAGGTCTCCTATGTAGATACCTTTAGCTCTTTTTCTGAATTGTTCCCTCCTCTTTGGTATTCTGCTCTATACATTCTAGCTGCCTCATTGTCCCTGAACGCTTATCTCTAACTCCTCTACTCAGTTTGATTGCTATGATCTCCTTTGGTACCCCTTCCTTGCACTGCAGTCCATAAAATTCCCCCAGGAAGAAATCTGTTTTGTTCTTTTTTATAAACTCAAGATCACACATTTGGCACATGACAGACTGCACATTCAAGCCAAGGGCTGTGAGTGTCCAGAGCCCATGCTCTTTTTCCTAACCACATCACAGGGCAATTCACATTGGTCTTGTAGACTACAGGACTTAGAGGTCATATGAATGAAATGCCTTATAATCTGAATAAAGTGACTGTGCAAATTATTAAGGGCTCACTGGCCAAAGAAGATCAAATACCTGAGTTTACAGACAAGCACTAAGTGAAAAGATAATAATAGGAAGGAATGGGAACATACATAATAGGTGGGATTACCAGATTACCTTTCAATACTGTAAATTCATAGCTTCTTAATAGGCAACATAGAAATATTAAGGTGGCTGGTTGAAAAAAATAATGCTGTAGATATTTGCTTTGTAGATCAAACATGCATCCTGAAGTGCTTCTTCCCAAAGAGTTTAAGACAATGACGCCATTTTGATGGTCACTGACGATATGTAGATTGCATTAGGAATCACGACCGCTACTTCTCTGTAGTGTTGTTGTCGTTCACTGTTTTAGACTAGCTGGCTCAAATAGTATTAACTGGAATAAGTCAGGCAGCCCTAACTTAAAAATTCTGATAATAGCAAAAATGTCTGTGTTCAAGTTTACTTTTGTTGTATTTGTTAAGGATTTGTTGATCAGGTAGAAGCACCCATTCTCTCTGATAATTTCAAATTATGTTTATCTACTCATTAAAGCCATTACTCAAATGACTTCTACTTGAAAATTTCCTTTAGAGCAAACAACCGAGGTATTATTTATTAAAAATATTCTTACGTGAAGACTTTTCACTAGATCATACTTGTCTTTCTCCCTCGTCAGACCACGTATTGGTACTTTGCTATGTTTAGAGTCTTGTAGAAGTGATTTGAACTTGCATTATAACATAGTTTGTCTCTGAATGCTATCACCTCCCAGACAAAACTCCATTCTTCTGAAGGGGAGACTTGGATTCATAAAGCTTACCATGGATTTTCAGAGTTTTGTTTTATTGGCTGTTTCCGGAAGCATCAGACAGGTAGGAGTCTCAGCGTCTCCTGTCTCAGCAGAGGCTGTTCTGTTCCCCATTTCTTCCCTGTCACAATCATCTTATTGAATGTCATGACCATCCAGCAGGACTAACATGCTGTGTGGCTGAATGGGCAAGTTTTTCAGAACTTTGCTGCTGAGAATTTCAAAGAGCTCTGGGAAAGAGAGATTTATCTGACTTTTCAAACTACCTAACAACTAAGATACCAAGTTTGCAGGTACCTGAAGATCCAAAGGTATTCTAGTTACCAGAAACATTTGATCAAGATATTGGAAAAGAAAAAATGAGTAGAAAGAGAGGTCAATGAAAACATTAGCATGTCTCTCTTTTAAACTCCAAAGAAATCATTGAGGATCACTTTCTAAATGTAGCTGACTGTGTTCAGGTTCACATGACATATATCTGGCTTCTGTAACCTATGTTTTCAGATCATTTTGGTTTCACCTCTGTAAGAAGTGTCAAATTGTGCTGAAATTGAATGTGGGGTTCTTATGGGCTAATACTATTTTAAGCAGTATTGTGTGTGGGATGGTGAACCATATTACCTATAAGGAGGGTGACCAGTTATCTATTTCTGCATAACAAACCATCCCAAAAGTTAATATATTAAAACAATAATTTCTTATTTCTAATGATTCTCTAGTTTAGCAGGGTGATTCTTCTGCTCCACATGGCCTTATCTGGGAATCACTCACATGCTTGCATCCTCTGGGGCCTGGGCTTCTTTATGGCATGGCTACTGAGTTCCAAGAGAGCAAAAGCAGTGGCTGCCAAACTTAAGCTGGGCCTGCAAATAGCATTACTTCCACTGCATTCTGTTGGTTAAAGAAAGTCACAAGTCTAGCCCAGGATTCAAGGGGAGGGGAAATAGTTTCCATCTCTCAATAGGAGAAGCAGCATGTGCACAGACTATGGAAGGGAGACCATCTTTGGAGATTAACGTTCATGCATCCAGGGAACCATCCTGGTTTGCTTGGGATCATCCTGGTTTATATCCATTGTCCTGTGGTAATTAATAGCACTCCCCCTTTACTCTCAAAGTTGTTTTGGTTTGGATGATAAATTATATGGTCACACTATCCATAAGATGCCTTTTAGACCTCATATGCTATAACGCAAGTTCCACCTGGTAAGGCTGTTTGACCATGGAGTGAATTGTGAGACACAGGTTTCACTCTTGGTTTAATATTTAGCAAGGTTTTCCTCAAATAAGGGTAATGATGGTTTAGCAAGTCAGTCTTTGTATTTCTGGGTCAACTGCTTGCTGTATGGCAATTGTGAAGAGGCTTTGAATCTGTGAGGGCCAGTGAGAGAATATAATGATCATCACTTCTCTATCTCTGTGAAGTGTTTTAGGTTATTTATATCAAAACTTTCCTAGCAGAGAAGAATGGGAACAGCAGAAATCAGATATAATGTATTTTGAGAACGCCTATGTTTTAGCTATGCCTTGCTCAAATCACCTGCAACATAACCAAAAGATAAAGCCTTTTAGGATGTTCCTTGGCCTGAGACTGTGAGGTAGGCCAAGTGTGTTTTAATACTCTAGTCTCTCCACCTCTGCTTTTGTTGTCTCCTGGGCCCTTTGGCCATGTCCATGTTCACAGACCTCTCATGCCATCCTTTGGCCACCACGGCCTTCAGGACAGAGGACAGCCAAGCAGGACCCTCTTTCCAGGCTTTTCTTTTTTTTTTTAATTAATTAATTAATTAATTTATTTAGGTGGGGAGCTGCATAGGGTCTTCATTGCTGAGCATGGGCTTTCTCTAGTTGCAGCAAGCGGGGCCTACTCTTTGTTGTGGTGCACTGACTTCTCATTGCGGTGGCTTTTCTTGTTGTGGAGCACGGGCTGTAGGCACGTGGGCTTCAGTAGTTGTGGCATGCAGGCTCAGTAGCTGTGGTGCATGGGCTTAGCTGCTCTGCAGCAAGTGGGATCTTCCCAGACCAGGGCTTGAACCTGTGTCCCCTGCATTGGCAGGTGGATTCTTAACCACAGCGCCACCAGGGAAGTCCCTTTCCAGGCTTTTGATCTTGCCTCATCCTCTCCAATAAATGGCAACATTTGCTTGACATGTCCACCATCACAGATTTAGAAATTAGTGAACATGGAAATGGTTATGAATATGTTCTATCTCTTAGGAAAATATTCAAATTTGACAATAGGCTTCTGCTAATCTGACCCAACGTTCTTCATTATCCTTTAACTCTAGGTGAAATTTCTCAGTGCTGATCAACCTTCTTAAAACTATTTCCTCTCTAGAACCCTGAGGATGCTCAAGTCCTCCTCTTATCCCTGAACATTCTCTGTGTTTCTCTGGGTGCACTCACCCACTCACTCTCTGTGTCTCCGTTTCCCTCTCCTTCACTGTAGGCTTCCCCCCTGCACTCTGGTCCTCACTGAAAACCTTTAGTAAGAGGTTGAATCCCCCCAGGGACAGGTCTGGAATTAATCTTGTTGCCCTAATCCAGATAGCTGCTGTTAACCCGTATATTTAACAGCCACTCAGGTTTACATTGTAGAGAAGTACAGTTTATTGCTGGTGCCAGCCTGCACAATGTTGGCAGCTGGTGCATGAGGAGAGAAGTATAGAAACTGAAGTACGTATGCTTGTGACAGGCACTTCTTCAGTCTCTGGAGTTTGTCCTCCATCCCCATCAGGATCTAGCCTTTCCTGCCTGCTCTTAACACTAAGGAGCCTAATGCCAATTATGTATATGAATACAAAAAGCATATATATGAAACAAATTGTCACTGTCTAGAATGGAGAATTCATAATGAGATTATGACCTTAGAAAGGCCCAGCATGGTCACAGCCTTACGTCAGACCTCTGTGAGCAAAAAGTAAGTGTTTATTCTTTCAAGGGACTGAGACTGGGGGGTTGTTTGTTGTTGTAGCAAAAATTGACTACTACCAGAGATTATAAAATGAGAAGAAATCATACATTAAACAGAAAAAGAAAATATTATGCAAATCAACTAGATGGTGCAAGAAACCGAAGTCATGTTGAAATCTTACATTTATTACATGTAACTGTTGAGCTACCAAAGGAACAAAACAAGGAAATAAAAAGAAATGAAAATTTCATTGATTTTATATCTGAAATGTAAATTTAATTGAAGAACTGGAGAAAACATCTTTTTCTCTTCCATGTTTCAATTGGAGCATCTTGTTATTTTTTTATAAAAGTATAGTTGATTTACAATATTGTGTTAATTTCTGCTGTACAGCAAAGCGATTCAGTTATTCGTATACATACATTCTTTTTCATATTCTTTTCCATTATGGTTTATCACAGGATATTGAATATAGTTCCCTGTGCTATACAGTAGGACCTTGTTGTTTATCCATCCTATATATAATAGTTTGCATCTGCTAACCCCAGCCTCCCACTCCATCCCTCCCCCAGCCCCCCTTGGCAACCACAAGTCTGTTCTCTTTGTTTGTGAGTATGTTTCTGTTTAGTAGGTAGGTTCATTTGTGTCATATTTTAAATTCACATATAAGTGATAACATATGGTATTTATCTTTATCTTTCTGACTTACTTCACTTAGTATGATAATCCCTAGTTCCATCCATGTTGCTGCAAATGGCATTATTTCATTCTTTTTTATGGCTGAGTAGTATTCCACTGTATATATGTACCACATCTTTACCCATTCATCTCTTGATGGACATTTAGGTTGTTTCCATGTCTTGGCTATTGTAAATAGTGCTGCTATGAACATAGGGGTGCGTGTATCTTTTTGAATTATAGTTTTGTCTGGGTATATGCTCAGGAGTGAGATTGCTGGGTCATATGGTAATTCTATTTTTAGTTTTCTGAGGAATCTTCATACTGTTTTCCATAGCGGTTGCTGCACCACCTTACATTCCCACCAAACTATAGGAGGGTTCGCTTTTAGAGAAAACATCTTTTAATGTTAGGCACTAATTTAAAAGGTTGTCAAGGGGAAGCCCAGTATAATGGAACTAACATGGTTTTCTAGAAAAAGGTATACAAGCCAGTATTCCTGATAATCCAAATGCATTCTGTCGTGTTGCTTACATAGCTTGATTTTGTTATGAGGAAACATGACCTCAGCTGATGACGATGACATTCTTTGGAACACTTCTGAGATTATGTACTATTTTATTTATTTATTTTTTTTTTGCGGTACGCGGGCCTCCCACTGCTGTGGCCTCTCCCGTTGCGGAGCACAGGCTCCGGACACGCAGGCTCAGCAGCCATGGCTCACGGACCCAGCCGCTCCACGGCACGTGGGATCTTCCCGGACCGGGGCACAAACCCGTGTCCCCTGCATCGGCAGGCGGACTCTCAACCACTGCGCCACCAGGGAAGCCCGAGATTATGTACTATTACATTTCCTAGATCCGTCTGAAGATGAAACATCTTGGCAGAAAATATAAAATTTGGCCTGAGGTCTACTCCTAGACTCACAATGGGAATGCTAACCAAATGCTGTTAAAGTAATTAGATTTAATTTAGGCAGGATATGAGATTCACTAGAAGAGTTGAACAAAACAATAGAAAATCCTCAAATGAAAAGCAAATTGTAGACTTTGGTAGGAATGAAATTAATTTTGAATTTTTGGTATGTATGGTTATTTGGTATAAATTATAAATTGCTGTTACTGTCATAAAAGGTTACAAAACACTCAAATAGATACATTTGGCTATTTCATTTTTTAAATGACTAAAAATATACTTTAAATTATGGAGAAAGTAATTTTTCTTTATTGAAACTACATGGGATATATGCAACAAAAGTGACATTTCAACTTAAAAATAGGGGAAAAAGAACGAGGAAAGGAAAACCTTTGCAGGACTATGGAAGAGAAGAAACAAGATATAGTTTCAATTGAAAAATGACTTGCATAAATTGAGCAATATATCAAAATGTTTTTTTCTTTAAATTTCCAAACATGGGAAATTTGAAAAAACCTAAGAAACAATGTATCACTTCAGATACTACTCTATGGAATGATGAAAATTGCAATATGAGTGATAACAATTTATATGATAAACTTAAGGTATTTCATAATATGTTCTGCAATGAAGATAATTCTCATATATGCCTCCACTATAATGTTTACATGTAATATGTAAAAATTCATAGTGCATTTCTGAATCTAAGTATCACTTCAAGCATTTTTTACTGACAATTCCATTTACTACTGCAAAGTTTTTCCAAATTGAAATTAATTTAAAAAATGATTTAAGAATAACAATGGCTTAAGAAAAGTTATCTAATTTGGTATTACTAAAAATAGAACATAAATTATGTGAAAATATTGATTTAGCAACTAATCTGTGAGTTTGCTGAAATGATGGTAAGAAAAATAAATTTTATGAAGGAATATAAATAATGTATGCAATATATATCTTTATTACCAACCCCAATATTTCTGGCCCCTTGATATAGACATGCTCAATAGTAATTTGGTATTTGATATTTAAACTAGTTTTGTGTGTGTGTTTGTGTGTATAAATTTTAACTTTACACACGCCTTTCACTGTTGTTGTTATGAAGAAATGTTTGTCAAGGTAGGAGGCTAGAACATATTGCATTTAAAAGTTTGTTACCTTGACTTATAACGTTTCAATATTTAGATTTATGGTAAGTGGGCCTTCACTTGTCCCAGACCTTGCAGGTAAGAGAGGTGCCCTCGGTCAGAAGGACCATTTTTGAGAGTACTTTGCCTCTTACCAGCTGTGTCATCTCGAGCAAATCACTAAACTTCCCTAAAACTCATTTCCCCCATATGTAGGTTTATGATCTCTTACCCACGTGTCTCTTAGGGTTGTTTTGAAAATCACCTGAGGTGATGATAATGATGATGATAGCAGCAGCAACAACAACAAATACCTTTTATGCTGATTGTGTGCTATTTATTACCTCTTTAAGCATTGCAACGACCCTATGAGGTAGTACTATTATTGTCCCCACTTTATAGATGAGGGAATTGAGGCATAGAAAGGTTAGTAACTTGCCCAAGGCCACACAGCTAGTAAATGGTGGTGATGTGATTTGAACCCAGGCAGTCTGACTTGTATTTTGTAAACCACAAAGTGCATATCAGGTATATTGCCATGTTTATCCATAGTTTGTGAAGGTTTTAACTTTTGGATAGTTGTTATAACATATGCCGCATCTGCATTGTTAGTTTGATCATAGAATTCTTGCCTTCCAACTCCTTATATAAAAGTTGGGGCTTTGTGAATTTATGTCTTGCTGGAGTTCATGGTGTAGATAGAAAATTGATCTTGAAAACTTCAGTTATCATTATTGCTTGGTAAAAACTATTCAAAGGTTTGACTGGAGATGAATCTGATCTATGTGTTAGAACAAATATCATAGGTCATGTAGTTAAATGCAAAAATTTCTTTTAACATATTCTTGGTACTTCAAGTGATCTCAAGGTCTACTAACTTGATTTGGTTTGTGGAAGAAATAGAAAAATATTATGAGATGAACCAATGATTGCGGAAGAAATAGAAAAATATTATGAGATGAACCAATGACAAATCAGATAAATACCAGTTGCAAATCAGAAGAGTAGCTCAAAAATTGCGGGGGATAGAGGTCCGTAGTCCTTAAAACCCCCAAATTTACAAAATACAGTGCATATTTTTTTCAAATAAAATGCAGTAATGAATAACTAAAACATTTAAGCTCCCCTCAGACCCTCAACGATTTTAGAAAAAGACACGTAATTTATAAAGTTACTTTAAAAGTCTGTCCTGGCAACTCTACATTATATTGTTAAGAGTAGTGAGCCGAAATATAGATTCATCTTAATCTGAAAACTTCTTTATTTTCCGTATAATTTCTGCTTATGGAAGGAAGAGAAACAAACTTCATACACATGGATGCTGCTGGTCATTTGGGTTCACTCACTAGAAAGAGAACAGTGATTAATATGTGGTACTCAGTTATTAATGGTTCTTGGCAGATTGGAAAAGTATTAAATGGCATGGACCCTTGTGGTGTCTTGTGTGTAACTGAATTTGCTAATCCTATCTATATACTGACCATTGGATGTGTAAGTAAAAAGATGGGCACAAGCTTTGAGGTAAATTAACCATAATTTAGGCACTCAAATAAAATTTCCCCCAAGTAAATATGGTAGGATACCACACCCTTGTTCCTTACTTAACTTTATTTAAATGATATTTCTTCTGGAGATATTATTCTGGAATTCTTCTGATATTTGGAGCCAGGTGTGGGGGGTTTATTTCTGCTGGTGTTTGAGAAGCCTAGGAAAATTGGTTCTATTTCAGAAACACTCCCTCTTTTGACCCCAGTTGTTTTGAACAATGACATCATCGTTGCGGGGTAAAGGTCTAGCTTCCCAACATGATTTCAGGAGCCACTGGGCTATGTCAATGCTGGAGCACTCATTAAGGGGAATGGAGAACATTCCTTCACAGCAGCATCCATGGACTGGGCTCTGATGGGAGGGTAATGGGTGTTGCATGAAAAAAGGGTTTATGTTCTAATGAATTTGGAGAACAGTGCTTGAGAAGGTCAAATGTGTACATTCCCCTATGCCGCAGGACTTATCAGAACATTTAGTATGTTAATGGGTGCTGTGATCTCGGCAGGGGATTTTTCAAGATGTGTAGCTGATGAATTTTCTGTGGAACACAATTTGAGGAATGATGCTTTGCAGTAACACTTCATATTTCATAGTCTATCCCCCCAAACCAAGCTGGCTGCTTGAAAAAATAGGGAGTGTAAATATTAAGGCAGCACCTGTATGAGAAAGGGGTGGAATAGAAATCACTGACCCTACTGTCTGTCCCTTCCCTTCTCAAATGCAGGAGCACGAATGGCCCCTCTCTCTCCATCACTTTCTTTTTTCCCTCCAAGAACAAGAAGCAGAGGACTTGGGACAAACAAAACTGCTTGTGCAAAGAATCAGGCAGAGTGGCTCCGAGTTGCTCTAAGGCTCTCGCTTGAATTAAAGGCGAGGCCACATAAGAGGAAATGAAAGGGTCTGCTCAGAGATCAAATGAAGCATTTGTATAGAACCTTATTCAAAATGGATACAAATGCATCAATTCTTCAGAATTATAGGTGAATCAAAGGAAAATTACATCCAAGGAGATAAAGCAGCAGCCAGCAGTCTAACCATGTACAGCACAGAGATGCAACTTTGAAGCTTCTGGCCTGGTGTGCCAAAGAGCCAGATGTGGCAGGTGGAATTATAGCAGCTCCAGCTCAGCATCTGGAGTGTATAAATCTGTCCCACAAAAAATTAGAGGTGCACAAGAAGCTGGTGGGAATGACCAGTTGAATATATATTTTTGAAAGAAAAGTTGCTTTGAAGAACAAAAAACATTCTTTTTTAAAAAAAATAAAAATTAGATCTAGGCTCAGTATTGCTCTATGTATTGGTGATGGTGTGAAAGGATCATACAAAGGGATTTTTGAAGCTCCAAAATAGCAAAATTCCTAAGATTTCTCTCTTTTCTGGCAGAAAGAGAGGAGGAGGGAGGGAGGGAGGGAAGGTGGGGGGGGAGGGGAGAGAGAGAGAGAGAGAGAGAGAGAGAGAGAGAGAGAGATGGGCAGGGGTCCAAGGTGGCATTATGTTATTACGTAAACATGAAGAAAGGATGATGCTTCGAGGCTGAGCCAGTCATTCATAATTGGGGCCCTGATTCAGTCACTCTACAGGCCTGAAGAAGGCTTTTTTTTTGTGGATATATTCCTTGAGGCTTCCTTCTACCGATCGGAGACTTGTGATTTTTTTTCTGTTACCAAAAAGATGTGCAGTATATGAAAATGTTGCGACAGATACAGTTTCATAAAGATGATATGCAACAATGCAATTACTGCATTGCTAATAAGCAGCATTTATCTAGATCACAAAATATTCTGGCTTGAAGGGACCTTAGAGAATCTCTAGTCAACCCCCTCACGTTCTAGAAGCTGCAACTGAGGAACAGCAAAGACAGTGACTTGTGTGAGGGAAGGTTTAGTGAGTGGCAGAGTCGGGGTGGGTGTCAGGGATCCTGATTCCCAGTCTGGTGCTCACTCTTTTTGCCATGCTTCCTGTGTTACATCAAGGTGTCAAAATTCTTCCCTAATCCGTAGCTCTTCCACACCCCACAATGGGAAGAGATGTGAATACAGGCACATGGTGTCTTCAGTTCCAAGAAGTCCTCCGTTACAGTGGGTAGTGACTATGTTTCCCTTTAAAAAAAAAAAAAAAAGATGAGAAAGGGGCTGAAAGTGTTGGGAGAGGGTTAGGGTAATAATCAGAACATACTCTCCCACCCAGGGACGTGCTTCTGGGAGGTGACAGAGACTCATTCTCAGGGCATCTGCCATCATTAGGGAGATTCTAAGTGTGGACAATGGATAACCAACTAACTTGATAACTTGCACTAATTCATCATGTCCCTCGTACTTAGTGAAGATGAAAAAAAAATAAAGATGAGACCTCCAGCCTATGAATTGCAATTTCAGCCTATGATCTCATCTGATTCAGTTCTCTTGTTATAGAATCCACTGCTGAAACCCTTAAAGCACTCTCCCAGCCAGATCTTTTGACCCTTACCACTGATCCGGGAGGTAGGCAGGCAGGACAGGTGTAATCATGCCCATTTGCAGGTAAGAAAATGGAGATTCTGTGAAGTTAAATGCCTTCCCCAGAGGCAGGGTGCAAATCCGGTTATCGTCTCCCAAATATGTGTTGCCTGTTCCTGTTCCTAGAGCTGCTCCCGGGGCCACTGAGTTGATGAAGGGTCACGTGATGGAGGACCACTAGGATGGTGCTCTCCCCAAATGAAGTCCACTGTGAGGGACTTCCCTGGCGGTCCAGTGGTTAAGACTCCCTGCTTGCATTGCAGCGTACGATCCCTGGTCGGGGAACTAAGATCCCACATGCTGCACGGCATAGCCAAAAAAAAAAACTGTTCACTGTGAATAGGGGGTGAGTTAAGAACCTGGCCATCTCTGCTAGAAAGGACGTGTCAGGTTAAAAAGATGACAAGTGGTGGGCAACACGGGGTGGCAAATTGGTGGAGGGCTCTTGGAGACAGCCGAGAGACAGACTAGATGTGACAAGCAGTAGAGACTGCTGCAGGGGTCTTGACAATGTGATGAGCGCCATGGCACTCTAGGAAGATGAGTCCCTTAGATAACAGCAGCAACACGGTCCACAGTAACATCAGTGTCCTTCCTGAACCTCATCTCTGGGGCTTCCAAATGCTGCCTGTCACCGTGAGAAAGATAAAAGGCCTTCTCTGTTGGAATCTGGCCAGCTAATCTCAGAGCTCCAGTTCAAGGAACAGGCCAGATGTGTCCTAGCAAGGAAACACTACATGTTTGGACAAAGGCTTGTTCAGGTATAAAATATGGCTCTGGGGTAGGTGACAATTCCTACCACATGTGTAGGAAGAGAGAACCGCAAGCTGGTTAACGTTGCCGCTGCCTTTTCTCTCTATGGGAACAATATGTTTCCCAGCTCTGCACACCCCGGGGAGAGCTTGGTATGCACTTGGTTCTCTAAGCATCCAGGGATTAGCACATTTTTATTTGGGATCAGCATGCATTTCTTAACTTCTAGTTAAACCTTATTAACTGGAAGGTACATATATGCTTCCTTGACATCACCTTATACAGCATGTGGTGCGAAGGACAAAACACTGAGTTTGGAACCAGATATTCCAAATTCTCTGTGTAACTTCTTAGTATTCCCCATCTATAAGATCATCTTAAGCAAAATCCTTATAAGACAGCCAGTGTTCAATAAACTCATGTGTTTGGCTAAGGGTGTGGGTAACAATCAACATGGGAGTTTTTTTCTAAATGGACAATCTCATCCTTTTCCTGTCCTTCTGCAAGTGTCCTTATGGAGGATATTTGGAGTGAGACTGGGTGTCTGTATTGTAACAACACCTTGGGTAATTTTGCTGAACAGCTCTGGCTAAGAACCACTATGAAAATATTGTTGCTGTTACCTTATGAAGAACTGAGCCCAATGACTTTGTACCTTAAATTGTCTGCATACAAATACCATAATTGCTGTATATTATCATGTAGCCTTAGCTATTCATTTAAGCAGCTTCTCTATTTGAAAATCATTTAATATTTAGTCTCTTGCAGCCATTAGTATTTTTTTTTAAAAAATCTTATTTATAACCCATTTCATTCCCAAAAAGATTTGAGGGGCTTTTATAAAACAACTTTTCGACATAAAGTCAGCTATAATTCATATTGACCTTCATACCTAATTAGTTTAAATGAAGGAAGTTTTTCCATTTTTGAGTATTAATGTTTCTCCCAAAGTTTATTTCTCTGAAACTGCTCCCCATCTTCTTTTAATTTCTCTCAAAGGATAGATATGGCAGAAATGGTGAATTGTAATGGGTTTGGGGATCACCGTAAAAGAAAAACGAAAACCTCCAGATTGCGGAGGCTGTGTCAGACTCTATCAAAAGGATTTGGCTAAGCAGTCCAAGACCAAGGCAGTGGAAGGCCATGAACAGGAATACAAATGAGCTCATTATCATGTCAATTTCCCATCCTTTATGACTGCTTGATTTTTGCAGGTGCCATAGGTCCACCAACTGTTCACCTTTTCCCCTTCAGTTGTAAAATAGGTTGCCAGGTAAAGCCATTATCCCAGAATCTCATCTACCTACCTTTCCTGAAATACCGCTTTGGAAGGGAAGAAGATAAAGAATGACCATTTATTGAGCACCAAGTATTCTGGAGGTTATCTTATTTCAAAACTTTATAACGAAATTAAAGAGCTATTCGGGAAGAAGTAATACAATGGAATGAACCAAGGTAAAGTTACAAAAAGCAACTTAAACACTCAAAAAAAAAAAAAAACCTCTGAATACATAAAATTCCAAATAATACTCAGGACTCAGTAGTGTGGCCTTGCCGATTCCCACTTCCTCTCCCCTTGCATGCCGTAAAACCCCTCATCTATGACAAGCCCCTGTCTCAGACCCATTCATTTTGTTTTTGAATTTTTGAACTTTATTTTTTTATACAGCAGGTTCTTATTAGTCATCCATTTTATACATATTAGTAAATAAATGTCAATCCCAATCTCCCAATTCATCCCCCAACCCCGCCAATTTCCCCGCTTTCAGACCCATTCATTATTTTGGTTCTGTGTGTGGCCGAGTCATACAGTGTCGGTTACTTTCTAAAATGTAGCTGATAAACTAATTCCAAAGGGTGCCCAGAACTTCTATTCACATGTGCTTGAAGTGCAGTGTGCTCGTCCTGATTTTTTCGAATTCTCTAGCTGTTTCTCTTCCTTTTCACTAAGAGCAAGAGCCTCATCATCCCCAGCTTACAGGGGCAGAGGGCTCTTTGGGCTGCTCGGCCTTCCTACAGCCAGGGTTCTTCTTAACTACTGAAGCTGCACGTGGATTGGTTCCTTTAAGGCACATCATAAACGTGGGGTTACAGCACAAAAATGAGCTGTTATTATTACCAGGGATTTTTGCATACTTACTGCTTCTACTGTAAGTATAGGGAAAGAGGTTCAGTTTTAAACATCAGCTTTAAAAAGAATTGCAATACATTCAGTATTTAAATTCTTTTGTATATCAAGTAAAATTTTGTCAGAATTCACGACTCCTTCTCACTTGTCATATGATTCTTCTTTTTTTTCCATATGAATTATGAAATAGTTTGTGAATCACTTGCAAGGTTTATCCTTTCTTTCCCAGATCCTAAATGACTTATTTTTCTTATTGACTTTTTAAATTTTTTCTTTTCTTTTTTTTTTTTTTTTGCGATACGCGGGCCTCTCACTGTTGTGGCCTCTCCCGTTGCGGAGCACAGGCTCCGGACGCGCAGGCTCAAGCGGCCGTGGCTCACGGGTCCAGCCGCTCCGCGGCATGTGGGATCTTCCCGGACCAGGGCACGAACCCGTGTCCCCTGCATCGGCAGGCGGACTCTCAACCACTGCACCACCAGGGAAGCCCCTTAAATTTTTTCTAAATGGCTTTTTGACGATAAAGGATTGTTGAAAGGAGCGTTTCTTTAACTAGGTTAAACTGATAGTTACAGTTTCTATGCCCTTCTTAGTTTAGTTTTGTTTTTTTTTCATCGTGTAATTACACAGCAAATCACCTGGGCCTTCTACGTAATATTTCTCTCATTAACACAGTTTAAGAAATAGGAATCATTGTGCACCCACATCTCCACTATCCATCCGCACCCACCGGGGCCCCTGTTGCCACAGAGAGAATTCCGGAAGTGGAAGGTACAGCCGAAAGTTCAACTTCTCCCGTTCCAAGTTATTTCAGACAAGGAGTTGCTTCTGTTCTTAGATTTCAAAAGTGACACATCAGTAATCACAGATGATTACCTGTTCCAATTAATCACGTTTACAATGAAGAAATTGAACATAATTTTTTGGCCAGTTTGAATCCATCTATTCTCAATATAAATTGGTGTTTTTCAACTGTGAGTTGCAACATATTCATTAGTGGGTGTTGAAGTCAATTAAGTGAATCATGGTTGGCATTTAAAGAAAAGAAATGGAATTGAATGAAATAGACTATGAAATGTAAAATTGTCTTGCGGAACTTTCTTTCAGGGGTGTGTGTGTGCGTGTGTGTGTGTGTTTACTGGGAGGACATACAGTCCTGCGGATCATGGTGAAAATATTTGAAAACCACTGATTTAAACAACTTGCTTTAAAATTATGTTCCTCAAACTTTAGGGTTCCAGAAAAAGGTGCTCGAGGTGGTTGGAAGGTAGGGAGTCCCCATCACTGGTTCCATCATTAAAAAACTCTTTTTCTGTTGTTTTATGTATTGGGGTACTGCATAAAATTTCATTTGGAGAAATCATTCTGCTTCTAAATAAAGTTTGAAAGTCACGGCTCCATATCAAGACTATGTTGACCATCACTTTGTTTAGAATTGAGCTGCTGCTCTTCCTAAGAAATAATTATTCAATGACCCCCAGGATTCTTCAGGAGTAGACATTCCCACTTCCTTGTAGGTTGTATTTTTGCCACCTCTCCATAATTGTTATTACATCTGTGGCTCCTTTCTTATTTCTCCCCAAATTTGGGGAACAACTGGGCCCAGATGTCACTGTTAAATTGTCTAGTTTAGGTCATTACGCCCCAGCATAGGTTTCCATCTACCTCTGTAGTAGCTTTTCATTTTGCTGCATCTTCCAAATCTGAATAAGGGGATCTTTATTCAAATAGGAGCCAAGTAAAGGTAAGCCATGCTCACCTAGCTTTCTCCATCCCTCTTTCCCCAGCTTGTAACATGAAGGGCCTGTAGTTTTTTTTAGCTGTTTGGATACTTACCAATGTTAAAGAACATTGAATTGAATCACAGCCCAACTGAATAGCAAAATGTTAGACGTGAATGGGACAGAAGCATCATTTACTCAAACTGCCATGTTTGCATGTTAGGAAACTGAGGCCTGGATAACTAACCCAAAGACACAGTTTCCATTCCCTTCTACTCAGAGGCCTCATCCATTACTTTGTTCAACTAACCATTATTTATTAAGCATAAGAGATTTATACCCTAAGCAGTGGTTTTAGAACTTTTTGACTGCCATTCAGTACGGATAAACACATATATGATCAAGCCCATATGTAATGAAACAAAAAATTTCACAAAACCATATGTACCCTTACAACAAGTGGTACACTTTTCTGTTTTCCATTCCTGTCTTAAGTACACGTTAGGTGCTGTAGCACAGAAATCCAAAATCCTGGCTTTAAATAAGATAGAAGTTGATTTCTTTCTCATGGAATAATTCAGTTATGAGTAATTCTGGACTGGCTGGATGGCTTTGCCTGACAAGGGTATTCGGGGGCATAGTTCCTTCTGTTTGGTTGGTCTCCTATTTCTGGGGGGTTGTGCTTACTGAGTTGGTTGAATTTGGTTCACCTGCACATCCAGGTTCTAGCCTACAGGGAGGAAAAAGTGAAAGTCCAGACCAAATATTTGTGTCTTTAAGGGAATGGCCTGGAAGTTACATACACATTGCTCCTTCCCACATCTCACTGGTGCAAATTTAATCATGTGGCAATATATCTGCAAATTTATCCTAGCTTGTAGTCATATATCTATGGCTAAAACTCAGGATGTATTTCTAGAAGGATAAAGAGTGAAGGACTACTTGTTAAGAAGTAGTGGTGTTCCACTAGTTCCTTTTCACTTCGCCCCAGACTTGCTGATGGCTACCTAGTAAATTGATTTCATCAGCCACTAATTAGCAACAATATGCAGCTTTAAAATCATTATCCTGAAGTGTAGTAGGCTACATATTAAATAATTTTACCAGGAGAAATGTTTAAAAAGATACGCTCAAAATGCTATTGATATTTTAGCTAGTTTTCTTGTTATTTTTTTTGGCTGCACCACACGGAACATCCCCAACCAGGGATCGAATCCATGCCCCCTGTGTCGGAAGCCTGGAGTCTTAACCACTGGACCACCAGGGAAATTCCTACCTAGTTTTCATTTTTATCAAAGTTATACAAGCACAGAATTTATAGGCTCAAATAGAATTGCAAGTACCCCCAATCATTCCTAACTCTCGTCTTCAGTTTCCTACTTCTGGGATGCTACCGTTTTCAACTCTTGATATTTACTCCATATATTCATAGAACAGGTTTATATTTCTACTTTTTGGTCTGTTAGTTTTAAGCAATATATGTTGATTTCCCACCGTAATAAATGATGATTCCCACCTCCTTCTGCCTCTTACTCCCCACCCTACACATCTTATCCTTTCAAACCTCCAATGTGGTTAATCATAATTTTGGTTAGATCAGGATTCAGTGTTTACATTATTATGAATATGCAGATTAATTCACAGCTGTTCCATGTATTTTCCCAGGCTTAATTTTCTTTCCTGGACAATCTTTTGTATATTCTTGTTACTGTCTTTTCTAAAAATTTATTTAAAGCTCTATGTACTTATCATTGGTTCATCCCCCAGTTCTCCCCCTGGTTATATAAATCTCCACTCAATACTTTCAAACATATCAGGTATTGCATTAATTTCATCTTCTTGAAGGAAAATTTCCCAGAGTCTTCTGATCTGCCCCAATCTGGTTCTCTAGAAGAGCTGCATAGATATTATTTCAGGTTCTTCCTTTACCATCATCTTAGGTATTCCTTCCAACTCCCTCATCTGTTGGATACACTGTTTTTTGGATAACAGTTGTCTTCTTCTTTTTTTTTTTTTTTTTACTGCTTCATTCCAGTGGAGCATATCCTCCAGCAACTACCCGAACAAAGTTGTAGGTTAAATAAATGCACTGAGGTCTTGCATGTTTGAAAATATCTTCATTCGACTTTGACACAATTCTTAGTTTGGTTGGACATAAGATTCTAGGTTAGGAATAATTTTCCTTCAAAATATTGAAGATATTGCTGCACTGTTTTCTAGGCTTCGGAGTTGCTGAGAAGCCTGGTACTCTTCTGATGCTTGATCCTGTGAAGGAACCTTGCTTTTCTCTCTGGAAGATTGCAAGCATTCTCTTTGTCTTCAGTGTGCTGAAATCTTACAATGACATGCTTTGGTGTGCATCTATGTTTATTCATTGTTGGGAGCTCTTAGTGGATCCTATAAATCTGGAGAATCACATCCTTTTTTTTCCTGGAATATTTTCTACCATTATGTTATTATTTTCTCCCTTCATTTTGCTCTGTTCTCCTTTTTTTGAACTCTGTTATTATATTTGAGCTCATGGACTAGTCTTTTAATTTTATAATTTTTTTTAACATTTTTATTGGAGTGTAATTGCTTTACAATGGTGTGTTAGTTTCTGCTTTATAACAAAGCGAATCAGCTATACATATACATATATCCCTATATCTCTTCCCTCTTGCATCTCTCTCCCTCCCACCCTCCCTATCCCACCCTTCTAGATAGTCACAAAGCACCGAGCTGATCTCCCTGTGCTATGCGACTGCTTCCCACTAGCTATCTATTTTACATTTGGTAGTGTATATATGTCCATATATACACTACTACGGTCTCACTTTGTTCCATCTTACCCTTCCCCTCTCCCTGTCCTCAAGTCCATTCTCTAGTAGGTCTGTGTCTTTATTCCTGTCTTGCCCCTACGTTCTTCATAACCATTTTTTGGTTTGTTTTTAGATTCCATATATATATGTGTCAGCATACGGTATTTGTTTTTCTCTTTCTGATTTACTTCACTCTGTATGAGAGACTCTAGGTCCATCCACCTCACTACAAATAACTCAATTTCATTTCTTTTTATGGCTGAGTAATATTACATTGTGTATATGTGCCACATCTTCTTTATCCATTCATCTGTCGATGGACACTTAGGTTGCGTCCATGTCCTGGCTATTGTAAATAGAGCTGCAATGAACATTGTGGTACATGACTCTTTTTGAGTTATGGTTTTCTCAGGGTAGATGCCCAGTGGTGGGATTGCTGGGTCGTATGGTAGTTCTATTTGTAGTTTTTTAAGGAAACTCCATACTGTTCTGCATAGTGGCTGTATCAATTTACATTCCCACCAACAGTGTTATGAGGGTTTCTTTTTCTCCACACCCTCTCCAGCATTTACTGTTTGTAGATTTTTTGATGATGGCCATTCTGACTGGTGTGAGATGATATCGCATTGTAGTTTTGATTTGCATTTCTCTAATGATTAATGATGTTGAGCATTCTTTCATGTGTTTGTTGGCAATCTGTATATCTTTGGAGAAATGTCTATTTAAGTCTTCTGCCCATTTTTGGATTGGGTTGTTTGTTTGTTTTTTTGATATTGGGCTGCATGAGCTGCTTTTAAATTTGGGAGGTTAATCCTTTGTCAGTTGCTTCATTTGCAAATATTTTCTCCCATTCTGAGGATTGTCTTTTGGACTTGTTTATGGTTTCCTTTGCTGTGCAAAAGCTTTTAAGTTTCATTAGGTCCCATTTGTTTATTTTTGTTTTCATTTCCATTTCTCTAGGAGGTGGGTCAAAAAGGATCTTGCTGTGATTTATGTCATAGAGTGTTCTGCCTATGTTTTCCTCTAAGAGTTTGATAGTGTCTGGCCTTACATTTCGGTCTTTAATTCATTTTGAGTTCTTTTTGTGTATGGTGTTAGGGAGTGTTCTAATTTCATTCTTTTACATGTAGCTGTCCAGTTTTCCCAGCACCAGTTATTGAAGAGGCTGTCTTTTCTCCATTATATATTCTTGCCACCTTTATCAAAGATAAGGTGACCATATGTGCATGGGTTTGTCTCTGGGCTTTCTATCCTGTTCCATTGATCTATCTTTCTGTTTTTGTGCGAGTACCATACTGTCTTGATTACTGTAGCTTTGTAGTATCGTGGGAAGTCAGGGATCCTGATTCCTCCAGTTCCATTTCTCTTTCTCAAGATTGCTTTGGCTATTTGGAGTCTTTTGTGTTTCCATACAAATTGTGAAAATTTTTGTTCTAGTTCTGTGAAAAATGCCAGTGGTAGTTTGATAGGGATTGCATTGAATCTGTAGATTGCTTTGGGTAGTAGAGTCATTTTCAGAATGTTGATTCTTCCAATCCAAGAACATGGTATATCTCTCCATCTGTTGGTTTCATCTTTAATTTCTTTCATTAGTGTCTTAAAATTTTCTGCATACAGGTCTTTTGTCTCCTTAGGTAGGTTTATTCCTAGGTATTTTATTCTTTTTACTGCAATGGTAAATGGGAGTGTTTCCTTAATTTCTCTTTCACATTTTCCATCATTAGTGTATAGGAATGCAAGAGATTTCTGTGCATTAATTTTGTATTTGACAACTTTACCTAATTCATTGATTAGCTCTAGTAGTTTCCTGGTAGCACCTTTAGGATTCTCTATGTATAGTATCATGTCATCTGCAAACAGTGACAGCTTTACTTCTTCTTTTCTGATTTGGATTCCTTTTATTTCTTCTCTGATTGCTGTGGCTAAAACTTCCAAAACTATGCTGAATAACAGTGGTGAGCGTGGGCCTTGTCTTGTTCCTGATCTTAGAGGAAATGCTTTCAGTTTTTCACCATTGAGGACGATGTTGTTGTGGGTTTGTTATATATGGCCTTTATTATTTTGAGGTAAGTTCCTTCTATGCCTACTTTCTAGAGGGTTTTTATCATAAATGGGTGTTGAATTTTGTCAAAAGCTTTCTCTGCATCTATTGAGATGATCATATGGATTTTCTCCTTTAATTCGTTAATATGGTGTATCACATTGATTGATTTGTGTATATTGAAGAATCCTTGCATTCCTGGGATAAACTCCACTTGATCATGGTGTATGACCCTTTTAATGATTCTTTTTGCTAGTATTTTGTTGAGGATTTTTGCATCTATGTTCATCAGTGATACTGGCCTGTAGTTTTTTTGTGACATCTTTGTCTGGTTTTGTTGTCAGGGTGATGGTGGCCTCATAGAATGAGTTTAGGAGTGTTCCTTCCTCCGCAATTTTTTGGAAGAGTTTGAGAAGGATGGGTGTTAGCTTTTCTCTAAATGTTTGATAGAATTCACCTGTGAAGCCATCTGGTCCTGGGCTTTTGTTTGTTGGAAGATTTTTAATCACAATTTCAGTGCTTTTGATTGGTCTATTCATATTTTCTGTTTCTTCCTGGTTCAGTCTTGGAAGGTTATTCTTTTCTAAGAATTTGTCCATTTCTTCCAGGTTGTCCAATTTATTGTCATATAATTGCTTGTAGTAATCTCTCATGATCCTTTGTATTTCTGCCGTGTCAGTTGTTACTTCCCCTTTTTCTTTTTTAATTCTATTGATTTGAGTCTTCTCCCTTTTTTTCTTGATGAGTCTGCCTAATGGTTTATCAGTTTTCTTTTATCTTCTCAAAGAACCAGCTTTTAGTTTTATTTATCTTTGCTATCGTTTCCTTCATTTCTTTTTCATTTATTTCTAATCTGATCTTTATGATTTCTTTCCTTCTGCTAACTATGGGGTTTTCTGTTCTTCTTTCTCTAATTGCTTTAGGTATAAGGTTAGGTTGTTTATTTGAGATGTTTCTTGTTTCTTAAGGTAGGATTGTATTGCTATAAACTTCCCTCTTAGAACTGCTTTTGTTACATCCCATAGGTTTGAGTCATCGTGTTTTCATTGTCATTTGTTCCTAGGTATTTTTTGATTTCCTCTTTGATTTCTTCAGTGATCTCTTGGTTATTAAGTAGTGTATTTTTTAGCCTCCATGTGTTTGTGTTTTTTACAGATTTTTTCCTCTAATTAATATCTAGTCTCATTGCGTTGTGCTCGGAAAAGATACTTGATACGATTTCAGTTTTCTTAAATTTACCAAGGCTTGATTTGTGACCCACGATATGATCTATCCTGGAGAATGTTCCATCAGCACTTTAGAAGAAAGTGTATTCTGTTGTTTTTGGATGCAGTGTCCTATAAATATCAATTAAGTCCATCTTGTTTAATGTATCATTTAAAGCTTGTGTTTCCTTATTTATTTTCATTTTGGATACTCTGTCCTTGGTGAAAGTGGGGTGTTAAAGTCCCCTGCTATGATTGTGTTACTGTCGATTTCCCCTTTTATGGCTGTTAGTATTTGTCTTATGTATTGAGGTGCTCCTATGTTGGGTGCATAAATATTTACAATTGTTATATCTTCTTCTTGGATCGATCCCTTGATCATTATGTAGTGTCCTTCTTTGTCTCTTGTAATAGTCTTTGTTTTAAAGTCTATTTTGTCTGAAACGAGAATTGCTACTCCAGCTTTCTTTTGGTTTCCATTTGCATGGAGTATCTTTTTCCATCCCCTCACTTTCAGTCTGTGTGTGTCCCTAGGTCTGAAGTGGGTCTCTTGTAGACAGCATATATACATGTCTTGTTTTTGTATCCATTCAGCCAGTCTATGTCTTTTGGTTGGAGCAGTTAATCCATTTACATTTAGGGTAATTATCGATATGTTTGTTCCTATTACCATTTTCTTAACTGTTTTGAGTTTGTTATTGTAGGTCTTTTCCTTCTCTTGTATTTCCTGGCTAGAGAAGTTCCTTTAGCATTTGTTGTAAAGCTGGTTTGGTGGTGCTGAATTCTCTTAGCTTTTGCTTGTCTGTAAAGGTTTTAATTTCTCTGTCAAATCTGAATGAGGTCCTTGCTGGATAGAGTAATCTTGGTTGTAGGTTTTTCCCTTTCATCACTTTAAATATGTCCTGCCACTCTCTTCTGGCTTGCTGAGTTTCTGCTGAAAGATCCGCTGTTAACCTTATGGGGATTCCCTTGTGTGTTATTTGTTGTTTTTCCCTTGTGCTTTTATTATTTTTTCTTTGTATTTAATTTTAGATAGTTTGATTAATATGTGTCTTGGTATGTTCTCCTTGGATTCATCCTTTATGGGACTCTCTGTGCTTCCTGGACTTGATTAACTATTTCCTTTCCCATATTAGGGGAGTTTTCAACTATAATCTCTTCCAATATTTTCTCAGTCCCTTTCTTTTTCTCTTCTTCTTCTGGGACCCCTATAATTCGAATGTTGGTGTGTTTAATATTGTCCCAGAGGTCTCTGAGACTGCCCTCAATTCTTTTCATTCTTTTTTCTTTATTCTGCTCTGCAGTAGTTATTTCCACTATTTTATCTTCCAGGTCACTTATATGTTCTTCTGCCTCAGTTATTCTGCTATTGATCCCTTCTAGAGAATTTTTAATTTCATTTATTGTGTTGTTCATGTTTGTTTGTTTGCTCTTTAGTTCTTCTAGGTCCTTGTTAAACGTTTCTTGTATTTTCTCCATTGTATTTCCAAGATTTTGGATCATCTTTACTATCATTATTCTGAATTCTTTTTCAGGTAGACTGCCTATTTCCTCTTCATTTGTTAGGTCTGGTGGGTTTTTACCTTGCCCCTTCATCTGCTCTGTGTTTCTTTGTCTTCTCATTTTGCTTAACTTACTGTTTTTGGGGTCTCTTTTTCACAGGCTGCAGGTTCGTAGTTCCCATTGTTTTTGGTGTTTGCCCCCAGTGGCTAAGGTTGGTTTCCTGGTGGAGGGGACTAGTGCCTGTGTTCTGGTGGATGAGCCTGGATCTTGTCTTTCTGGTGGGCAGGTCCACGTCTGGTGGTGTGTTTGGGGGTGTCTGTGACCTTATTATGATTTTAGGCAGCCTCTCTGCTAATGGGTGGGGTTCTGTTCCTGTCTTGCTAGTTGTTTGGCATAAGGTGTCCAGCATTGTAGCTTGCTGGTTGTTGAGTGGAGCTGGGTCTTGGCGTTGAGATGGAGATCTCTGGGAGATTTCTGCCATTTGATATTATGTGGAGCTGGGAGGACTCTGGTGCACCAATGTCCTGAAGTTGGCTCTCCCACCTCAGAGGCACAGCACTGATGCCTGGCTGGAACACCAAGAGCCTGTCATCCACCTGGCTCAGAATAAAAGGGAGAAAGAAAAAGAAAGAAAGAAAGAAAGAAAGAAAGAAAGGAAGGGAGAAGAAAGAAAGAAAGAAAGAAAGGGAGGAAGGGAGGGAAGAAAAGGAAGGAAGGAAGGGAAAGAAAGGAAATAAAGTAACAAAGTTATTAAAATAAAAAATAATTATTAAAAAAAAGTTTAAGTAATTTAAAAACAGGAAAGAAAGAAAGAACAACCAAACCAAAAAACAAATCCACCAATGATAACAAGCCCTGAAAACTATACTAAAAAAAAAAACAAAAAAAAAAAACGGACAGACAGAACTCTAGGACAAATGGTAAAAGCAAAGCTATACAGACAAAATCACACACAGAAGCATACACATACACACTCACAAAAAGAGAAAAAGGGAAAAAATATATATATATCGTTGCTCCCAAAGTCCACCTCCTCAATTTGGGATGATTCGTTGTCTATTCAGGTATTCCACAGATGCAGGGTACATCAGGTTGACTGTGGAGATTTAATCTGCTGCTCCTGAGGCTGCTGGGAGAGATTTCCCTTTCTCTTCTTTGTGCGCACAGCTCCCGGGGTTCAGCTTTGGATTTGGCCCCGCCTCTGCGTGTAGGTCGCCTGAGGGCGTCTGTTCCCTCTCAGACAGGACGGGGTTAAAGAGCAGCTAATTCGGGGGCTCTCTGGCTCACTCAGGCTGGGGGGGGGGGAGGGACACGATGCGGGGCGGGCCTGAGGCGGCAGAGGCCGGCGTCACGTTGCACCAGCATGAGGCGCGCCGTGCGTTCTCCCGGGGAAGTTGTCCCTGGATCCTGGGACCCTGGCAGTAGCGGGCTGCACAGGCTCCCGGAGGGGAGGTGTGGACAGTGCCCTGTGCTTGCACACAGGATTCTTGGTGGCGGCAGCAGCAGCCTTAGCGTCTCATGCCCGTCTCTGGGGTCCACGCTGATAGCCGCGGCTCGTGCCCGTCTCTGGAACTCCTTTAAGCGGCGCTCTGAATCCCCTCTCCTCGAACACCAGGAAACAAAGAGGCAAGAAAAAGTCTCTTGCCTCTTTGGCAGCTCCAGACTTTTTCCCGGACTCCCTCCCAGCCAGCTGTGGCGCACTAGCCCCCTTCAGGCTGTGTTCACGCCGCCAACCACACTCCTCTCCCTGGGATCCGACTGAAGCTCGAGCCTCAGCTCCCAGCCCCTGCTCGCCCTGGCGGGTGAGCAGACAAGCCTCTTGGACTGGTGAGTGCTGGTCGGCACCGATCTTCTGTGCGGGAATCTGTCCACTTTGCCCTCTGCAACCCTGTTGCTGCGCTCTCCTTCGCGGCACCGAAGCTTTCCCCCTCCACCACCCGCAGTCTCCGCCCGCGAAGAGGCTTCCTAGTGTGTGGAAACCTTTCCTCCTTAACAGCTCCCTCCCACTGGTGCAGATCCCGTCCCTATCCTTTTGTCTCTGTTTTTTCTTTTGCCCTACCCAGGTAAGTGGGGAGTTTCTTGCCTTTTGGGAGGTCTGAGGTCTTCTGCCAGCGTTCAGTAGGTGTTCTGTAGGAGTTGTTCCACGTGTAGATGTATTTCTGATGTATTTGTGGGGAGGAAGGTGATCTCCATGTCTTACTCGTCTGCCATCTTGAAGCTCCTCTCTAATTTTATAATTTTTTTCTGCTATTTTTCATCTTTTGCCTCAACTTCATTTTCTTTTTTGCGGTACGCGGGCCTCTCACTGTTGTGGCCTCTCCGGTTGTGGAGCACAGGCTCCGGACGCACAGGCTCAGCGGCCTTGGCTCACAGGCCCAGCTGCTCCGCGGCATGTGGGATCCTCCCGGACCGGGGCACGAACCCGTGTCCCCTGCATCGGCAGGCGGACTCTCAACCACTGCGCCACCAGGGAAGCCCTCAACTTCATATTTTAACATCTCTGATTTTTTTTTCTGCCATCAAATTAAAAAAAAATTTCAGATCTCTCTCTCTCTCTCTTTCGTTCTTTGAATGTCCCTTTTTTAGAGCATCCTGCTTGGGTCTGCCTCATCTCTGTGAAGATTTTAGTGCTTCCCTGGCGGTTTGTGTGTTGTTTCTTCTGGTATGGTCTCTGCTTCCTTCGAGTTGCTTTTCTCCTAGTTGTTTTGTTCTCTGACTTCATTGTAGATGATTTTCTCAAAGATCTGGTGACTCTTGGCTGTCTTTTCACACTGTAGAATGGGGCTATAAAACTCCACATGGAAACTGTGAAGCTAGAGGGCTTCCCTTTAGGGTGAGCTGGTTGGGACTTTTCTTTGGGGAAACCCGGACGTCAGTACCTTTAGGTGCTTTCTGTTAGGCTGATCAGATGCCCTAGAAAAGAGTCTTCCAGTTTCCTGCTTCTGGTAGTCTGGGAGCCAGTGGGAAAGGAGGAGGGCTGAAGAGGCAGAGCAGGTGGATCTGAGCATTCATTACAGGAACCGTCTCCTGGTTCTTATCTTTTCACTGCACTACCCCCAACCTCCCATGTGCTCCCTTTCGCCAGACCAGGAGTTTTCTTTAGAGAATAAGCCTTCAGTCCTCTGCTGGTTTGTGTGGGGAAGGGCAGTTGTATGGAGGAGATTTGTGCTTCTCAAGTAGACTTTCTACCAATCCTCCTTTTTCAGACCTACCTTCAACCCTACATCCAGAGGTACCTGATTCCACCAACTCATCAATCTGCATAGGATCTGAGTTTAAATCAGGTTACTTCTGGGGCTTTCCTTACTTTGGGGTAAAGATGCAGTTTTCTTGAATTGGCTGCAAGTTATTACTTGCACATCTGCTTTCCAGATTCCAAAATATTGTTCTGTCTTTTTTCTCCATTTTGTTTGTCCTAGTGGGTTTATTCCTTAAAAAAATCCTTGTGTCTGTTACATTAATGGAGATTCTGAAGGAAGCAGAGATTCAATGCATGTATTCAATTGCTTTCTTTAACAGCTAATTTGAGGCCTCTCAAATTATTTTAAACAAGTAGCTTTAACCCTTTCTTTACTTTTCCTCCCCACAGTCCTTCAAAAATTATTAAGAAGCAGTACAGTTATCTAATTTAAATGTCATTTCTAGAATGTTACCTTTTTTCTTCTAGCAGAGTGCTTTTTTTCTTTTTTTAACTTTTTCTTTTATATTGGAGTGTAGTTGATTAACAATATGGTGTCAGTTTCAGGTGTACAGCAAAGTGATACAGGTATACATATACATGTATCTGTTCTTTTTCATATTCTTTTCCTATTTAGGTTGTTACATAATATTGAGCAGAGTCCCCTGTGCTGTACAGTCGGTCCTTGTTCGTTATCCATTTTAAATACAGCAGTGTGTGCATGTCGATCCCAAACGCCCTGACTCTCCCTTCCCCGACCCTCTTCCCGGTAACCATAAGCTTGTGCTCTAAGCCGAGCAGAGCACTTTTGAACTTTAAAAGCCAGTGTGTGCCTTGTAGAGGGAAGGAGGAAGAGCATGGATGGGAACTAGTTCATCCCCAGACTCAGTGATCTCCTCTTGAATTACTTAAAGGTGACTATGTCTAACATTTTAGAGGATTAACAAGTGAAAACTAGATCTGAACCCTGAAGTTTGTACAGCTTGCACAGCTTTTTTGTTTGTTTGCTCGTTTGCTGGCATTATGAAATATTTAGGAGGAAAAAACTTGAAAACTCTTTTTTAAACTGTCTGACCTTGGTTAGTGGCCCTGAAAATAAGTAAATAGAAGTTGCCATGTCGTTCCTGGGGCTGCAGAACACATGCCCATGGCTGTGTGGCTTTTCTCTTTAGTCAGAAGAAGAGATAGAAAACTTGAGCCCGTGACAATAATAATAAACCTGCTAGATTAAGAGGCACCCTAATTTCCAGAATTCACATGCTCGCTGAAGTGTCTCAAGGGAAATGACATTGCCCCTCAACATGCATCATTCTTTAGCCTAGAGGAGCATCAGAGGAAGGGGTGATCTTGGAAAAGTGTGTGAGATTTGGCATCACACAGACCTAGATGACCACGATTCAACTTCCGGCTCCATCGTTGAATTGCCACGTAGATTGGTACCAACTACTTAGCAGCTCTGAGCTGCACCTCCTGCTCTGTATGTTAAGAACAGTAACATCTTCTTGGAAGGATTAGAGACACGGTTTGTAAATCTGCCAGCATCATGTCTGACACTTACTAAGTGCCCAGGGAGAGGTAGTTGTTAGGTTATTATGGTGGTGGGCAAACACATGGAGATGTCTCACAAGAATATGAGTCGATTTCCCCTCGTGGGCTAGAGAAATATACACAGTAGCTTGGGGATGCAAGGTCTAGGAAGAAAAGAAAAAAAAGAAAAAGAATAACAAGAAAAGAAAGAGAGAGAGCTCTCAGTTGGGAATGATATATTCTCCCTCCTGGATAAATGGTTCCATGTGAACTATCCCAGATTAGTGAGGCAGGGAGGTGGTGAAATAGGGCATATAATTCGTGTTGCAGTCCATTAGGATGGATCAAGTCTCCTCTGCTTCACAGAAGCTCATCTCTTGAGCTTCATTTAAATAGTGTGCTGAGCCCTAGTGCCTGAGAACAATCATGTCCCTCGTCACTGCCAGCGAATAACCTTTTATTTCCAGCAGTAAACTCCAAAGCCTCCAGAAATTAACGTGGAGTTAATTTTAGTAGAGACACAACAAATGAGGCTGCCTGAACTGAAGGGAGAAGGAGAGGGTACATGCGGTCACATTAAGTAGGGCAGAAGCAGCAGTCAAATATGCCAAGAGATTTGAGACCTCTCAATGGAACAATGACTTTGGGTGTGTGTGCACATCTATGTATAAACTCTGTGTGTGTGTGTGTTTATGTTAAACCCGTGAAGACACACACGTCCCCGCCACAGGCAGCTTTAGCAGGACGGTCACAGGAGAGATTAAGGAGGGAGTAAGGATGAAGGGGAGTGGTGAGACTGTAGCCCTGAATTGTAGACACCAGTGTAGGTTGGAGACTTCAACCTCCTGTCCTCTCTTCCTCCTGCCCTTGACTTACATTGCTTTTGATATAGAAAACCTATGTCTCCCACACTGTTTTAAACCATGAAAAGTAACAAGATTGCCTTGATCTTTTGTTTGGAAAGCCTTGAAAAATAATCCATTTGTGAAGCTGAAAACCAGGAATTGAAAAGAAAAAAAAAGAAAGGAAAAGAAAAGGGAAAAAAAAACCAAAAAACCCCAACCCTTGGTGTTTCACTTGCCTAAACCAAAGTATTAACTCTTGTTTCTCTCTTTTCTAATAGTCGTAAAATGAGCTTCCTCTGGATGGAAGTCCCTTTACTCTGAAGCCACTGGTTTTAACAAGAGACAGCTGCCTTATAAAGAAAGCAGCTGCGATCTTCAGGAGCTTTACTTTTGCTTCTCATTTTATTGACCACCACAAGCAGGTTGCTGTATTCTACCACTTACAATCTAAGGTTTCTGTGCAGCATGGAAGTTAACATGGGTGGCCTCTGTCCCTGGAGTGATGTAGAACGTGGCCCCAACGTGTAACTTCAGGTAGAAGCACAAACTGCGGTCATTTGATTTCGAGTCATACTCCAAGTTCTTTTTAAAGGCTGAAGCGTTTATTAGAATAAGTGCAACCCCTTTCTGATAAATGGGATCACATCTGGCTCCATCAACAACACAAACCTCCCAGTATTCAGATAGTTGAAGCTGGCAAGGGAGTGGAACATTATTTATAGTGATCTTTGCTAAGTAAATCATTTAAAAAATGGCTTTCTAAATGTAATATTTACCTTTTAAGAAGTCCCCCAGAATTAAAGGGGCTTTACAACGGAACATGAAACATATCGCAGGGAGAGAGACAGAAGCCGTCTTGATTAACGCCCACGATTATCAGCGATGCAAATCACTTTCACTTATTAAGTCTTGTTTAATATCCTAATGACGGCTTCTGAGCAGATTTGGTAATTCCACAGAAAGTGACTGTGAACTAATGCCCTTTCAGCGTGTTGAGAATCAGCAGTACTATAAAGAAAACCTCATTTACCATAATTCCTCGCCTGCCCAGGACCCTATTCTCAGCTTCTACTTCGCAGCAGGAGACAATTAACCTTTTCAGTGCCAGAAGTGATTCCCAGCACTCTCCAGCTGCGAAGGCCAGCAGGGTCAGAGGAAGATGGAAGTTCTCTTTAGTTGTCGCTCCCCTAGAACAGTTCTAAGAAACCGGACTGCGGCGGAGTAGTAGGGATTTAAAATGTAGCTGCCGGTTCTGTCATTGGGCACGTGTGGTATCTTGCACCAAAGTCTTTTCAAATGCCCACGCCGGGCATTGGCATTGCTTATTCAGCTCGAATCAAAAGACTGCCAGAAATGAAAGCAGACACGCGGAAGAAAAGGCTGCTTCACCCCGAAATGCTGGCCTTCCTTTGTGATCTGTCAGGGACTAGGTTTTATTGAGGTTGGATATTCGGGAGGTTGCCCCGGGGGTGGTGATTTAGGGGTTTGCCTTGGGCTTTCTTTTACAGCTGGGCTCCTCTTTCATGGCTCTGCTTGTACTTGGGGCCGTGGAGACGTGGAGACGGCCCAGGGCTGGGGCCTGTGCTGAGCCCTTCTCTGTCTGGGTGGCCACACCCACCTGTGGATGCAGAGTGACTTCCTAACATCACCACTCCTTGTCTCCAGAAGCAGTGTGCGGAGGTGAGGCAGAGAAGGACCCCGCCGGGACAGATGTACCTGACCAAGGCCATGGGCTAGTGAGGGGTCTCCTCCACTTATGCCCCTCCCAGCTCCCCTGGGGGAAGCCCCTCCAGTCAGCCATGCCCTCTGACTTTCAGGAACGCCCTTTCACTCCTCTCCCTCCCTCAATCTGGACGTGTCAACCGCTGTCCTGGTATTAAAGAGGCTTTGCATTTGGGTAAAGACCGAGGGAGGAACCAGGCAATTTCCTGGTCTGCTTTGGAACATAGAACAGCTCCAAATGGGTCTAAAGTGACCTTGTCCCAACTGGACCCATACCAAGACTGAACAGCTCCCAATGCAGGGACTCCAATGGGCCAGACACAAAACCTTCTTGTTTCATAGCACGAGCACATGAAGCATTGCTTATTGCTGATGAAAGGAAACCACCATTCATTTTTCCTTCCAAAAGATTTCCGGGGCAGAGAAAGATCAAGGGGAGCAATGGGTGAGAGAGGAAGATGGTGAGGGTTTGGAGGATGAAATGCTGATTCTCTGTCAAGGAGGAGGACAGAGACTTGGGATGGGATTCTGGGCCACTTTGTACCCTGCAGACCCCAGGTGGGGAGAGACACTTCCCCCTGAGTCCACCATCCCCTGGTGGGGCAGTGGAGGTGGGATCCGTCCTACGTGAGTGCTGGAGACAGGGTAAAGGAAGGTCAAGCAACAGTATGTTAGAACACGATTTCAGAACTCAGTGGAGCCATGAGGAATCTCCCCTTCTCAGCCTGGCATCCTAATTCGTGCTGCAGGCTGCCCCGCCCCTCCCTGCACACCTCTATGTTTGTTCCTCACATTGCACATCTCAGCTTTTAGCGTGCTAGGGCCTTCAGTCATTTAACTTGTCTACTGCTTCTTTTCTGTCTCCCCTGCTAGAATGTAAGCACCGCGATGGATCTCCATGCATGGACGTGTTCGGGACAGCGCCCCTGGCAGGTGCTGAACAAATGAATGAGTCTGGGGGTTAAAGGGCTGTCTCTGTAGCACAATGGAAGGGTCTTAGACTAGAAGGTGAAGGAATTAGGTTTGTGTTGGCTCAGCCATATGGAAGCCACCACACATTGAAGACCTTTGACCAACTGTTTAAACTCTCTGAGCTGACAGATCCTCAGCCCTAAGATGGGGATTGACATGACCTCATTTGGCCTGTTTCTCTGTAGGGCAGCAGAAAGGGGGATGTGGTAACGCTTTGAAAACTGTGAGGGGTTAGGTAAGTTTTGGGTTTTGCCATTGGTGGGGACAGGCCTGCAGCTACTTCATTTTATTTAAGTCCCACTTTCCTTGTTCCCCTTCTCTGTACTCAATGCTCACATGCCCGCTTCTGCATGAAATGTTCCCTGATCTTCCCCGGGCAGGATCCCTCCCCCTTTGTGTGTGCCCCTCTGTCTACAGCCTCATTCCAGCCTTTCCTGTTATCCTGTCTATGTTGCATGCCTCTCTGCATCCACAGCAATCATAATGCAACTGCCATCTGCTGAGGATCCATTACGGGCCAGGCACTGCTCTAGAGGTGTGCCATTAATGAACTCATTTCAACCTCAAACAACCCATTTTACAGTTGAGGAAGGTGAGGCATACAGAATTAAGTCAATAGGTCCAAAGTCATACAGCTGGGAGGTGGGGTGGTCAGCATCTGAATGCAGTCAATTAACTCCTGTCCTACTATCTGTACCCATGGCCTCTCAGGGCTGCATGGTGCTTGCATGCTGGAGAGCACAGCAAATGTTGCAGAAGTGGGCAAATCTGTGGATGGGGCTTTCTGCCTGTCTACTCACCAAGAGGTTCTGAGAAGCAAGTCAAAATGGGTGTGAGGGTGCTTATAATGAAAAAGCAATAAGCACTTACAGCTTATTGTTAAATAGTTTTAGTGACAATGAAAGTAGAAATGTCTAGAACATAGTTAAAGAAGCATCTATGAAAATATTCACCATCTGTTCTTGGGCAGTTTTGTAAATGCTCTATAAAATGACTCACAGATTTCTAGACTTCTTTTTGACCCCCGCCAAACTTTCAGGTTAATGATATCTGGGCAATCTTTGCTTCAAACTCACTCTGAATTTTTTCTTTTTTTTTTTTAAAACATTGTATTTCTTTTATTTTCTATTTTTAAAAATTGTAGTAGGGTTTCCCTGGTGGTGCTGTGGTTAAGAATCTGCCTGCCAATGCAGGGGACACGGGTTTGAGCCCTGGTCCGGGAAGATCCCACATGCCGCGGAGCAACTAAGCCCGTGCGCCACAACTACTGAGCCTGCACTCTAGAGCTCACGAGCCATAACTACTGAGGCTGTGTGCCACAATTACTGGAGCCTGCGCTCCTAGAGCATGTGCTCCGCAACGAAGAGTAGCCCCCGCTCACTGCAAATAGAGAAAGCCCACGTGCCCAACAAAGGCCCAATGCAGCCAAAAATAAGTAAAATAATTTTTTAAAAATGGTGGTAAAATAGACATAAAGTTTACCATTTTAGGTGCAAAGTTCGGTAGCATTAAGTACATTCATATTGTGTAACCACTGCTACCATCCATCATCTCCAGAAGTTTTTTCATCTTCCAAAATGGAAACTTTGTACCCATTAAACAATAGCTATCTTTTTCCTCTTCCCCAAGCCCTGGAAACCACCATTCTACTTTCCATTTCTATGAATTTGACTACTCTAGGTGACTCATGTAAGTGGAATAATACAGTATTTATCCTTATGTGACTGGCTTATTTCACTTAGCATAACGTCTTCAAGATTTATCCATCTTGTAGCATGTATCAGAATTTCATTTTTTAAAAGGCTGAAGAATATTATATGTGTGTGTATGTATACCACACTTTGCTTATCCATCCATCCATGAATGGACACTTAGGTTGCTTCCACTTTCAGCTATTGTGGATAACACTGCTATGAACATGGGTGTACAAATATCTGTGTGAGTCTGTGTTTCAGTTCTTTTGGGTATATACCTAGCAGTGGAATTGCTGGATCATATGGTAACTCTATTTTTAATTTTTTGAGGAACCATGAAACCATTTTCTACAGCAGCTGCACCACTTTACATTCCCACCAGCAGTGAACAAGAGTTCCAGTTTCTCTGTATCTTCATCAACACCTGCTATTTTCTGTGCTTTCTTTCTTTCTTCTTTTTTTGGTTTAACATCTTTATTGGAGTATAATTGCTTTACAATGGTGTGTTAGTTTCTGCTTTATAACAAAGTGAATCAGCTATATGTATACATATATCCCCATACATATCTCCTGCCTTTGGCATCTCCCTCCCACCCTCCCTATCCCACCCCTCTAGGTGGTCACAGAGCACCCAGCTGATCTCCCTGTGCTATGTGGCTGCTTCCCACTAGCTATCAGTTTTACATTTGGTAGTGTATATATGTCTGTGCCACTCTCTCACTTCGTCCCAGTTTACTGTTCCGCCTCCCTGTGTCCTCAAGTCCATTCTCTACGTCTGTGTCTTTGTTCCTGTCCTGCCCTTAGTTCTTCAGAACCATTTTTTTTTTTTAGATTCGATATATATGTGTTAGCATACGGTATTTGTTTATCTCTTTCTGACTTACTTCACTCTGTATGACAGTCTCTAGGTCCATCCACCTCACTACAAATAACTCAATTTCATTTCTTTTTCTGGCTGAGTAATATTCCATTGTATATATGTGCCACATCTTCTTTATCCATTCATCTGTTGATGGACGCTTAGGTTGCTTCCATGTCCTGGCTATTGTAAATAGAGCTGCAATGTACATTGTGGTACATGACTCTTTTTGAGTTATGGTTTTCTCTGGATATATGCCCGGTAGTGGGATTGCTGGGTCACATGGTAATTCTATTTTTACTTTTTTAAGGAAACTCCATACTGTTCTACATACTGGCTGTATCAATTTACATTCCCACCAACAGTGCAAGAGGGTTCCCTTTTCTCCACACCCTCTCCAGCATTTGTTTGTAGATTTTCTGATGATGCCCATTCTAACTGGTGTGAAGCGATACCTCATTATAGTTTTTATTTGCATTTCTCTAATAGTGACGTTGAGCAGCTTTTCATGTGCTTCTTGGCCATCTGTATGTCTTCTTTGGAGAAATGTCTATTTAACTCCGGCCCATTTTTTGATTGGGTTGTTGGTTTTTTAATATTGAGCTGAATGAGCTGTTTATATATTTTGGAGTTTAATCGTTTCTCCATTGACTTGTTTGCAAATATTTTCTCCCATTCTGAGGGTTGTATTTTCGTCTTGTTTGTAGTTTCCTTTGCTTTGCAAAAGCTTTGAAGTTTCATTAGGTCCCATTTGTTTATTTTTGTTTTTATTTCCATTACTCTAGGAGGTGGATGAAAAAAGCTCTTGCTGTGCTTTATGTCAAAGAGTGTTCTGCCTGTGTTTTCCTCTAAGAGTTTTATAGTGTCCAGTCTTACATTTAGGTCTCTAATCCATTTTGAGTTTATTTTTGTGTATGGTGTTTGGGAGTGTTCTAATTTCATTCTTTTACATGTAGTTGTCCAGTTTTCCCAGCACCACTTATAAAAGAGACTGTCTTTTCTCCATTGTATATCCTTCCCTCCTTTGTCATAGATTAGTTGGCCATAGGTGCATGGATTTATCTCTGGGCTTTCTATCCTGTTCCATTGATCTATATTTCTGTTTTTGTGCCAGTACCAGACTGTCTTGATCACTGTAGTTTGTAGTATAGTCTGAAATGAGGGAGTCTGATTCCTCCAGCTCCATTTTTTTTTCTCTCAAGACTGCTTTGGCTATTCAGGGTCTTTTGTGTCTCCATACAAATTTTTTTTTTTTTTTTTTTTTTTTTTTGCGGTACGCGGGCCTCTCACTGTTGTGGCCTCTCCCATTGCGGAGCACAGGCTCCGGACGCGCAGGCTCAGCGGCCCTGGCTCACAGGCCCAGCCGTTACGTGGCATGTGGGATCTTTCCGGACCACGGCACGACCCTGTGTCCCCTGCATCGGCAGGCAGACTCTCAACCGCTGCACCACCAGGGAGCCCCCCGATACAAATTTTAAGATTTTTTTTCTAGTTCTGTAAAAACTGCCATTGGTAATTTGATAGGGATTGCATTGAATCTGTAGCTTGCTTTGGGTAGTATAGTCATTTTTACAATGTTGATTCTTCCAATCCAAGAACATGGTATATCTCTCCATTTGTTTGTATCATCTTTAATTTCTTTCATCAGTGTCTTATAGTTTTCTGCATACAGGTCTTTGGTCTCCCTAGGTAGGTTTATTCCTAGTTATTTTATTCTTTTTGTTGCAGTGGTAAATGGGAGTGTTTCCTTAATTTCTCTTTCAGATTTCTCATCATTAGTGTATAGGAATGCAAGAGATTACTGTGCATTAATTTTGTATCCAGCAACTTTACCAAATTCATTGATTAGGTCTAGTGGTTTTCTGGTGGCGTCTTTAGGATTCTCTATGTATAGTATCATGTCATATGCAGACAGTGACAGTTTTACTTCTTCTTTTCCAATTTGGATTCCTTTTATTTCTTTTTCTTCTCTGATTGCCGTGGCTAGGACTTCCAAAACTATGTTGAAAAATAGTGGCGAGAGTGGACAACCTTGTCATGTTCCTGATCTTAGAGGAAATGCTTTCAGTTTTTCACCATTGAGAATGATGTTTGCTGTGAGCTTGTCATATTTGGCCCTTATTATGTTGAGGTAGGTTCACTGTACACCCACTTTCTGGAGAGTTTTTATCATAAATGAGTGTGGAATTTTGTCAAAAGCTTTTTCTGCATCTATTGAGATGATCATATGGTTTTTATTCTTCAGTTTGTTAATATGGTGTATCATATTGATTGATTTGCGTATATTGAAGAATTCTTGCATCCCTGGGATAAATCCCACTTGATCATGGTGTATGATCCTTTTAATGTGTTGTTGCATTCTGTTTGCTAGTATTTTGTTGAGGATTTTTGCATCTATATTCATCAGTGATATTGGTCTGTAATTTTCTTTTTTTCTAGTATCTTTGTTTTGGTATCAGGGTGATGGTGGCCTCATAGAATGAGTTGGGGAGTGTTCCTTCTTCTGCAATTTTTTGGAAGAGTTTGAGAAGGATGGTTGTTTGCTTTTCTCTAAATGTTTGATAGAATTCACCTGTGAAGCCATCTGGTCCTGGACTTTTGTTTGTTGGAAGATTTTTCATCACTGTTTCAATTTCATTACTTGTGATTGGTCTGTTCATATTTTCTATTTCTTCCTGGTTCAGTCTTGGAAGGTTATACCTGTCTAAGAATTTGTCCATTTCTTCCAGGTTGTCCATTTTATTGGCATAGAGTTGCTTGTAGTAGTCTCTTAGGATGCTTTGTATTTCTGTGGCATCTGTTGTAACTTCTCCTTTTTCATTTCTAATTTTATTGATTTGAGTCCTTTCCCTCTTTTTCTTAATGAGTCTGGCTAATGGTTTATCAATTTTGTTTATCTTTTCAAAGAACCAGCTTTTAGTTTTATTTGTCTTTTCTTTGTTTCTATTTCATTTATTTCTGCCCTGATCTTTATGATTTCTTTCCTTCTGCTAAGTTTGGGTTTTGTTTGTTCTTCTTTCTCTAGTTCCTTTAGGTGTAAGGTTAGATTGTTTATTTGAGATTTTTCTTGTTTCTTGAGGTAGGCTTGTATTGCAATAATCCTCCCTCTTATAACTGCTTTTGCTGCATCCCATAGGTTTTGGGTCATCGTGTTTTCATTGTCATTTGTCTCTAGGTATTTTTTGATTTCCTCTTTGATTTCTTCAGTGATCTCTTGGTTATATAGTAACGTATTGTGTAGCCTCCATGTGTTTGTGTTTTTTACGTTTATTTCACTGTAATTGATTTCTAATATCATAGCATTGTGGTCAGAAAAGATGCTTGATATGATTTCAATTTTCTTTAATTAACTGAGGCTTGATTTGTGATCCAAGATGTGATCTATCCTGGATAATGTTCCATGCGCGCTTGAGGAGAAAGTGTAATCTATTGTTTTTGGATGGAATGTCCTATAATAATCATTTAAATCTATCTGGTCTATTGTGTCATTTAAAGCCTGTGTTTCCTTATTCATTTTCTGTTTGGATGATCTGTCCATTGGTGTAAGTGAGGTGTTCCCCCACTATTATTGTGTTTCTGTCGATATTCTCTTTTATAGCTGTTAGTAGTTGCCTTATGTGTTGAGGTGCTCCTATGTTGGGTGCGTATATATTTATAATTGTTATATATTCTTCTTGGAGTGATCCCTTGTTCATTATGTAGTGTCCTTCCTTGTCTCTTGTAACTTCCTTTATTTTCAAGTCTATTTTATCCGATATGAGTATTGGTACTCCAGCTTTCTTTTGATTTCCATTTGCATGGAATACCTTTTTCCATCTCCTCACTTTCAGTCTGTATGTGTCCCTAGGTCTGAAGTGGGTCTCTTGTGCACAGCATATATATGGGTCTAGTTTTTGTGTGCATTCAGTGATCCTGTGTCTTTTGGTTGGAGCATTTAATCCATTCACGTTTAAGGTAATTATTGATATGTATGTTCCTATTACCATTTTCTCAATTGTTATGGGTTTGCTTTCATAGGTGCTTTTCTTCTCTTGTGTTTCCCACTTAGAGAAGTTCCTTTAGCATTTGTTGTAGAGCTGGTTTGGTGATGCTGAATTCTCTTAGCTTTTGCTTCTCTGTAAAGCTTTTGATTTCTCTGTCAAATCTGAATGAGATCCTTGCCTGGTAGAATAATCTTCGTTGTAGTTTCTTCCCTTTCATCACTTTAAATATGTTATGCCAGTCCCTTCTGTCTTGTAGAGTTTCTGCTGAGAAATCAGCTGTTAACCTTATGGGAGTTCCCTCATATGTTATTTGCCATTTTTCCCTTGTTCCTTTCCATAATTTTTCTTTGTCCTTAATTTTTGTCAATTTGATTACTATGTGTCTCTGCATGTTTCTCTTTGGGTTTATCCTGCCTGGGACTCTCTGTGCTTCCTGGACTTGGGTGGCTTTTTCCTTTCCCATGTTAGGGAAGTTTCCGACTATAATCTCTTCAAATATTTTCTTGGGTTCTTTCTCTCTCACTTCTCCTTCTGGGACCCCTATAATGAGAATGTTGTTCCATTTAACGCTGTCCCAGAGGTCTCTTAGGCTGTCTTCATTTCTTTTCATTCTTTTTTCTTTATTCTGTTCCATGGCAGTGAATTCCACCATCCTGTCTTCCAGGTCCCTTATCCCTTCTTCTGCCTCAGTTATTCTGCTATTGATTCCTTCTAGAGAATTTTTAATTTCATTTATTTTGTTGTTCATCATTGTTTGTTTGCTCTTTAGTTCTTCTAGGTCCTTGTTAATCGTTTCTTGTATTTTCTCCATTCTACTTCCAAGATTTTGGATAATCTTTACTATCATTTCTCTGAATTCTTTTTCAGGTAGACTGCCTATTTCCTCTTCATTTGTTTGGTCTGGTGGGTTTTTTCCTTGCTCCTTCATCTGCTGTGTGTTTCTCTGTCTTCTCATTTTGCTTAACTTACTGTGTTTGGGGTCTCCTTTCTGCAGGCTGCAGGTTCATATTTCCTGTTGTTTTTGGTGTCTGCCCCCAGTGGCTAAGGTTGGTTCAGTGTGTTGTGTAGGCTTCCTGGGGTAGGGGACTAGTGCCTGTGTTCTGGTGGATAAGTCTGGATCTTGTCTTTCTCGTGGGCAGGACTGTGTCTGATGGTGTGTTTGGGGGTGTCTGTGACCTTGTTATGACTTTAGACAGCCTCTCTGCTAGTGGGTGGGGTGTGTTTTTGTCTTGGTAGTTGTTTGGCCTAGTAGGGTGTCCAGCACTGTAGCTTGCTGGTCATTGAGTGGAGCTGGGTCTTAGTGTTGAGATGGAGATCTCTGGGAGAGCTTTCACCATTTGATTGTACATCGATCCGGGATGTCTCTGGTGGACCAATGTCCTGAACTTGGCTCTCCCACCTCAGAGGTACAGGCCTGACACCCGGCCAGAGCACCAAGACCCTGTCAGCCACACAGCCAGGTACATGGGGAGTTTCTTGCCTTTTGGGGAGTCTGAGGTCTTCTGCCAGCATTCAGTAGGTGTTCTGTAGGAGTTGTTCCACATGTAGATGTATTTCTGATGTATTCGTGGGGAGGAAGGTGATCTCCATGTCTTACTCTTCTGCCATCTTGAAGGTGCGGTCTGATCTCCTTTTTGTTTTTTTTTTTTAAATAGCTTTCCGAACGAATGTGAAGTAGGTCACTGAATTTTTGAATGGTTCAGTTTTTGTGTTCGTCTTCCATATGTCTCAATTAATTTTCACCTTCAAAACACAATTTTTGCCACATTAAATAGTCTTGATTCTGTCATCTTGAATTTCTTCATTCCTTTATTTATCAGCCTTCAAGTAGATGGCCCAACATGTACCAGCTACTGTCCTAGGTGCTGGAACATCCTCATGAGTAGGACTATCACATTTCTCTAGAATTCAAGGTCGAGTTTGGTCGCATAGCATATAATTATGGTGCTTTGTTACCCAAAGGTATAAATTATCCCATTTATAGCTACATTTGAAAATATCATCATTTAAATTGTATAAGACAAATGCTTAATTGTACAGGACCATGAAATTCTTACTCCTAGAACCCCAAATTCTCTGGATACATGAGGATTTGACTCTATAGGCCCTTCACTTATTTTTTTTTTAAAATAAACTTTATCTTTTAGATTTACTACAAAGTTAGTATAGTGAGTTCCCATAAATCCCAAACCTTATCATTAACATCTTTAATTAGTATGGTACATTTGTTACAATTAGTGAACCAATATTGATAGATTATTATTAATCCACGGTCTGCTCAGATTTTCCTAATTTTTACCTAATGTCGTTTTCTGTTCCAAAATTCCCGTCTAGGACACCATATTGCATGTAATTGGCATTTTTCCTTAAGCTCTTCTTGATTGTGACAGTTTCTCAGACTTTCCTTGTTTTTGATGACCTTGACAGTTTTAGGAGTACTGGTCAGCTATTTTGTAGAATGTTTCTCTACCGGGACTTGTGTGATGATTTTCTCATGATTAGACTGAGGTTATGGGTTTTGGGGGGGAAGGTCAGAGAGGTAAAATGAATTTTCATCACATCACATCAAGGATACAATCAGTGTGTCACTGCTGACGTTGACCTGGATTGCTTAGCTGAGGTCGTTTTGGTCATGTTTCTCTACTGTAAAGTTACTCTTTCTTCCCCTCTTTGTCTACTATACTCTTTGGAAGGAAGAGTATCACAAGATGTCCTCTCCTTGAGGGTGGTTATCTACATAAATTATTTGGAATTCTTCTGCATGGGAGACTTGCTTCTTCTCTCAGATTTATTTATCCAATCACTTATTTATATAATGAAATAAATATTTTATTATATAATATTTTATATTTTATAATATTTTATGATATTTTATTATATATTTTATTTATATGTAAAATAAATACCGTGAGTTTTAATTTATATTTATTTATTTTATACCTTGGGTCATAATCTAGCACTACTTTATTTATTTTGTTGCTGAAATTGTTCCAGCTCTGGCTGTCTGGAGCTCTTTTAGCTGGCTCCTGTGTGCCTTCACTGTAGTCACACATCATTGTGGGTTTTTTGGTTTGTTTTTGAGCTCTTCTTTACTTTCTGGCTCTACAAATTGCTTCAGGCTCATCTTGCATATTTCCTGCCTGAGTCCTAGAATCAGCCATTCCTCCAAGCATCCCTGGTTCCTTTTATTGGAGAATGGTATTAGAAATCATGATATAGGTGCTAGGTGTGTTTGTTGCTACGGGGGTGTCATTGCATTTAGGCCCTCTCAGTTACAAAAGAAATATAAATAGGCCCTTGAATTTGATTACTATTTTAGACATTTTGAATGAAAAAATATATAAAATATATTATGCACTTTCCTACGTTCAGTAACAGAATACGATCAACATAATTTTTCTGGTGATGTTAATATTTTTTATTTTTGTATTGAAGTATATTTGGTTTGCAGTGTTTCAGGTATAAAGCAAAGTGATTAAATTATATACATACACACACACACACACACACACACACACACACACATATATTCTTTTTCAGTTTCTTTTCCATTATAGGTATTACAAGATGTTGAATATAGTTCCTTGTGCTGTACAGTAGTTCCTTGTTTTATATCTATTTTATATCTAGTAGTGTATATCTGAATAATCAACATAGTTTAACCTGTCCTTGGGATCTCAAGTATTGTCTTGAATGATGGTTATTTGACCATGATACAGTAGTTGCCTTCAGCCCCTCACAAGCTTTGCAAGGCTGTTCATACACCACAGTGCCATGTCATTGTGCCATTTGAATCCTGTTCTGGCTTTTTGTAATCTTTCTAATTTATTTCCTCGTGGTGTCTTTAATAACCTCCTCTCCTCACCTCTAGTTTACTGTTTGTAATCTGCTCTCTCCTAGTAATCAGATAACCAAGTTTGGTCAGCCTGTTCATGAAGTAAAAGCAAAGAGGAACTGAATAAGGATCTGAGATTCACTCCAGTAAATAAAGTGAATCTTGTAATACCAATTTTTGACTATGCAGAAAAATCTCCTTCCCTCTTCTTCTATTTCTTACTTCCTGTTTTTCACCTATCCTCTAGTTGGACAATAGTACTGAATCGTTTAGGTCAAATATATGTTTTAAATGTGAACACCAAATGTATGTGGGGTACAGGTTTTTCCACGTGACTCTTGTGTCTACGCCCTCAAATTCTATTTAAATAGCTTTAAGTGCAGTGAAAACAGCAGCAGACTTGAAATCACTAGAGTTGAAATGCATGTGAGCTCTGGCTCTCTTGCTCTGACTCAGGCAAATCACTCAGTCTCTCTGGGCCCAAGGTATCAGATAGAAAATAAAAGAGTTAGCCCAGAATCCCTAGGTTCCTTTCCGGCTGTAACATCCTGTGACTTCTGAGTAAGCTTTATTAATCTTAAAAGAACAATGTGATCAAATGTACTGGAGAGCATGTAATCTCAGCTAAGCTGCCTTCAGACTGAGTGACCTTGGGAAAGTCACTCTAAAAATACCTACCTCAGAGACACACACGTGTACATGCAGGCACTTATTATATAATAAAGGAGGCACTACAAATCAAGAGGTGAAGTGTGGATTGCATGCAGATAATATTGGGAAAACTGGTTCAGTCTGTGGAGGAAAATAAAACTAGATCTTCACATAAGGTCACTAGATGCATTAAATTCCTAAATGAGAAAGGTTAAATTATAAATTTATAGAAGAAAGTTCAAGAGAATATCCTTGTGATTAGGGATGAGAAAAGTCTTTAAACAAATGTCAAAACACAAACTTTAAGGCCGCCCCACCAAAAGATGAAATTGATTTCATCCAAGTTAGATGTATGCCAGCAACATGGATGGATCTAAGAAGTGGGAAAAAAAAATAGAAAACAGACTATGACACGTAAGAATATCATTTGCAAAATTAGAAACATTCGCAGGAACCAGCAATATATATTTTGCAAGAACACATTCACATGAATGGAACGATAGACTTTAAGAAGGTTGACTACAGAGAGGAGAGAGGAGGAGCTTTGCATTGTTCTCTGATGATCATGTGTTTCATATTAAGTCATGTATATATATGAACACATATATTTTTACTATAGTTTTGCATAAACATCAGTTACCTGGGACTGTGAACTGTGAGTCCCCCAAGGGCAGTAATTATCACTTAGCACACAGTAGGCAGCTCTCCTGGTGGGATGAATGAATGAATATACATGGACCATCTCTGTCCTAGCTGCTTTGCTGGGATTTTGTGGAGATAACTTCAGATAACAGGCATAGATGCTCACTGAGACTTTAAAGGCTGTTGGTCTGGAATGATCCTTAGGATTTATCTGGCCCAGTGGTGGTGAATTTCAGTGGTGGGTTTAAGGATAGATGGGTGAACTGAAAAAATAAAAAGTCTCATACTCTGGGTCAGCCCGCTGACCTTTTTCTAAACTCAGGTATGGATACAAAGACCCATCATTAATATTTTACAGAAAAAACGGCTTTTTAACGTCATTGGGTAAGATAAATATCAAGTACTATGGGAATTAAAAGAGCCATTGAGATATATTGAGAATATCATAACAGGATTCTGAGAGACACTAATTGTTGAACTAGGCTATGAATGATGGGTTTTTTTAACATCAGAGAAGCAGAACATTTAAAATAAAGGATAGCACCTTTGATGAAAAAGTTTAGCTTAATGAAAACTTTACTGCATTCTTCCCATTTTTCTCACTTCTCCATGGCAACTTCACTGCAACCTGGACCGTGAGCCACTGAGCTTTTCCAACTTCAGAAAGTGTTTTCCCTCTTTCTGATAGATCTAGAACTACAATCCAAGCTCTGACTCACAAAAAAGCTTTCTCCAACTCAACACACTAAGTTCTTCTGAAAGCAGTCCCCAAGATCCTGCGAAGTCCTGGTGGAAATTCCCTCTCGTGTTGGCCAACTCTGGGTCAGCAGGCAGATATTTTAAAAGAACACTTCTTCTGGTCCACTGAAGGGTGAGAGGTGTTTTGAACTCAGTCTGGAGAGGAACTTGAGTTCACCATGTGCACATCCCAGACCTGTTGCTATAGCACTTGAAATAAATGAGTCACAGGGGAAACACAGTGGGAAATGGTGACAGCTGTATGTGTAAATCGAGGGTTGGTTACCCAGCCAGCCAACAATGATAAGCTTCCCTTCAGCCATAAACCTGACCCAGCTGTGGGGCGTGAGCAAGCCCGTGTAAAGGGAGGGAGAAGGTTTATTTCCTATTGGCATCGAGTCCTTTTGAACCTTGACCTTCCTCAAACTGTCCTTATTTGATAAGTGCAGCGTCCCAGAAGCCGAAGAGAAGAAGTAATAGAACGCTGTGCATCAGCCATCTAACACAACAGAGCTCAGAATGAGATAGGGAACAGCTATTCCACTGCAAGAAAAGCAATAAAGACGGATGTGCAATTTAGAAAACGCACCAATCCTGGGTCCTCTAAAAGCATTGGATGAGGGTAAGCAAACAGTAGAGGTGATTCCTTCATCTCCTTTGACTCACTTTTGAATGTTCCAGTTCATCCATAATTTAAAAAGATAAACACACCAAAGAGACCCTTAAGTGTTGTTCATGTTTCTGACACATTGTGATGGTGCTCAAGAAAGAGAAACCGATGGCAGCCAAGTGAGTGGTGTTATATCTGTTTCTTATCATCCTAACAGCTGCCCTAGTTCCAGCTGTGAAAAGTAGTAAGGTAGCCGACAGTTTTGAATTACCAGAAACCCTAGTAGGACCAAAAAAACTTTTATAAAGAAGCACCAAGAGAGCTTCCCTGGTGGCACAGTGGTTAAGAATCCGCCTGCCAATGCACGGAACATGGGTTCGAGCCCTGGTCCGGGAAGATACCACATGCCGTGGAGCAACTAAGCCCATGCACCACAACTACTGAGCCTGTGCTCTAGAGCCCGCGAGCCACAACTACTGAGCCAGTGAGCCACAACTACTGAAGTCCATGCATCTAGAACCCGTGCTCCGCAACAAGAGAAGCCACCGCAATGAGAAGAAGCCCGCGCAGTGCAACGAAGAGTAGCCCCTGCTCGCCGCCACTAGAGAAAGCCCCTGCACAGCAACGAAGACCCAATGCAGCCAAAAATAAATAAATAAATTTATTTTTTAAAAAAAGCACCAAGAACTCAGTAAAAGACAGAGGTAGTCACATGGGTGCACATGTGCCCCCCCCTCCAAAAACACACACACACACACCCTCATGAGAGTCCACCCACCAACAGAGACTGTGTCGACAAAGGCAAAGGGAAGGGGAAAGTTAAACTCAGAAGCAGAAAGAAAAATGATGTAATTTGGGTGTTGCATTATTCAAATTGGCTACTCATAGTTATAACTTTCCTCTGTAATCTTACAAGGTTATTTTGGGGGAATAATACGTTTCCCACATTGAAAGCTTTTATAGGACTCACAGAATGAACATAGGAAAGAAACCAAGGGAGACAAATGACAACATTAATGAGGAATTGATTTCAAGAGGGGCCAAGGGGATGTTATGTGATGGAAGAGCTTCAAACCAATATGGACGTAGAGTCCTGAGTTCCTGAGCCTCCAGAGGGCTACCTCTCCCCGATCCTGCTATTCTGAAGGCCAAGGATGATCTACATAACCTAATGCCTTCCTCTCTCCATGCTATCTTCCCTTCAATTCACTCAGCAGATCGCCACCAAATTAACTCTCCTAAACACAGTCCTAATATAAAATGATTTCTTGCTCACAATTCTTCCATGGGTCTCCTGTGTACACCAAATAAAATACTTTTCTAGCTCTATACATTCTTCTCTGTGCTTTAGTTAAACGACCTGCTGTCCATTGACTAAGAAGTTCCTCCCTGGACTGTTTCCTCCTGACCTTCCTTCCTGATCCATGCCCGCCTTCCAGGGGCTCCAGCCCTGCTGTTGAATTCTTGCCCATCTTTCAAGGCCTATTTCAACTATTGCCATCTGATGTCTTATCTGAAAACCTTGATCTATCCCGATGGATCTTTGAATTCCTATAGCAATTTATACTTATCTAGCATTATTTTAAATTATTTATACTTATTTAGGTAGAGAAATAATTATATTTATGTAGAGAAATAATTATGTAGCTAATTAACTATATAATGTGGATAAATGATTGTATTTATCTAGAATGATTATCTTTATATAAATTACAGCATTGATCACACCTCCTCTTGCATTGTAAGAAAGATTGCTTTGTATAGTATCTTTTCTACTAGATTGAAAACTGCTTGACTGGACCTTTCATATTTGTCTTTTGTTTCACTTTTTATTGTGAAACATAGCCCATGATTATAAAAGTGCACATAACCTAAATATATTGTCTAATGCATTATTACAAAGAAAACAGCAAGTAACCAGCACCCAGGTCAAGAAATAAAATATTGCCAATACCTTTGAAGCCCCCATCATTTGCCCCCATGTGCCCCTTCTTCCTCCCTCCACCACATTCATTTCTTTCTCCTCTTTAGCACCTGCCATGGAAGCTTGGGCTTAGCAAGTGGTCAGGAAATGCTTGAAGGATGGACGAACAGACGACAAGATAGATGCAGTCTGAAGAAACATCAGCTGAATTCATTATCATCACTGGAAAAAGGGTCCGAACTTCACTCCCTGCTCCATGGTGAGTCAGAATTCTCTTCATATGTGAAAGATGCATATCCTGCGCTCATGGCTGTTATTTAAGGAGCACCTACAGGGAGACGCATGCTCAGCGACATGGGATCAAAGTCCTGAGCGAGGAAAGGCACGGCTTTGTTAAGAGGTGTTCTGAGCTGTCAGAAAGTGAGAGAGAAATAGTGGCTCCCTGGGGGTGGGACTCTAATGGGGCCCTGAGAAGAGCCACGCAGGCACCTGATTCTTGGGAATGGTGACAGGGAAAGAGTCAGGCTGTAATTGTGCTCCCAGCAAAGTCGGGATCCTGAGGTTGAATCCGATTTTCAGGATTTCTCGGAAGCCCCAAAGCAGGCAAATATCTAGAATGATCCAAGGGTAATAGGACCAGGGACGATAACAGAGTCTCATGCCATCTTGTTGTGACCAGTCACCTTTTCAATATTTGTGTTTTATTTTTATCTCTGTATTAGAGAGGCATTATTTGTGCACAGGCTGTTAAAAACAGTTCTGAGGGAAACACACTTCCAGCTGCTTCCTCCTGTTTTCCATCTGCTGCATTTTTGCATCTTTGTATGAATTTAACTGTTGCTTGTCAGTGTAATTGGGATTTTACTGAGGACAAGGAAAAAAAACTCGCTAAGGGTGGGTTGTCAGTTCAATTGATCTGAAAGAGATTATCTTGGTTAGTCACTAATAAACCTTGAACTACCAAGTAGAGCAATAAAAAAGCACCAAGTAACTAAGTTTTAAGAGTTAACTTGCTTCAGTTATATCTTTGTATTCCTATATTTATACATCAGCTACTCTTTCTCCCATTTAATCTTAAATATGTAAATCCTCAATTTATCTGGAATTACTCAGTGAAAGACTGATGTGTGAGTGTGGCAGATTATAATATTCTGTTGCCACCCCTGATCCTCTTTACCTCTTATTCTTTTCATAGCAGATCAAAAAAGCTGTGTGTGTGCCACAAGAATATATTATTTTAAGAGACTTGGACTTAGAAATTGATTTCCTTGATGAGAAAAAGAAAAGTCTCCTTCTGACCTAGAGGGTCACTTCATAATCCTGTCACTCTACATCAAAAAAGCCTTTTTTTTTTTCTTTTTGGAGAAGATGAGAATATTTCTGAAAAGGAATTAATTTTTCAGCTACAGTAAAAACAGTGACTTGCAGACTTACCCATCCCCAAAAGAGGGGACTTATTCAGAACACATCTCCTGTGATTAGAACGAGCTCCTGACATATTTTAGGGTCAGGCGGTTTTCAACGGAAATTGGGATTTGTACCATAGAATGAAATTGATATTCTATTTTATTGATGACTTTAAGGCTTGAGGGAGAATCTTTTTTTTTTTTTTTTTTTTTTGAAGGGATTTCACTGCGTTCAAATACTTAATAGTGACGGTGGAAGGGAGCAGCCTCTCCTCCTTGTGTGTGGATTTAAATTAATGGGCTATTAAACAGCGTGTGATTTTCATCACCTTCTGATTGAGGTTCAACTGACAACACTTCAATCTGCATTTCAGGAATGCCTGCACCTGTCACTGAACCCCCCCCCCCCCCAGCCAGGGCAGTGGTTCTCACTCTGCGGCACATTTGAACCACCTGGAGAGCTTTAGGGACTACTGGTGCCCCAGCCACAGTTCTGGAAATTTTGATTCGGTTGATCTGGAGCCCAAGCTTCAGTGTTTTAGAAGCTTACCAAAGTGATTCTAATGAGCAGACAGGGTTGAGAACCAGCAAAATATAGTATATTCCGAAATCACATGGCATTCTGTTAACCTTGAGTATCTGTTATAGCAGTCTAATATTTGCATTTCTAGACTCCATTGTTTGACTTGCTTGCACATAGGTGTTCTCATGGAAGATTTCTAGTCCTTTACTAATATGAAGCCACAGAGCATCTATTTGAATCCCTCAAACTCGGAGAGAGAGAAAGAGTTGTGAGACCCATGGAAGGACTAGAGTCCCTGTGGCTGCAAGTATCAAGAGATGAGGGGCTTAGGCAAACACCCACTATTACCAAGGGATCTTAGGAGGGCATATATGGTCCATCTCTATCCTACAATGACATTGTGGACAATTGTTCATTGACAAATATTGACCAAGGGCCAACTATAAGACTGGCACTAGACTAAATGCTGGGGATGTCATACTAAGCCATCATGGAGCATATACTTAGCAGGGAGACAGTCAACCACAATCACCTGGGGAAAGTGCTATGGCATAGAATGTATGAGGTGCCATGTGAATACCATACAAGGGCATCTAACTCAACTTGCCAGGGTCAGGGAAGGCAGGATGTTTATGCTCAGATAGAAGGATAACTAGCAATTGGCCATGCAAAGAGGAAAATTAGAATATCCTAGAGAGAGGGAGTGGCATGTGCAAAGGCACAGGGGCAGAGGAGAGAAAACTGCCTTAGAGGAAATGACGTGACGCTCAGTGTGGCTGTAAATGCCAGGGGTAGTGGGAGTGTTAAGAGACTACTCTGGAGAGGTAGATAGGAGTAAGGTCACAGATGGGGCTCATGAGTTACAAAAGATAGATCTCATAGTGACCATTTCACTAGACCACAGAACTAAGTAATGGCTTTGCATGCACTGTATCATTTCATCCTCACAACAACCTTATGGATAGGATAGGGCCAGTTGTCAACCCCATTTTACAGAGGAAACTGTGACTTAGATGAAGTAACTTGCCCAAGGTAATGCAGCTAGTAAATTATAGAATTAGGATTCAAATGCAGATGTGTCTCTTCACAAGGTCAGGGTCCCAAACCACTGTATCACGTGGTTAAGAAATTTGGACTTTAAGCTTAAAGAAATGGGAAATTATTAAAGGATTTTAAAGGTCAGGTGACACAGAGAGCTTTGCATTTCTGGCTACAACACTCTGAGTTTCATTAAATGATTCTAGGGTTCATTTTGTCAATTGATGGACTATTGCTTTGCCTTCTTTCTTCTCTGGCCTACTTTTTGGAGCCTAAAAGAGGCAAAGAAGCCCAAACCGGTCATCTTGATTTCTAATGGGAAACTAGATAAAATTAGGTGGGGCAGACCATGGAACTCAAGGCTGGAAATGAAGATCCTAGTTTGTCTGTAGTAGTTCAGCCTCATTATGGAGAATTATCTCTATATTGCAGGCTGATATACGTAAGACAAGAAATAAAATGATCCCAAATGGTAATTTGCCTTGTGTAATTAAAAAAATTAAGTCCTCACAGAGCTTCACAAAATTCAGTAAAAATAAACACATAAATAAAACAAAACACACAAATAAAATAAAAATCAACTAAAAAACTCTATAATCTTGCCCCTGTGCCTTCTGTTTCTTACATGGGGTATTTTCTACCTGGCACTTCCTTTCCAAACTTCCTTGAGGGATTCTCCATCCACCATGTCAACCTCCCCCGCCTATAGCTTTTTCCAGGGGACACTGTCTTTTCATCTCTGAGACCTTTGGTACCTGATGTTCTCAACTTTTGTGCTTTCAAAGGAATAGCATGATCAAGTGGAAAGTGCTTTGGGGGTCTGCCATAACTGGGTTCAAGTCTCAGGAAACTTTGACCTTAAGGGCTCCATTTCCTCATTATAAAAATGTCAGTATCCACCTAGAAGGTTTGCTAGGGACTAAATGAGACAAAGTATTTGAGAGGACTTGGTCTCTTGTAGGTTACCTGCTGGTTGGTTCTATTTCCTTCCCTCCAACTGAGACCTCAGTTCAAGTGCCTTGCCCATCTAACATTTCTCTCAAATCTACCGTCTGTCCTCATGAACTTCCCTGACCCAGATCCCTCTCCACTCTCAGTCCCTTCAGCAATCAGAGGCCCCATGGTAATGCCTGACTTTACAAATGATTTATTCTTTTTGATGTGTGTATTAGGAACCTCCCCAGTCAGGCTCCTTGGGGGCAGAAGCCAGGTGTTATAAATTCTTTAAATATCCTACAGTGTCCACTACAGGGGTCTTTATAAAGAAGGAAAGTCACAAATGTAGCATTCATCGGCCATCAGGAAAGGGCACACATAATGTGGAGGGGACTGGATAGTTTCCCACCATTAATGTTAATGAAATAATAATTCACCAGAATCCTTTAAGTTTTTTATTTTATGCTTATTCAGGGCTTGTGACTGTGCCCATGGCTTCTTCTTTATCAGTTCATGTATCACTATTTTCGAGTTCCTCGAAAACTTGTTGAAATACAAGCTTACTGTTCTTCATTCCAGAAGAGGCAGATGTGGTTACACTCAATTTTTATAAAAGAGTCCTACACGAATCTCTCAGGATGTGGGGCTGTCATTAACTTTAAATGTAGAGAAATGTAAATTTTTTCTTTTTTCCTACTTGCACATAATTCTATTAGAAAGGAGAAACCAAAAGAGAGAGAGTGGAAGGAGAGTGGAACTGTTCAGCTGTGTCTACCAGGCATGGTCCTCAGCAATAACAACCACAACAGCTCCAGTGATGACGCACACTGACACTTACTAGGAGCCAGACGCCATGGGAATTCTTTTAATTCTCCTAACAATCCAATAGTAGGTACTCTTCTCCCCACTTTACAGATGAGAAAACTGTGGCACAGAGAAGTTAGGTAATTTGCCTAATTTTCCTCAACCACAAATAGCAGAGCCAGTGTGTGACCCAGATAGCTGTTTCCAGAATCTGAGCTCCTCAGCTCTGTGCTGTGCTGCCCAGGTAGCACAGTGACTTCCTAAGCCTGGCGCCTTGTGTCACTTGAATATAGACCACGAGAGGGAAAAGGCAGGGCTCAGGAAGCCAGGGGTTCTCATAGGGCTGCACCAACCACTTCTCTCATCAAGCCCAAACTTGCATTTGTGTGCCTGTGTGAGGATCACAGGAGAGTATTTGAAAGCCATTCATACAGTGGTCTGTACTCCCTGGTGTTCAACAGATAACCTGCTTGGGAGGGGTCCTCTCTCTAGTCTACCCCACCTTCCTGCCCACTTGATGAGTGTCAATAATCCAGTAAAGCTATCCTTTCTCTTGAACAAGGAAACGGCCTCAGAATCCTCTAGAAGGTCACCTCCAGTGAATGACAGTTGGCATGGGGGATGAAACTTGTTTGTTATGCTTGCCATAGCCCACAGGGGGTAGAGATATTGTTGTATTTGTATTTAGCGCCAAGTATATAGTTGGTCTCCAATGAATGAATGATTGAATGAATGAATACCTATGGAACTCAAGCCCGTTTGCATTTACCATGGATTCTACTGTGACTCCGATTAAAACCAATGGTTTTAATCAAGGCAGAATATCTTCTTTAAACACAAGGATTAGCCTCTATGAAAAGAGAAATGTAAACAGGGCTCTAATTAGAGAATTTACTAATTATTCTTCCCTGCTGAGGATATTAGCTGGGGTTTAGTCTTTAGCTGTGACAGCCACACGACTTTCTCTTTAGCTCCAGAAAGGGAAAAATTGACTGGAAAGATTCATTTCAATACCCTGATTCCTTTCCTGCTCTCTTTCACCCTCAAAAAGAGATATTCCAGCATGAAAGATCACAGACTCAGCCCAAAACAGTGGACCCAGGTTGATGGCATTCAGGAAACTGCTCACTCTTGGAGCCCCAACTGCTGAGGCAAAGATAAATCGGCAGGAAGATTTCTTTGGAATGATGTGAATTTAATGAATCATGAAAAATATCCCCAGCTGTTCTTAAATTTAAGGGAGATTGAGTGATAACAAAAGATAGTTTCCCTCCCTCTTAGATGTAGGTTGGAGCGGAAAGAGCCGTGGTAAAAAAAAAAAAAAAAAAAAAAACCCTGAGGCCAAAAGCTTGCCTTTTCTTTCCCATCTCTTCTATTGTTGAAGGGAAAAAAAGCTGTCTGCAGTCAGCAGCCACTGAAGGGCATGATGAAGAGTGTTTGCTATTACCAGACTTGAAGAATTCTCTACTCTGATTTCAAAGATCAGGCTGCCCTTGCAGGCAAACATTTAGAAAGTGATGGGCTTTTCTCTCACCTCCTCCCCACCTGCAATCACCACCATCCTCACATTTTATCCAACTCCTTTATTAACACATTGACTGGCTGAAATTAAAAATAATGATGCTCCCTTTTCCTCATCCCAGCTGCCGCAACCCTGACTTCCCCAGTCCGCAAAATCCTTATTAACCCATTGATTAGTGTGGGCTCCAGGCTGGTCCTCAGCTGGGAGATCTAAGCCAGGCCATTGTGGGGTTGGCTAAGCTTCAGGGATTCCCAATTTAGATCCCGGAGATCTGTGCTGGAGGGCTCAGAGGAGGGCTTGAAGGACATGTGCGACTTCCCTTCTTTGCTCCTCCGTTCCCTCCAGACCTCTGCCTTGGCTGTCATGGGGCCCTGAACATGCCATGGACCACCCAGGAGGTCGGCTCTGGGCACGGTGTCCGGGTGCTCAGCTTGCTCTCCTTACCTGAAAAAGCACAAGGCAGGTGGGTAGCTGTGAAGGTCAGGAAGCCTCACCTCTGTTCACCTCTGAGGTCTGTTCCCTGTCTAGATAAATTTCCCTTTCATTCAAGGTGGGTGAAAAAGGCTAACAATCAAGATTTTTTTTTCCTTAAGGCAGTTTTTATTGTGAGTGATGTATTTGAGGGATAGAAAAGCTAGCTTCCCTGTGTAACTGTTAGAAGGGGTTCAGAGAGGAGCATGGGTGAGGCAGAGGATGATATGCTGAATATTGATGACAAACAATAAAATTGAAGACTTACAATGAACTAGATACAATGTTAAATGCTTCTCATATATGATGCAGCAAAAAAAACCAAAAAAACAAATTTGAAACAAAAGACAAAATAAAAACACAAACAGAAACCCTCCAAGAAGTGGATGTTTATAATTGCCTATTGAACAAACTGAACTTGGTGAGATTTTGGCAGATAGAAAGCTTACTCTTTTTCACCACTCTCTCCAAACACCATTGGATCACTCTCCTTCCTACTGGCTAATAAGTTAGGCAGATCCATAACCTGGGCTAGCCACTTTCACATATTAGAAAATAATATCAGTCAAGACAGCCCAATACTGGCAGAAGGATAGGTACCTAGATCAATGAAACAAAATATTCAACCTAGAAATAGCCCTACACAAGAACAACCAATTGATTTTTGAGGGTGCAAAAGTAATTAACTGGAAGGAGAGCCTTTTCAACAAATGGTGTTGGAGCAATTGGACATCCACAGGCAAAAATGAACTGACCTAAATTTCATACCTTTTACAAAAATTATCTCATATATTTAAATGTAAAACTGTAACACTTTTAGAAGAAAACTTAGGAGAAAGTCTTTGAGACCTAGGATTTGGTGAAGAGTTTTTAGACATGACGCCAAAGCATGATCCATAAAAGAAAAAAAAATTGATAAATTGGATGAAAGACAAACTACAGACTGGGAGAAAATATTTGCAAACCACGTATCTGAAAATGGACTCGTATTTAGAATATATAAAAAACTCTCAAAACTCAGCAGTTAAAAAGCAAACAAACCATTCAATTATAAAATGGACAAACGGCATGAAGAAACATTTACTAAAGAAGATGTATGATGACAAATGAGCACATGAAAAGATGTTCACCATCACCAGCCATCAGCCAAGTGAAAATTAAGATCATAATGAGATTTTACTATACACCTATTAGAACAACTAAAATTAAAAAGTAGTGAGACTACAAAGTGCTGGCAAGGATGTGGAGAATCTGGGTCTCTCACACATTGCTGGTGGAAATTTAAAATGTTGCAGCCACTCTGGAAAATAGCTTGACAGTTTCTTAAAAAAAAAAAAGGAAAACTAAACATAGACTTACCATACAATCACACCATCACACTCCTGGGTATTTATCCTGGGAAAATAAAACATGTCCACATAAAACCTATACATGATTGTTCATAGCATTTTTATTTGTTTACTTTTTGGTCCAAAAGTGGAAACAATCAATGTTCTACAATAAGTGAATGGTTAAACAAAAGTGGTACATCTGTACCTTGAAATAAAAGGGAATGAACTATTGATACACCCAACAACTTGGATGGATCTCAAGGGCTTTATGCTGATTTAAAAAAAAGCCAATCTCCAAAGGTCATAGAGCTATGATTGTATTTCTATAACAGTCTTAAAATGACAAAATTATGGAGATGGAGAATAAATTAGTGGTTGTCAGGGATTAGAAATGGGAGGAAGGGGAGTGATGTGGGAGGTGGGTGTCACTAGAAAGCGGTAGCCCCAGGGAGATCTCTGGTAGCTGGTATTTACATGAATTTACATGTGTGATAAAATGATTCAGCACTATACAAACACAATGCACCAACGTCAGTGTCCTGGTTTGATACCGTACTATAGTTATGTCACAGGTAACCATCGAAGAAACTGGATGAAGAAAACCTGAGAACTCTCTGTACTATCTTTACAACTTCCTGTGAATCTATAATTATTTCAAAATTAAAAATAGAAAATAAAATAATGCATCTTTCAGTATGAAGCATTACTTTCCAGTGTCATATAAAAATTTTAATATCTCATCTTATATTCAGAGGGAGCTGAATTCAGAAGCAGAGCTTCTCCCCTCCCTAGCACTGCCAAGTCAGGCCTGCTCCAGCCTCCACTGCATTATTAGGGCAGGCTAAGCCATGCTGTACTAATAAAACAAAAAACAAAATAAAAACCCCTGAAATTTTGGTACTTTAGCATAAAAAAGTCCTTTGTCACTTATGTCCATTGAGGGTAGGGCAGCTGTCCTCCAGGCAGCGACTCAGGGACCCAGGCTCCTTCCATCTTGTGGCTCTGCCATCTTCAACCTGTGGCCTCCATGTTCACCCTCGGAGGAGAAGACAAATAGTGGAGGATCATGCAGGGGACTTTGTGGCTAGGCCCATATCACTCTCACTTGTATTCCATTGCCCAGAATTTAGGCATCAGAACCCAGATTAACTGCCAACTGAAGTTGGGAAACACAGTCTTCCTGCATGCCCAGGAATGGCACACATAATTGGAGTAAGGATCTCGTGGTGGGTGGGTAGTGGATGGTAAGATTCTGCACTCCCTTCAGAGAAAGGTGACTTGGCTAGTTCCTTTTCTTCTTCCTCATCACTCACATCTGCTAAATCTGATTTCCCCAAGGAGGCAAAAAATGAGTAGAGGAAAACAACAATGTCTTCCACTGGTGTGTAATCTGAGGTTGGCTCCATGCATGGCCCCGGTGCTGGCTCTTTTCCTCCTTAGGCATCTTGGTGGGTCATCTAAAGATACTGTTTCCCCCAGCAGGGACCTCTCATGGTGCCACTCCTTGGCACAGTGAGTCACCTTCTAGCTGACTCTATGTGACACTCACTCCCCTTCTGCATCTACAGGCACATCCAAGCCTCTTTCTGCTAGAGTTATCGCACGCTGCCATTCAAGACAGGCATGGTGAGTCCTCTTGGGCATGGTCCTTGGCTGATTCAAGCCTGATCCACAGGAAGACTCAGCATCCTTCCTCCACTGAAAGCTAGAAGGGCTGGCTGCTCCCCTACTCCCCCATGGCCCTCTTACTTGCTTCATGAGAGGAAGCCTTAACCAGACTCTTGTCTTAGGTTTTTTTCAGGCAAGAGTCAGGCAACACAGGCCATTTACTCACAAGAACTTGACTAGCGCCCATGGGTTTCCTTGTTACCGAAAGTGGGGTCCGGCTGCTTGCTGCTCAAAAGCCAATAAAGAGGGAAGACTGGTGGAAAGGAAAGTTTGGTTTATTTCAGAGGCTGGCAACCGGGGGTGGGGGAGAGCTGACTGATATCCAAAGGCCAGCTCCCCCCACTGACAATCAGTGGGCAAGAGATTTTATAGGTGGAGGGAGAGGGCTACATGCAGAAATAGTACAGTCAGCTCTGACGTCATCTTGAAATTGATCACGCAGTGGTCTGAGCAGTGTCATCTTGATTAAGTACAGTTTGTCTTCAGTTCCAGGGTTGGTTTGTTCCCATTTCTTTGATGCCAGTTCTCAGAATTGTGGCAGCTTATGTCATGGCTACAGTCTGGTCATCATGTAGTTAACTTCTTGCACCTGGTGGAGGCTTCAGTATCTACAAAAGAGTTCGAAGGACATGGCTCAGAATTTTACCTGTAGCCCTTGAGGAGGAACTAAAGGTCCTTGACTTTAATGACTAAACTATTATTATTTGGTCTCATTTGACTGTATTCCTTTGTTTCTGCATTTTCTCACTTCTCTGATTAAACTTATTTTTTGACTAAAGTTTTTCTACAGACAAAAGGCAGGTGGAGGACATGGGAGGGAAGGACCACAGCAACATTTTTCTGAATCTATCTCCCAGGTCAAAAGAAATAAAAGCAAAAATAAACAAATGGGACCCAGGTAAACTTAAAAGCTTTTGCACAACAAAGGAAATCATTGACAAAATGAAAAGACAACTTACAGAATGGGAGAAAATATTTGCAAATGATATGGCTGACAAGGGGTTAATATCCAAAATAAACAGTGCATACAACTCAATATAAAAAAAAACCACATTAAAAATAGGCAGAAGACCTGAACAGACATTTTTCCAAAGACATATAGAAGGCCAACAGGTTCGTGAAAAGATGCTCAACATCACTAATTATCAGAGAAATGCAAATCAAAACAACAATGAGATATCACCTCACACCTATCAGAATGGCTATCATCAAAAAGTCTACAAATAACAAATGCTGGAGAGGGTGTGGAGAAAAGGGAACCCTCCTACACTGCTGGTGGGAATGTAAATTGGTACAGCCACTATAGAAAACAGTATGGTGGTTCTTCAAAAAACTAAAAATAAAACTACTATATGATCCAGCAATTCCACTCCTGGGTATATATCTGGAAAAAACAAAAACGCTAATTTGAAAAGATGCGTGAGCTCCAATGTTCATAGCAGCATTATTTACAATAGCCAAGATAGAGAAGCAACCCAAGTGCCCATCAACAGACGAATGGATAAAGAAGAAAAGGGGTGTGTGTGTGTGCGTGTGTGTGTGTGTGTATATAATGGAATATTAGCCAGAAAAGTATGAAATTCTGCCATTTGCAGTAATGTGGATATTATGCTTAATGAAATAAGTCAGACAAAGACAAAAAGTATATAGTATTGCTTATATGTGGAATCTAAAAAATAGTACAAACAAATGTATATGCAAAACAGAAACAGACTCACAAATATAGAAAACAAACTAGTGGTTACCATAGGGGAGGGGGAAGGGCGGAGGGCAAATTAGGGGTATGGGATTAAGAGACACAAACTCCTATGTATAAAATAGGTAAGCAGCAAGGATATACTGTATAGCACAGGAAATTGTAGCCATTATCTTGTAATAACTTTTAATGGCATATAACCTGTAAAAATACTGAATCACAATGCTGTACACCTGAAACTAAAATAATATTGTAAATCAACTATACTTCAGTAACCCCCCCACCCCAAATTATCATTGAAACACCTGTAACCAGGTGGCTTTGTAGGGGAGAAAATTTGTTCAGGAAAACAATTTGAAAACTTGAGGTTATGGGTTAAAAGGTGCCTGCAAAACAGAACAAAATTGCCAGAGTGTTACACATAAGAACTGAAACTTGAATTTGGGGGAGGGACAAGGGGAGGGAGGTAGAGAAGAAAGAGGCTGGATGAGGCAGCAAGGCAGGCACCTGGATCTGCAAAGTGGAGCCCTGGAGAAGGAACTTAAGAACAAATGTGCCCAGTGGCCATTTTAAATTACTTGGGGTGTAAACCATCTCCATCTCCCAACTTTCAGTTAAGGCTTCTGAACATCGATGCCTTTTGTACACATTGTTGGGGAGGAGAGAGATCAAGGGCAGAGCAGCCTTTCGAAGTCCACGTTTGGGAGGAGTCCAGAGGAGAGAAACGGGCTAAAAAGAGGAGTAAGGTCAGGGGCTTATTGAACACAAGCTTGGAGGTCGATGTGGTCCTGAGAGGTCCGCCCTCGGGCATGTGCAGTCTTGAGGAGGGCGTTCAGGTTCCTGCAGGACACCGCAGAGTCAGCTTGAGCTAATTTAACCCAAACCTCATGTGATGGGGTGACGGCTGCTGACATCTGGGTTGCACTCGAAAACTCAAAAATCCTCTTAAGAATATGCTTCGTAACCCTTTCCTCACTAAACTTTTTACCCAACTTGCTAAAAAGAATAGTTTTGATACTGCTTCTACTTAATTGCCATCCCCAGGCCTTATGAGGAGGTGCTAGAGAGGAACAAAATAAACACGAGAATCAAATTAAGGAAGAGAGAAACAACTGGTCTAATAGGATAAACTGACAATCAGCCCACAATAATTAAGTTTGATCAGTGAGTTAGCAAAGAGCTAGTTCTGTGTGTGTGTGTGTGTGTGTGTGTGTGTGTGTGTGTGTGTGTGTGCGTGCACTGTAGAGCAGTGCTTCCCAAATTTTAATGTGCACACCAATCACTCAGGATCTTGTAGTGGGGTGGACAGTGGTTGATGAGATTCTGCATTGCCAACAGCTTGCAGGTGATGCCATGGCTGCTGGTCTGAGCACCACGGTTTCAGAGGTTTTAGAGCACGATGCAGTAACCTTCTAGCCCAGAAGGCCATTAATGGGCCCACAGGAAAAAGGGAGAGATGGGAAACATCAGAGTGTAGATGAGAGGAGAAGAGTGAAGGGAAAATAGAGGGAGAGAAGATTAAAACAACCACCACCACCAAAACAACAAGCCAAGAATCTCCAGGAAGGGACAGAGGAAGTCACCAGTAATTGTTCCAAAACAGCTTGATGTTTATCTCAATGACATAGGTTGCTTTGCCCTCTATTAAAGAGCACACATTCTTTGTGCCCCAACAGTGCTTAAGTTTCAAGGGTGAAAAAGTAAATACCTGATTCTCTAGTCATTCACAAGTATTTATTCATAGGTGTTATAGAATGCCAGTATGGACAGAGCCAGTGCTATGATACACCTATTTCCTGTGCGGATGGAACTTACAATCTGGTGGAGAACCTCAGACACAACAACAGGGAAAATTAAATTACACGTCAAGTAAATTAGGCATGGAGCCTAATACTGTACATTTTGTATTTAAAAAGGAACTTTTCATCCATTTCACCATTTTTCTACCATTTGTTGATGCAGGGAAGACCGACTTATTATCACAATTTTATGGAGGAGGAAAGGGAAGCTCAGAGAGGCCAGGTGACTTGTCCAAGGTCACATGGCTACTAGGTGGCAGAGCCTACACAAGGAGCCTTCTCTTCTGGTTCCTGTTCTTTCCATTAACTTCCCGACTTGAATGCAGTGAAATTTCCCAAATTCCATTTCACCCACCGTCCTGTCTTTTTGTAGCTTTGGGAGCCAGGGTTTCTCAACAGCTCAGCATTTAATTGGTTTTGAGTTCACAGTTGCCTCCCTTGTTCAAAATCTAAACCAGTTAAACAAATTTCCCAGAAAACCAAAATAATGTTTAAGCAAAGGTCATTGCCAGGTCACATCTGTCTAAGTAGAAGGTGTTTTCAGGATACAAGTCACTAAAAGCAGTGGGGAATAATGAAAACCTCTTTGCAAACTAATTTCTCCATTGCCTGCTGCTTGGGTTCTAAAACATACATACAGCCCAACTTCTCTTACAGATATGTATGTTCATGTGAAATGTATATTTATACACATGTGTACATATTTAGGACATCATTTTGCTAATCACTTGCAAAGAACTAACGAGTTCTTTCACTAATGTCAGCACATTAATTTGACCCTACTGTTATTGTAACTTTATAATATAGCTTAACTTAAACAATTCTGTAATCTGACAATTTTTTTTTTTTTAAAGAAGATGTTGGGGGTAGGAGTTTATTAATTAATTAATTTATTTTTGCTGTGTTGGGTCTTCGTTTCTGTGCCAGGGCCTTCTCTAGTTGTGGCAAGCGGGGGCCACTCTTCATCGCGGTGCACGGGCCTCTCACTATCGCGGCCTCTCTCGTTGCGGAGCACAGGCTCCAGACGCGCAGGCTCAGTAGCTGTGGCTCACGGGCCTAGTTGCTCCGCGGCATGTGGCATCCTCCCAGACCAGGGCTCGAACCCGTGTCCCCTGCATTAGCAGGCAGACTCTCAACCACTGCGCCGCCAGGGAAGCCCCTGTAATGTGGCAATTTTAATAAGTATAATGCAGCCGAATTCCCACCTGAATTGCTCAGGCTGGGCAATGCCTGCTTCCAGTAACTTATAATGCGCACACAAGTTAACTAGTCAATTGGAATTTGCTTTGGGAGCGAGTCTGGTGGTGATGGGGCTGGTGACAGAAAGGGTGACAGTGAGCCAAATTTCATCCTTGGTGGAATTTTCTTGTGCTCTCCTGAGGCCCACCAACAGAATAGACCAGGCTCTTTATTCCCCTCTTGCCTCCTGACCTTATGGTAGTGAATAGGCGTGCTGTTGAAGGACAGCCATAGCATGTGCTGGAGATTCTGGTTCTCGATTCTTAATCTGGCCCCCATCCCCCAAATACTTTTCCATTTTTCCCTTTGTAAGTCTGTTCCTGCACCTTACCAGTTCCCGGTCTTTTCATCATCTTAACACCTTCACATTTTAGAATACGTACAACTGAGGTAAATAGTTTAGAGCAGCGGTTTCCAAACTTTTGGGCACCAGGGATTGGTTTCATGGAAGACAATTTTTCCATGCACCGGGGGGTGGGGGATGGTTTCAGGATGATTCACGCGCGTTACATTTACTGTGCACTTTATTTCTATTATTATTATATTGTAATATATAATGAGATAATTACGTAACTCACGATAATGCAAAATCAGTGGGAGCCCTGGGCTTGTTTTCCTGCAACTAGATGGTCCCATCTGGGAGTGATGGGAGACAGTGACACCCGAAGTGTGTTGCTTATGTCCAGTTTACTCCGTAAGATGCAGCTTAATTGTCACTTGCTACTCACTGATAGGGTTTTGATATGAGTCTGCAAGCAATTGATTTATTATGGACTTTGTGCAGTCAAACCTCTCTGCTGATGATAATCTGTATTTGCAGCCGCTCCCCAGTGCTAGCATCACCGCCTCAGCTCCACCTCAGCTCGCCAGGCATTAGATTCTCATAAAGAGCGTGCAACCTAGATCCCTCCCATGCGCAGTTCACAGTAGGGTTCACGCTCCTATGAGAATCTAATGCCGCCGCTGATCTGACAGGAGGCGGAGCTCAGGCGGTGAGGTGAGTGATGGGGAGCGGCTGTAAATACAGATGAAGCTTTGCTCACTTGCCTGCCACTCACCTCCTGCTGTGCAGCCTGTTTCCTAACAGGCCACGGACCAGTTCCGGTCCATAGCCCCGGGGGTTGGGGACCCCTGGTTTAGAAAAACCCAGATATTGATGCTTCTTTCCCATTCCCCATCCGATGCATAATTCTTGGAAGGATCTTCCAGTTTGCTTGTCTCTTTGGGACTCTGAAATTCGTAGTTCAGGAGGGGGCAAGGGTAGGGGAGCCAAAGATGTGAATTCTTGAGAGTTGCTTGTTGTTGGAGATTTGGGATGCTCCTCAATCTCCAGAGCTACACTCCCTTTCTTTAGTTCGAACCAACTGATAATTATAGGTAAGGAGGCAAACGGGTATCAAAGTATGTTTCCTGGCTTTATTGATGGCAAAGCTGGATGGAAGAACACAGCAGGATGTGCGTGCTCTTTAAAAACAGGTCCAAGAGAACGAGGGCTAAGAGACGTTGGACACAATCTAACAATGTCCCTCCAATCCTTCTCCTGAGCCTGGTATGGGTGTGGGGATAGAACCTCTGGTGAAGGAGTAAAGTGATTCCAGAAACCCTCGCACGTTCTTTCCTCTTCCCGTGCTGCTACAGGAAGAAGTCAGGTTGGGTATGTCTACTACAGCCTCTTCAGTTCTGAGCAGCTGCGGAGGGAAGGCCCAGAAGCAGTGCTGTCTGAGATCCCTGCCCTAGGCCCTGTGCTCTAGAGGGCCCTGCTCTGGCCCTCCTCTGGCAGTGCCCTTTCCCATGGGACAAGAGGTGGGGCCCATCCCAAGACCACACCCTCCTTGGGAGCTTCCTGCTCAAATGGCCCTGAGACTACCCCAGGGCGTGTACCCCAGGGCGTGTGTGGGCTTCCACCTTGGTAGGCTGGCAGGTGTCTGTCCTCCCGCTCATGCCCCCCTGCCCTGAGGTGGGATCATGCCATTTGCATGTAGAACTGAGGAATAGATATTTCAGCTGGGGTTGCAGTGTTGCGGTGTAGGGTGGAGATGGAGGATGGAGAAGGGAAGTGGGCAGACCACAGGCTGGTGGCCAGTTGCCCCAGAAGCCCGTGTTCCAGGACAAAGCTCTGAGGAGCATGGGAATTTTTAATTAGAATCTTTCAGGTTGTTATCAAGGTATATTTACGTAGGAAGACAGAGCATATTTTACTTAATAGTTTGTTAGGGCTTCCCTGGTGGCGCAGTGGTTAAGAATCTGCCTGCCAACGCAAGGGACACAGGTTCGAGCCCTGGCCGGGGAAGATCCCACATGCTGCGGAGCAACTAAGCCCCTGTGCTGCAACTACTCTAGAGCCCGCAAACCACAACTACTGAGCCCACGTGCCACAACTACTGAAGCCAGCGCACCTAGAGCCCGTGCTCCGCAACAAGAGAAGCCACCACAATGAGAAGCCCACGCACCACAACGAAGAGTAGCCCCCGCTCACCACAACTAGAGAAAGCCTGAGCACAGCAATGAAGACCCAACACAGCCATAGATAAACAAGCAAATAAATAAATGAACAAATTTATTTTAAAAAAAAGTTTGTTAGCTTGATTTATAGTGTTTAAAAGCTCAGACATACAGTACGTGGGGCTCTGTCTGATTTTGCCACAGACACCACACATTAGGAGTAGGAACAAAGAGGTCCTAGATCTGGCTCTTGTCTAGGTTCTCAGAGAGCAAAGCCTGTATTGCTGATAACAAAACACTCCAAACTTAGAGACCTAAAACCAATGATTTGTTAGGTTCACCAGTTTTGTGGATCAGAAATTCAGAATGGACCCAGAACAGGGACAGAGCCTTGATGTCTGAGAGCCCCACTGGTAAGACTTGAAGGTGACTCAGTGGCTGGGGACTAGAGTCTCTGAAGACACCCTCACTCACCCATTTGGCAGTTGATGTTGGTAGCGGGGAACCCACTGGGGTTGCCAGCTGTAGCATTTACACAGGGCTTCTCCCTGTGGCCATAGATCCTCACAGCCTCGTGGCTGGGTTCGAGGGTAAGCATCTCAAAAAGAACCAGGCAGGAGCTGTTATGAATTTTATGACCTATTCTTGGAAGTCACATGGGACCACTTCTGCCGTAGTTATCAACCCACGCAGATTCAAGTGGAGGAAACATAGACCTCACTTATTAATGCGAAAAGTGTCAAAAACATATTGTACAAAGGGCCTGTGGGATGAAAGATATTGTTGAGGGTACTTTTTGAAAATGCAATCTGCCACAGTGTTCTTTGCTCAAGAGTGCACGATGGACAGGGATTTGGGAGGAGATCCCCGGTCCAGGGTTTCCAGAAGTATGTTGCGAGTTAATTCAAGTCAAGGGCTTAAAATAGTCCTTTGGCATATGGTAAGACTCAATAAACAGCAGCTGCAGTCATCCTCACCATCCTTGCCATCAACATTATCATCATCGTCTCAGAGGAACCTATGGAAACGGTTCAGTTATCGACAGGAGATGGGAAACCTAGGCCTGGGTAATTTAAGTAATGTTTTGGTTGTCCCTAAATGATTCAGTGCTAGTTCTGTATTTGAACCTGGACTTCTGACTCCTACTGGGGAACTATGATGGAGTGGTTTGGGGACATTGTAAGGAATGGGCCATGTATTAAAACAGCATCGATAACCCTGGATCACCCTGGCTATCAGTCACTTCTTTCTTTTTTGGTCTCTCCACATGGCTTGCAGGATCTTAGTTCCCTGACCTGGAATTGAACCCTCGCCCTTGGCAGTGAAAGCAAGGAGTCCTAACCACTGGACCGCCAGGGAATTCCCCAATCACTGCTTTTGTTTGTCAGATGCTAATGGCTCCAGAAGAGATTTAGTCAGTAGATTTTTTAAAGTATCCTTTAAAGAAAAATAAAACAACAATTTTAAAACTAATAACCATAACACTTTAGTAATAAGATAGCTAATTCAGATGAAAAAAATCTCATTTGTTTTTTATTTTGAAACAATGTCTCCTAAGCCAACTAGCAAAACGAGCTTGTAAGACTTGGTGTTTAATTACTTGCGGAGCCAAACTTTATCTATACAAATATTATATGTATGGAATGAAAATTTTATAAGATTTTATCACTTGTTCATTAAAACTAGTCTCCAGAAACCCATTTAGCAATACTCTTATTTGATGGTGTTTAAATATTTAAAAAGTAAGCAATTTCTTTAAAGAACTCATCTGTAATTACTCTAACCAGCCTTTTGCAAACTTAATTTTTCCATAAAAATCTGAAATTATAAACTTTTGTCTAGCCTGTGTGTTTCGTTTTGTTTGGTTTGGGTTGATGTTTAGAGAGCTGTTCTTCCCCTGAGGGAACACGGGTAGCAAAACCAAATCAGTCAATATCCACTGATCTCAGCCCAGCTGGGCTTATGGCAGGGCACCTGAGGGGTAAGAGTGAATCGAACATTAGTTTGTGCTTCTCTCTTAGTGAACATCTGTGTTTGCTCTGGAGAACCAGAAACAACTTAGAGTGTCAAGAATATAGGTCAGTATTACTTTATGTAACCGTCCCCTTTTTTGTTTTCAGTTGGGAGATCAGGGCAAGGGTAACTGTTCTTAAGAGGTCATCCGTCCATGTTGAGCCTGAGGCCCATCCAAGGAGACAGAGTCCAGTTGATGTTGGATGTTCACTGAGTGGTGTCAGCAAATGAGAGGGATAGTGATGAAATCTTCCACTCAGGTGTTTTAGGCAAAAATGGCAGCTCAGCTATTTAGTCCAAACACTAGACCTTCCTTTCTGAGGAAGCGTCTAGAACCAGACAACTTGGGTTCACCATTACGAACTATGTGGTCATGGATGTGTGTGCCTCAGTTTCCTCAGGTATATAAAACAAGAATAAGAGTAGCATTTACCACTTAGACTTCGTATGAGGAAAAATGAAGAATATAGGCAAAGAGCTTAACAGTGTCTTAACACGTAGATGGTCCTCACCAAATTGGTTTTCTGCACCCAATACCAATAGCAGTCATTTATTGAAAATTTGCTATGTGGCAGGCACCATGTTAAACTTGTTATGGATATTTTATCCTGACAACAACTCTACGATAGTTATTTTCACCCCCATTTCATAGATGAGAAAAGAGAGGCCCAGAGAATTTCCACAATTGGCTCAAGGTCACACAATGATGAATTAAAGAACTGGGATTCTAACCCGGTTTGTCTGACACAAAAGCTTGTGATCTTCCCCTCCACATGGCACTGTGATAAAAACAAGGAAAACAAAGCAAAAATAACCTTGTCATTAGCATACTCGATATTCCCTGAGAAGGCTAGTACGTTATTCTTAGACCATAAACTCTAAGGCGACAGAGCTGTGGCTGTGATTTTTTTGCTACACCATCTAGCAGGGTGCTATGTGCAGAAGACACTTAATAAAGGCTTTCTGTTCCACCTGTGACTGTTGTTGTTGATGACACTCTAAGCTGTAACCTCAGACGTGGCCTATAGGCAGGGACCCTGCACACGAGCACCAGCCTGAGTGTTATAGGAAACTCGATGGTGGTGTTTTGGGCAGGGGGAGATTCAGAGAGTCCCCACAAATCCTTGATACTCTCAGTTTCCACCCAGTGTTCAGGAAGAGTCAGACCAAGTCACTTATTTCAAGGTCTGCTAAAACAGAGCTGAGTTACCTTTCTGATTACGCCTCCCTTCTCCTGTACTTCTCTTTTTTCCTCTGGAACCACAAACAAGGGAAGATTGATAGCTGGAATGGAAAAACCCATGGTGTGGCCTCACAAATCCAGGTCTAGGCTGGGGTGGGGGAGATCCTCCTTCCTCATCTGTTTGTTTAAAGATAAAGAGGCCCTTTCAGTCCACATGGGGTCCAGCAATTTAACCGTAAACTATATTAATGGATACCAGAAAGTACCTGCTCTGCTGGGCTCTGTGGGGAGGGGCATGAACCCTGGGTCCTGATCACTCTGGGCCAAGCTTCCCCAAACCCCTCAATTCAGAAGTGTTATCCTTCAAGTGTTCACTCTAGTATCTCATACCCCATGTTTAAAATTAAAAAAAAAAAATTTTAAAGAGCCTTTTGTATTTCTAATACACACAGATCCTGGAATTTCAGATCTGCCAATAACTCACCCTGTTCCAAAGAAAAAAAAGTCATTTTTTTTTCCTTACTGGAATTTTTTCATTCCTTCCCACCCACCCCACCTCCATTTCTCATTTCCTCAGGAAACCATTTAGTTGGAGACAGAGGGAAAGTTTTCCAACACACTTCCCCCAAGCCCCTACAGACTCATGCATACCCAGAGAGAAACTTAGCACCGAGAACATATGTTGCAATGTACTCAAACTTGCCCCTAAAGATTTCTATCTCCAGTTCTCTGGAGCATTTGGAAGGCCTTGCAGTGAACGCAGCCTTCACTCCTGGTAACACCAGTCACCATCCAGGAACCCTTGGAGGCGCTCAGGTTGGCCCCTGGGTGTTTGCCCTTTGCTGCAGACTGTCAATCAATGGGGCAAATGTAGAGTCATTATGGCACTTCCATGGTGTCCCTGGACATGACCATCTGTGGGCTTTCTAAAGTAAAGGAAGGTAAAGTAGGGACTCCCAGCTCATTTTAGGAGAAACTATGGGAGTTTGTTGTCATTCTTTTCATTGAACAAATATTTGAGAATTTTACCACGTACTAAAAACAATGTTTCAGATGCTGGGGATATAAATAGTGAACAAGGCAAAGTTCCTGCTCTCAAGTTTACTTTCTAGTTTAGGGGACAGGAGTGTTGAGGAGAGAAGGCAAAATCAAGAGTAGGTAACACGGGGACTTCCCTGGTGGTCTACTGGTTAAGAATCTACCTTGCAATGCAGGGGATGCGGGTTCGATTCCTGGTCGGGGAACTAGGATCCCACATGCCTCAGGGCAACTAAGCCCACGCGCCACAACTACTGAGCCCATGTGCTCTGGAGCCCACACGTCACAACTAGAGAGGAGCCCATGAGCTACAGCGGAAGATCCCGCCGCAATGAAGATCCTGCGTGCCGCACTAAGATCAGACACAGCCATAAATAAATAATTTTTTAAAAAAAGATCACTGGAAGATTTGGTGGAACCAAAGTCCACCAGTAAAAAAAAAAAAAAAAGAGTAGGTAACACAAAAACCAAGAAAGCAAATAAATGAACAAAATACGTTTATTTAGTGATGAGCTATGATGAAATCAAATAGCATTTTTGAAGAGCAACTCATCTCCTTTCTGCCTGCAGCTTTTGGGAAGCCTCCCTCTCCAACCTTTAATTTTGGAGTTACTGACATACCTCCAGGCTCTGGGACTCTCATTGGTGGATGCCTTTGTCCCATCCAGAGCAAAGATTCCACGTTACTTCTCTGAAGATGGAGTTCAAATAACTTTTGTGGGCAAGATCTGAGGCACAGGACACTTCCACCAGCTCCTGGTCTCACTCAATGTGCTAAGAGACAGAAGAGTAGAAGAATTCAGAATGCTCTGGAAGACACTTTCCAGTCTATGGCCTCCAACAAATGGAGAGCTTTTTAAAATATTTGAGTGACAAAGGGAAAATGAATAGAAGTAGAATTATTTCCAGCTGCGACAAAAATGTTACCTTCAACCAAAAAGAATCTCCTGTGTTATTCACCTTCCGTGACTCATCAGGTATGTTGGGACCAAGTCCAATCTTTGTCACAATCCTGGAAGTTGCTTCCAGGGAAGGTGACTTTTCACCCTTCATTCTGGTAGCCAACATGTCTCTTCTCGGTGCCAGTTGTTTCCTTTGCTTCTTGGTTTGAATCTTTGCTTTCCCTTTGGATATAAAACATTCTTAGTTCAAGAGGAGGCCTCCAAAAATTGGTGGCTGGGGAGTTTATTGTAATCTGAGGTAGAAGTCCTCCTAAGACTGAGCTTACACTCTGCTTAGCAACCACCAGATGTCAGCAACTCATCTGATTTCAGTTCTTTAGCAAAAGGAAAGACAACCCATGAAGAATGACAGCCTTTGGCTGACACCAGCTTTTTCTGTTTCAGGTGTAACTTCAGAAAGTTGTCTACTCTTAGGAAAAGTGCTAATGGCTCAAGCAGGATCCCAGTCTGAGGATGAAAAAGCCACTCAAGCACACTCAGGTGATGGAATTCCGGGGCTAACAATTTGATTTTCCTTTGTCAGCACCATTTACAGATAGCAAAGAAGTTTGTCAGGGAATTAGAGAAGGTTCATTGGGAGGATTTTTAAGGCCCAAGGCAACTAAATGGATAAGTTTGCTTTAAAATTTTCTTTTTTAAAGAATCCTGCTAGACTCTTAAGAAAAACTCTGTAAGAAGGAAAAGAGAAGTCTGAAAGTGCAAACGTTATTTAAAAGAGGGGGCTACAGCAGAAACTAACACAATATTGTAAAGCAGCTATACTCCAATAAAAACTAACTTAAAAAAAATTGAGGGGCCATAAAATAAGGTATCCAAAGGGCAAAAGGTAATTAGGATCAGCTACTGTGATGGTAATTTATTTTGCAAAACCAGGTAAAGCAGCTCTCAGTACAATAAAGTGTGAGACAAAATGCCCTGGGTGAATTAAAAGTCAATATAGCTAAAACTGCCTCTAGTTTTGTGGAGGAGGCCTGTGCATTAGTTCCTGGGTTTCACAGACACTGCATAATGTGCTCTTCTGTAAGCCAAGCCCAGGGTGTCAATGCAGTAAGATGACATTTATTAAAAGTTCTCAGATTCCCAAGACCCTAATGGCAGTGATTCTTAGACAACTTCCAATGCATCTTCTCCCACTCTTCACCTTCATTCTTCTTGTTCCTGCTATTGATTCTGTACTTCAAGGTCAAATCACTCCATTGTCGGGTGAGTCTCTGCATGGCAGGAACTGTGAGAGGAAGGGTCAGGTGTCCCCTGTCACAAGTCTCCCAGTGTGAAGGCTGGTACCAGAAAATTAAAATCTGCGACCGTACCCAGAAGCCTGGCACTCAGGCTGGGGCAGGGGTCTTGTGGAGGCTTTGCAAACAACTCCCTCTCCATGGCCAAATTTAGGACTGGGCATGGAGCGGGTACTAAAACCACCCACTGACCAAACAGGGCACAACCCACCTCTCCAATGTGCTCCCACCTCCCACTTCCCATCAACCTTACCTCAATCACCCACACATGCCCCAACTTTCCTTCCTTTGACCTTCACTTCCAGTCCCCTCTACACACACTCCCCTGGAATTTCCTTCAAACTCATTTAAACTCAACTGGTGTTTCAAACGCTACCTCCTCCCTAAAGTTTTTCTCTATGTCTTTTGTCGTGCAAAAAACCTCTGTACCCATTTACCCATTAAAGAATAACTGTTTACACCAATTCCCAGCCCCTGGCAACCGCCATTCTTTCTGTCTATATAGATTGGACTCCCCTAAGTATCTATGTGAGTGGGATCGTAGTGTATTTTTCTTTCTGAGACTGGCTTTATTTCACTTAGCATAATATCTTCAAGTTTCATGTATTTTACAGCCTGTGTCAAAATTTCCTTCCTGTTTAAAGCTGAATACATTGTAATTTATAAATATATCACATTTTACAAGTTGAAAACAAACAAACAAAAAACCCCTACAGCGCAATGTCATTTCATACCTCTTCTTTCCTAAGTACTGTGGTAGAAGATCTTTAGTTCTCTTAATTAATAATCAAATACTCTATTAGTAATTGCATAGATATAATTATATACCAATAATATGTATCATATATGATACATATTATATCATATTGCCATCTATATTATGTAAACCTATTTCTTCTATATTTTCTTCCAAAATAGATCTTACATTTCTTGAAATTTAAAAATAATTTTTAGGAAATTCCCTGGTGGTCCAGTGGTTAGGACTCCATGCTTTCACTGCTGAGGGCCCGGGTTTGATCCCTGGTCTGGGAACTCAGATCCCACAAGCCTCACGGCAAGGCCAAAAAATAATAATAATAATTTTTAGCCAAGTATTTTACAAATGGTAGGATGTCTGACGATACCTGTTACTTTAAAGTTTATGCTCTAACTTCCAGAGTACATGTCCCCGGAAGTAAGTTTTTAAGATAAAGGAGAAGTAGAGCCTGGAGCCCAGTGTTCCTCCCTTATTTACTGCTCCATTTGAGAACCTTAAATGAAGAAATGCCCAAAGACGTGTAGGTGGTTGTCTCCACCCCCTTTCTCTGAAGGCTGTGGTTCCTCTAGACAATGAGGAATGTCAAGCCTCAATTCCCTGAGGGTAATTTGATCAGCTAATTATATGCGAAGACTCAGATCCCTAAAAGAAGGCTTGACTTTGTTGTCACCTGGGAAATGTCAACAAATGACGTTATCTCCTTTTGAGCAACCATTGTGGCTCCTGGTTGGGCGAAGAGGGTCAACAGGGAAGCCAGGCGAGTCAGGGGCCCTCAGGGTCACCAGGGACTGGGATGGGTGTGGCACTTAACGCCAATGACCTTCTCCCTATAACTGTTTTTCTCGATGAAATTTTAAACATTCATCATGGTTCTTTTACAAAGAGAATCTTGAAAAGAAAATCACCTTTCCGTTGTCTAACTTGGAAACAGCGGAAGAGCTGCGCTAAAGCTTTGATGGGCATTTGTAGTATCATGACATTGCTTTTGCTGGTTAGACTAAGGCCACATCCAAAGCGAGTGGTGTGGAATGGGGGCTGCCCCTTCTCTGTCTCCTGCTAGATTAGGCTGAGGTTGGATGAAAGGCAGGCAGTATGGTTGGTGAAGTCCATTACGATAATTTATTACTCCATTTAGCCAGTGCTTGCTGTGGGCTAAGTGCTTTACATCCATTCCCTTATTTAATCCTCACCACAACTCTTGAGGATTTATTATTTCTATTTTATAGAAAAGGGAGTTGAAGCTCAGAGAGGTAAGGAAAGTTGCCCTGTGTCACACAGCTAATAAAGGACAGGGTTGGGTTTAAACCCAGGAGTCAGTTACCTTGGATTCTAGTCCTGATTTTGTGACTTAGAAAGAACAACTCAAAAAACTTGTTTGAGCCTCTGTGTCCTCTTCTAAAAATGAGGCAGCTGGGCTAGATGGTCTAGAACTACTCTGTCCAGTAAGGTGGTTACTTGTCACATGTGGCTTTTGAGCACTTGATGTGGCTGGTCTGACTTGAGAATGGTTGTAAGTGTACAATACATACTGAATTTCAAAGACTAGAAAGAAGAATGTGAGCTATCGCACTAGTATTTTAAATATTGATTACATTTTAATCAATATTACATTTTATATAAATGATAATCTATATACATATTGCATATATATGTTTAAATAAACCAAGTTATTAAAAATCATTTTACCTGTTCATTTTTACTTTAAAAAATATGGCTAGTAGAACAATTAAAGTTACATGCGTGGCTCACATTATTTTTCTATGGAAGGGTGCTTTCTGGATTTTTTCTGATAAATTGTCTCTAGAGGACATGTGTCTCAAGAATTGATACAGCAAGTCCCCTACATATGAATGAGTTCTGTTCCAAGAGCGTGTTCCTGAGTCCAATTTGTTCGTAAGTCCATCAAAGTCAGACTAGGTACCCAACTAACACAATTGGATATATAGTACTGTACTGTAAGAGGTTTAAAATATTTTTCACACCAATAATACATAAAAAAACAAACGCAAAAAATAAAGAAGACATTTTTAATCTTACAGCACAGGACCTTGAAAAGTACAGTAGTGCAGTAGTACAACAGCTGGCGCTTCTTAGCAGTAGCAGCTACATCACTGGTGTTTTACACTTACTTCCAGACTTCCTGGGCTTGAAATAAAGACACTGTACTACTGTATTCTATACAGTCCTGTACAGTGAAGCACACAAAAGCACAGCCACTTGTAGAGGATGCACGTACGTGACAATATATGCCAGACATTTGAACTAACTTACGTGACTGGACATGTGAATGCACGTTCACATCTTTGAAGTTTGCAACTTGAAGGTTCGTATGTAGGGGACTTACTACATTCCTTTATGACTTGTCAGGTCTGGAGTTGGTGATGAGAGTAGGAACCAAAGCTGAGGGGGAAAGCGCAGACACTGCAAGAGCCACGCCTGGAAATGGCGCAAGCTTCACTATTGAGACCCAAACTGGTCACTCAACTTGGTTACAACAGACTTGTTCTTGACAGCACATTGATGGAACAGACAAATACGAATGTAGTTTTGCATTTTTCAGCAGACACAACCACCATCACATTCACAGGTGCCAGGTGAAATTCTCGACCATGTACATAATTCTTTACCAAATGGACAATTTTATTTAATCCCTCACAACAGGCCAATGGAAGTCAGTTCTACTATTATGCAGATTTTACAGATGATAAACTGAGGCTTAGAAAAGGTTAAGTAACCTGCCCAAGGCCATAGAGCTAGTTAGTGATAAGTGTATCTGACTCAAAAGCTTAATTTGTAATTGTTAGGTAATATTACCTAATCCAAGTGGTCTCAGGTTCTCCAGTTGTAGACAGGTGGAAAGAAGAAAAAAGCATCTGCTTTGTGGAAAGGATATTGGTACTGGAGGAACCTCCAGAAGGTCCCTGATTCTGCTCGGGGATTATTTATTGGGTTGGCCAAAAAGTTTGAGTTTTTCCGGAAGATGTTACGGAAAACCGAACGAACTTTTTGGCCAACCCAATATATATCGTGAAGGGCTTGTCCATCATTACCTACCTCTCAGGCAGAACTGCTCCACGGGGCTCTGCATCCCCGCAGTTTGGAGAGTTTTAGGTTCTTCAGCTGAAGGCAAATACAGATAATTATTTACCATGCACAAAACTCTACCAAGAAATTGGGTGAAAACTGGGAGGTTTGTCTCTACTATTCAACCATTTCCAAACGTTCAGGTTTCGCAGTTTAGAGACTGGATTTTAAAATTTCCTTCCCAATGTGTGATGCTGTATGTATCAGTCAAGTTCCAATCAGGAAAGAGAATCTATAGAATAATTTAAACATGCGAGAGTTATGAACGAATGAACGCAGACTACGCTTTGAGAAACTTGTTTATAGAGCATATAGATTGTGAAGTTATTGTACTAAGGGGCAGCCGAGGTCCTCAACAGTTCTCAGACTTTTCAAAAGCTTCACATATGTAAACTCTAACCTGGACCTTTTAAAGGAACTGCCTTTATGAAAAAAGAGCCTTCTAGAGCAGTGTGGATGCAACGGATAAAGAGAGCACTCCTGCACCTCTTCAGATGGCTGGAAAAGCAGCCCAGCTCATTGAAAGAGTACGTGAAGTTTCAGAGCGGGAAAATTGTAATTACTTAAAATGACTGTTTTTGAGAGAAGTCTATATCCTTAGTCATGTTCCTTCTGGAAAGTTTCTGGAGGCCTCTGGATTTAGAAGACAAGGCTTCAGATACAAATAGAGCAGGTCTGTCTGGCTTTTTCCCAGAGCCAACTTTCCTTGTTCTTGGAGGAAGGAAGCCTGAAGCACTTCCTTCAGGCTCTGGAACTTTTCCTCCATCACCTCACCTCTGGATCAAACCTCTCCTGCCTGCTCTTAACACTGAAGGACTGAGTGAATTCCAAGTGTGGCCTTGCCAAGTGAGTCATATCCCAATTTCACGTGATTTGGACCTTATTTAGCCAAGGACAATTATAAGCTTGTGGATGGATTATGTAAGAAGATGGCAAAGGAAGACCAAGAGGTAGATCTTGAGAATCAAGTTGGACTCTGCAAAATGGGTTAGATGCAAAAAAATAGGCTTGGCACATCATATACACATGCAATTGGCAGGCCAACAGTCTATAAGTCTTTAGACGTATTTTTAAGATGGAATTTGGCAGAAAAGCACCATCTTGTTATTGTCAGAAGACAGAGAAAAAATGAGACAATTCGAGTTAATTGGCAGTTGTTGGGGTTAGTAGGGTATTTATGGAATCCAGGCAATTTAATTCTATTATGACTGCTTCACCTAATGTTAATACTTGCTAATAACAAGGCATCGGCCACATACATGTTATAATATTCTGCTGTTGAGATGAATCCTCTTCTGAGTATAGGCATGATCACCTGAAAATATTCTTTGTAAGTTCATGAAAGGCTGGAAAATGTATTCCTTCTTCCAAGAGTTGTCAACCCACCAAAGTTTGGAAGGTGCCTTGGGTCCTGAGATGTTCAGATAGGAGACTCACCACCAATTATCATTAGCTTTATACAAGCTATCACTTGCTCATCATGTTGTCTCCAATATTTCTAGGATGATAACGAGAGAAGCCAAATTAGACTAGTAAGAACAGTTTAAAGAAGCTCATTAACCACCTGGTGTCCCTAAGCACCATGAGACCAGAAGGATGAAAAGGTGTAGGTTCATTGCCTCCCCTACCCAGTGCCCTTTAACAGTGATCTCTTGGTTTATTTCACTTGCTTTTATTGGTAATATACATGCTCTCCCAATTGCCAAATCCAATGGCCAATTCTCAGTCCATCTCACACTCTAGCAGCAGCAGTTGACAGGATTGAGCACTCCCATCAATTTGCAAAGGTTTCCTCACCTGGCCTGGCTACCCCTCTCTTCTGGTTATTGATTTATTTCACTGGCTTTTCCCTCCCAGTCTCCTTTGCTGTTTGTTCCTCACCTCTGCAAGATCTTCCAACTCGAAGGCCCAAGGATTTAGTCCAAAGATCTCACCCCTGTTGTATCAATAGCTAATCACCACCAAGATAACCTCATTCAGGGTCATGATTTTAAATACCATCTATCTTCTCCAAACTTCCAAATTCATATCTAATTCCTAGACTGTTCCCTGAAACTCAGATAATATACAACTTTTTACTTGCACACTTACTTTGATGTCTGAGAGGTATCTCAAACTTAATGTACCCCAAAATAAGTCCCTGATTTCGACACTCCCTCAAAAAAATCTCCGTGTAGTTTTTCCATCCTAGTTAATGGTAATCCCCTCTTTCTAGTTGCTCAAAGCTGAAAAGGGTCCTCCTTGACCCTTTCTCTCATACCCCATTATTTGATCCATCAGCAAAATCCCATGGGTTCCAAATAGATCACTTGCCCCCCAAATATAGTCTCAGGACAGTAGCTGTAGTGATCCTTTTTTTTTTTTTTGCGGTACGCGGGCCTCTCACTGCTATGGCCTCTCCCGTTGCGGAGCACAGGCTCTGGACGCACAGGCTCAGCGGCCATGGCTCACGGGCCCAGCCGCTCCGCGGCACGCGGGATCCTCCCAGACCAGGACACGAACCCGTGTCCCCCGCATCGGCAGGCGGACCCTCAACCACTGCGCCACCAGGGAAGCCCTGTAGTGATCCTTTTAACAGATATGTCACATCCCTGCTAAAAAGCTTCCAGTGGCTTTCCATCTCACTGGGCAACAGCCAGAGTTTTGCAGTGGCCCTCAAGGTTCTATGTAGGCTATTCTCATCCTGGAAAACTCTCTAGCCTAATCTCCACCGCTGTCTTCCTCTAGTAAACCCTGGACTTCCTCAGACACACCAGTCACACTCCCATCTCTGGGCTTTTGCTTTTGTTGCACATTCAGCCCTAGAAAGTTCTTCTCCCAAATAACTTGATAGCTTGTTTCCTCACTCCTTTCAGGGTCTCTGCTCAAGGACCTTACCTGTGAGGTCTTCCCTGACCGCCCTAAAAAATAGCAATCTGTCTTAGCCAGGTTTTTCTATGTAAGGCAGGAATAATTATAAATAATAATGCAACCTACACGTGATGCTTAACACTACTCCCCTTCCCATCACTGTGTGTCCCCCTCACACTACTCAATTTTCTCCTCATATTGGTTTGTCTCACTTACTATCTGACATCGTATGTATTTGCTTGCCTGTTTATTGTCTGTCTCCCTAAACTGAAGTATAAGCGCCATAAGAGTAAAAGAATTTTGTCGATTGCGTTCATTGCTATCTTCCAGTCGCCTAGAGTATCACCCGGCATAAAGTAAGTGCCCAATGAGTATCTGTTGAATAAATGAATACACAAACAAAAAGAAAGCCGTTGCTGGTAGATTAGGACATGCATGAAGAATGACACTGCTGCATACTGAATGTTTTGTGTCCCCCCAAGCCTAGCTCCCAATGTGATGATATTTGGAAGTGGGCCTTCCGGGAGGTGATTAGGTCATGAGGACAGAGATCTCATGGTGGGTTAGTGCCCATTATTAAAGAGACCCCAGGATGCTCCCTCACCCCTTCCTCCATGTGAGGACACAGGGAGAAGAGGGCTGTCTATGAATCAGAAAGTGGGTTCTCACCAGACCCTGAATCTGATCTTGGATTTCCCAGCCTCCAGAACTGTGAGAAATAAGGTCCTGTTATTTATGAGTCACTCAGTCTATTGTACTCTGTTAGCGCAGCCTGAATGGACAGAGGCAGGCACTGTGAATTTAGGAGGGTTAGGAAGAGATGGATGCCTTCAAGAGGACAAATTCATGAAGGAGGTGATAGCACGTCTCTCCTTGGAGAACTGCAGCTACAGGCACGGGGCCGAGGGTTTCCTGTCCTAGTCCCTTTGGACTTGTGTTTAACTCTTTTGGTCACTATGAGTTGTCTGCTTTGGACATGATATTTAAACTTGCTAAGTCTCAGTTTTCCTCAACATGAGGATAATAATAGAACCTACCTTAGGATTCTTACAAAGAAAACTATGTTAAAAACACTTAGCATGGTGCCTGGGCATAGTAAGTGCTCAATAAATGTTACAATTATTTTCATTGTCTAAAGTAAGACTTTGGTGGGATATACCCTCAAAAATCAGTAATGGATAGCCTGAGGCTTGGGATTGTGGATGATTTCTATTTTCTTCTTTTGGTTTCTATTTTACCGTTTTTCTACAATGAATAAGTATTATTTACTACATGAAAACAAATGAGAGCTATTGTTTTTTTTTAAAAAAGTTTGACCAATGCAGCTGTGTTTCGCTGGGGTTGAGTCAAGTGGACCAGTTTGAATGGGTCTGATGGTCTCCTCAGGTTCTTATCAGCCTTTTTATTCTGCTATTTCTAAACCAAAGGCCAGCAGGTAAGAGCCAGTGTTCTGAGGGCGAGGGTGGGAGATAGCAAGAGTGAGAGGTGATGGGCAGAGGCAGAGAGCTTAGAGAACCAAAGAGGTCCAGGTGCTGCTGCGAGGAACCTCTGAGCCTGCCTTTCCATTTCATGGCTCTGGATGAGGGTAACTTTAGGGGCTCTGTGCTGGGCAAAAAGAAAACACAAATCAATTCCATGATCTGAAAATGTGCTCTGGAGAGAAGCTGGATTCAAATGTGTTGAAGCTAAAAATTCTCTTGAGGGACACTATCCAACAGAAATAGAATATGGGCTTTGTGCAATTTTAAATCTTCTAGTAGTCACGATTTAAAAGAAAGAAAAGGTGACATTAATTTTAATAATATATTTTATTTAATTCAATGAGTATATTCAAAATATCATTTCAATATGTAGTTGGTACAAAAAGATTGTGAATGAGATGGTTCCCTTTCCTTTTGTTTTTTGTACCAAAAGCCTTCAACATCCAGTGTGTATTTTACGTTTACAGGACATATCAATTCAGGCTAGTCACCTTTCAAAGGCTCAACAGCCACTGGGGGCAGTGGCCACGGTGCTGGAGAGTGCAGCTCTAGACCATGCCATTGCCACTCCAGGAATGGAGGTTCCTGAAAGTCAGCCAAAGCTTTCTCTTTCTTCTCTTCTATCTTATCTCTATTTCTTCTCAAAGGTCCTCAGATGTGACTGGCCATTTCCTGCTAGGATCATTCTCTGATGTTGCCAACCTTTCCCAGAAAAAGAGTGTTTTCTGGAAAAGATAGGCCCTATTGAGAAACACAGAGGGGCAGGTAGTGAGCCATGTTGAGGGCATCCTGCGTCAGTCTGTGCTGCTGGAGTCTCTGAGGATATTGTACAGCACAGCTGGTAGCCAGCACAGCTGGCTTGACAAACCCTCAAGGTTAGCAGAAGGCCTGGGCAGAGCTAGGCAGGGAGACGTGTTGTGGTTCGACTACCTAGCTGAGAAGGTGACCTTCACGAGCTTTTCCTACCAACACGGCCCCCTCCCACCCTCTCCCCATGCCCAGCCTCCATCCCTACATAACGTGCGGTAGCCCCTGTGTTCCTTTTCTCCCAACTAAAGGGAATTCAAGATAAAGAAACATGTTTACCTTGCTTGGGGGGCTCAAGTAGCACATTTGTCAGTGCTGGAGCTGGGGTTTAAACGTGACTAGCTAGTTCATTTGTCACAGAGGTGTATTTATCTGTGTTTGGAAGATTTAATTTTTCCCAATGAAGAACTGTATAAATAGGTCTGATGAGCCTTGAGGACTCTCATTTGCTTTCAGAGTTTCCAGCAAGCTGGGAAATCTCCTAGCACACTTGCCTCTTGGGGTTCTGTGCTGCCCACCGTGAGGGGGAAGGGGCGAAGGGCAGAGCCCTTCTCATCCTGCAGGGTGCTCGTGGCCTCTGGAAGCCCAAGTTTTCCCATTCAAGGGATTACGTTTTGGGATGTTTAGTTAAGATAATCTGCATAATCTTTTGTTTGTGTGGCTGGCAAAGAGCTCTCCAGATAAAAGAGAAAAGGGCAGAGTTAATATATATGAATAGAAGAGTAACGCTGGGGAGCTGAGTGCTGGTGGGGGGGAGATCTGCCTTTCCATTGGGGCAGTGTCTGCCATGAGCTCTCCTAGTTTCTTTCTTTTGCGTTTTTTCTGTTTTGTTTTGCCTTTAAAATTTTATTTATTTATTTACTTATTTATGTATCGGCCAGGCCACGCCACATAGCTTGCGGGATCTCAGGTCCTCCACCAGGGATCGAACCCAGGCCCATCGCAGTGAAAGCGCTGAGTCCTAACCCCTGGACCGCCAGGGAATTCCCTCTTTCTTTGTTTTATTAAGGGAGTTTCTGTCTAATTAAGGGCCAGTGTTAGTTCCAGCAGTATGTGTGCATATGTGTGTGTATGGGGGGCGGGGCAAGGGTAGAGAGAATGAGGAGAGGGGAGTCTGTGATACAGAAGGCCTGGGAGACAGACAGGATGGGGAGGGGAAGGGGAAAGAGGATTTTTAAAAACTGATAACAGAAAGGAAGATAATGAGGAAAGGAGAAGAGAGTGAGAAGATGGAGGGAGGGTAAAGTGGGGATTCAGAGAGAATATCATCGATGTTATTGCTGGGAAAGCCCCAGAAATCATCTTTTTGTCTTATAGCTGAGGAAACACAGGAGAGAAAGGGGCAGCCACACAGGGTCACTGGCTGAGCCAAGGGTCTGTCCATGACTCTGTCCTCTGTGGTTTCCCCAGGAGCACAAGAAAAGAGAGACACATACAGGGGGTTTTGGGAGACCTTTGTGGGCTCCCCTTTCAAATCATGAGTCAGCATTGCTCATCTTTGGTAGAGAAAAAGAGACACTTCCCCTCTCTCCTTGCACCGGCCACTTCTTTGTAAACAAGCGTTCTCTGTTCCGGTCCAAGTTTTCAAATCACTTGGGTGAGATCGAGAAAGCAGAAACCCTAGGCCATAGTTGCATTAAAGACTCAGCTGATTCGTATTTACCCTGTGTTGACTCCTCTGGAGGGTGTCCATGCTTGTTTTTTAGCTTCTTCACATCAGTTGAACATACTTTAAGAACATTTCTACAACACACACACACACAAGCTGGGTAGGAGTCAAGAAGTACAGGTTCTAATCCCAGCTCTGCCGGGAGGTTGCTAACCCTTTCACTCCTTGCCTCAGTTTTCTCTTCTGAGGAATGGCCAGGTTGACCTGCTGACCTCTGCAGCCCCTCTGGCTTCCCTATCCAGTGATGGCAGAGGCAGACTGGTTTGGGGGAAGGACAGTGGGCTTTGGGCTGCTTTATTAGCTGGGTGACTAGACAATTTTTAAACTCCCTCTGACCCCCCTGCCCCCGTTCGTTTCACAACAATATGGCTAATCATTTCTACATAGAATTGTTGTGAGGCTGAGATAATGTATCTAAGGACGTGGCCAGTAAAGTCTTGGTGTATTATAGGGCAGGTAGCTTAGTTCTTTTTCATTTTTCTTGTTTGCTCGTTGTCTCTTTAATCCTCTGACTTCCAGGAGTTTGTGCAGAAGTTGGCTCATGCTGGCTTTGTCAAAGCCAACTGCAGTCATTTCTTCCCAGTTCTGCGTTCAGTCACATGTCCAAGCTTGAAATCGGCCATGGTGGGAGTATTAACAGCATAGAAATAGGCAGCTGTAAATAAAGGCACTTTGATTTTTCCTTGACGAGACAGTCGTTAGATATTATTAGCACACCACTGGGCCTGACCTTGCTCTTTAATTTAGGTTTACTCTGATTTCTCTGGATTTTGAACATATTATTCATTCATGCAGCAACTACTACATAAGGGCTGTGGATAGGGTTGTCAGATAAAATACAGGGCACCAGTTAAATTTTAATTTTAGATAAACAATGAATAATGTTTTCCTATAAGTGTGTAGTATGCAATATGTGGGATATACTTATACTAAAAATAATTAAAATTTAGCTGAATGTCCTATATTTTTATTTGCTAAATCTGTCAACCTTAGCTATGGAGAATCCAGTTATGCAAGATACCATTCTTGCATCATTGCTTATGACCTAGCGGGAGTGCCGACCTTATGAAATTTGAAATCAGGAGATTAACCTGGGTCTTTTGACACTCTGATCCTTGTCTTCATCATCATCACCATTTATCCTTTATTTAATGTTTATTGAGCACTTATTATATGCTAGGCATTATTCTGGGTTCTGGCGACTCAGCAGTAGACAAAGCACATGTATCTCTATTCTCACAGAGCTTCCCTCTGGTGTGGGAAAGACAATAAATAAGCTAAAAAGGTAAAAGACATCATATATTAGATAGTGGTAGACAGTATATTAGATGGTACTGTGGAGACAGACAAACTAGGGAAGGGACCTGTAAGAGGTAAGGGAGCATGCCTTTCTAAGAGAGTGTTCTAGGTAGAGGGAGTGGCAAGTACAAAGGCCCTGTACTAGGTGCTGGCCTATGCCACGCCTGCGCTAGGTGCTTCACTTCCACGATCTCATTTAGTCCAAGCAGTGGCCCTGGGCGGCAGGTATTAATATCATTCCCCTTTTGCATGTGAGTAAACTGAAGACTTTTTTGTGAGGTTAAATCTCTTACACAAGGTCACCCAGCTAATCAGTGGCAGAGTCCACACTCTTACTCAGGACTGGCTGGTAACCACTCGAATTTTCTTTCCCACTGAGAACAAGTTTTAGAAGAGGCACTTCTGAATTCTCTCCACTCCCAACCTGCTCTGGCTCTGGGGAGGACCCAGGGGGAGGCTGGCGTAGCTCTGAGCCTTCCCAGCTTCGGCTGAGGGCAGCTCCCCGTAGGCCCTGCAGCTAGTGGGCAAAGTGCCTGGTCCACAGGACCCATTCCTCCTTCCACGCAGCGCCAAACCAGGGGCCTTGGTGCCACATGGCGCGAGGTGTCCTCTCTCTACAGGCTCTGCCCCCACCGCCCTCCAGCGGGGCACAGGAGCCCCTCGCAGGCCTCAGCGGGGCCTGTGCGCGCGAGCTCCCCGCAGGATGGCGAGGTTAGAATCTCACCTCCGTCGTGCCGGGCTCAGCGCGCTTCTCTCCGCCCAGGAAGCGCCTTGGCCGGCCTTTGGAGCCTTCTCCCATGCGGCGGGTGGGGGGGGGGGGGCTGGCGGACACCCCGAGGGTCAACAGACGCTGACCTTGCACCTAAAAAGAATACATTGTTTTCAAACACGGCTTCCTATTCCTGCCAGATAAACCAGCACATTAACAATGCGTCCAGGTTGTAAAATGTTGGCCAGGGTTTCTTTTTTAGCAGCGAACTTTTTGTCAAGAGATTGGCATTTTCCTTCCCATTCACGCCTGGCCGGCTCTGCTTTCAGGGCTGGGCGCTGGCCCCTGGGGTACCCAGAGACACACACACTCTGCCCGGCTCAGCCTTGCAGCGTTGATAACATTGTTATTATTAGACGTGGCCTCTGGAATCCCGGAGGTCATTCCCAAACAACAGCCCTTCTGGTGCAATGAAAGAGCAGCTCCGGTTAGGTTATCGCGGTGGCGGCCCGGATCCATTACCTCCTGGGCGGCTCCTGCACAAGAAACCCGCCGGGAAAGTTATCCCCGGAACCCGGGCTGAAACCAGTGCCCGGGACCAGTGCACCTGCCCCTCCTCTTCGCGGGTCCTGGCACCATGCGCATCCCACCTCCCTCTGCCCTCGCTGGATGACCCCACTCGCGCCAGGCCTGACACCGGGTTCATTTGCCCCGAGCGGCTGGTTCCCTGACTCCCAGCTTCTGTCCCATGCCCTCTTTTGTGTCCTCAATGTCCCTTCTTTCCTCTCTCCCTATCCGGGGTGCCCTAGGTACCGCATGCGTCCCTGAGCACAGCCTGCAAAAATTCACTACCTCTTGTTTGTCAGTTTCTTCCTCGGGCGCTTTAAGATCTGTGTATGTTTTTATCACAGAGTAAACGCCCTTAAGTGTTTTCATGTGCCTTCCCAGCCAGACCGTAAGCTGGAAACCTTCTGGTGCCCATGCTGCCTCTCATGTGCTAATGATACCAGACTGTGAGGTCTTTGTGGGCAGAAATTTGTCTCTTTTACCCCCATTGAGGTGTGAGATACCTTCAGTCAACTGCGGAAAGTACACAAATCTTAGGTATGTATATGTATACATTGAGTACAGCTCAATATGTGTGTGTGTGTCTGTGTATATATGTGTGTGTGTGTGTGTGTGTGTATACTAACCAATACCCAGGGCAAGATAGTGTTTCTAGATTCTTCTTCCCAGTCAATGCCCATCCCCGCCCATTAACCACTGTTTTGATATCTAAGAGATGTCTTAAATGTCTTTTCATCCCACGTAGCAAATGCTTGATAAATATATTTTTCAAGTAAGACGTATTATGCTTTGCATCTGGTGAACACTGCCTAGCGCTATACTCCTTTGCCTGCCTGAGGTGGGTCTTGGTTCTTAATGGGTTAATCTAGTAAGCCTGAGGTTGTATTTCAGTAGATTTGCTCAGTGCTGGATTTAAACACAGTGGAAACCAAGTTAAGGGCAGTGCTGTTCTGTATATCAGTATGCCCACTGAGCCAAGGAGACCCATTTATTTTTAATTGAATTAAATTGCTCACAAAATGAAAGTAGCATACTTTCATTAATATTTAATTACATACAGTGTTAAACAATGATCACAAAGAAAACTTTGCAGCATTTTTTTGTCTCTGCTTTTTTCTTTTTATTACTTTGTTAAACAAGATTCTCTTATTAGCAGTTTTATGCTTGGAATTTTAAGCGCCCTGCTCTTACACCTCTCCAGAAGTACTTAATTGGCAGGACTCAGCTGAATGAGGTGGTAGGTTGGCTGTGATGCTGGCCACTGGCGTGCATGTGTGTGTGTGTACACATGTATATACTCTAATTTCAGTCACTTGGCCACAGAGAGATATTTGTGGGGGCAATCAGGGCCTCCAGCAAAGAGATAAAAGTCCACTTTCTGGATATCTTGAGGTCAACCAGTCATTCCTACTCCTCCAAAAAATTCTGTATGTAAAGTCAGCCCTTTGTATCTGTGGGTTCTGCTTCTGCAGTCACAGAGGGCAGACGGTACTACACCATTTTATATAAGGGACTTGAACATTTGCAGATTTTGGTATTTGAGGATGGTCCTGAAACCAATCCTTCGGGGGTATGGACAGATAACTGTACTGAGAAAAGACATTACATTTTGCAAGAGGTCATCCCAAAGGAAAAAGAATTCTACTTTACATGACGACCCATTTCTGTATTTTATTAGGTTGTTCTCACATCATAGAGCAGTGATTTTTAAACTTCTGAGCACCTAAGTAGCCCTGAGGTGCTTGTTAATAGATTCCTTGGTCCTATGGCCAGAAATTTTAATTCATAGAGGCCAGAGAATCTGCATTTTCCACAAGTATCCGAAGTGTTGATTCTGACATAGGAGATTGGAAGACCACACTGTGAGAAATATCATCATGAAGGTATAGAACAGAGTTAAAATGACCACTTAGATTTATTTTTAGCAATGGAACTGTTTTTCAAATTAAGTCTTATATATATCCTCCTCAGTAGGTAAAACAAACAAAAGGGTTGTCACTATTGGGACTTGCCTCGTGGTTCAGTGGTTAAGAATCCACCTGCGAATGCAGGGGACACGGGTTCGATCCCTGGGCCGGGAAGATCCCACATGCCACGGAGCAACTAAGCTCGTGTGCAACAACTATTGAGCCTGCGCTCTAGAGCCCATGAGCCACAACTACTGAGCCAGCGAGCCACAACTACTGAAGCCCATGCACCTAGAGCCCATGCTCTGCAACAAGAGAAGCCACCACAATAAGAAGCCCGCGCACTGCAACAAAGAGTAGCCTCCACTCGCCACAACTAGAGAAAGCCCATGTGCAGCAACGAAGACCCAGTGCAGCCAAAAATAAATAAACAAATTTATTTTTAAAAAGTCCTCATACTGTTTCTCAGTCATCTCTTTTCCTCTGAGATTGGGCATCCCGTCCTTCCCCATCTCCCTAAAAAAAAAAAAAAAAAAAAAAAAGGATTGTCACTATGATTAAAATGATGGTGGGGTCCCTTGTCTTTCCTTTTCCCCTTAGCCTTTTTCTGGGGGCTGGAGCCACAGAGCTATAGCACTTGGAGGTTACAGTTTGGAAACCCCTGAATTAGTCTTAGTAAATAAATAATAGACTAGTTATTATTGTTATTATTTTGACTAGTTAGGTAAATTCATAATGTCATGCAGGAATTGTCTAAGATGTGTCCAAAGATAAAATAACTTCCCAGAGAAGTAGTATAGAATTCTCTGTCAGGAGAGGAGTCTAGGCAGTCACTGACTGCTACGTGACAGGGATATTCATTTGTTTATCCATTCATTCAACAAAAGTTGACTGAATGACCACTATGCAGTGGACACTAGTGTCAGCACTAGAGATACGCTGTGGACAAGATAGACCAGGTCACTGCTCTCACAGAGCTTGTGTTGTAGTGGGGGAACAGAGATGGTGGAAGTAAAAGCAAGCACATAGCATTATGGGGAATCAAATGGAATCATGTGTTTGTCAAAGAAGCTCTCCCAGAAGAGATGATATTTGAGCTGAGACTTTAATGATATCCAGGTATAGGAAGCAGAGAGAATCCCAAACAAGATGAACCCAGAAACCCACAACAAGACATATCATAAAAATGGCAAAACTTAAAGATAAAGAATTCTAAAGGGAGCAAGAGAAAAACAAAGAGTCATATACAAGGAAGGTTATCAGCTGATTTTTCTGCAGAAACTTTGCAGGCAAGAAGGGAGTGGCATGTTACATTTAAAGTGCTGAGTGGGAAAAAAACTACAACCTAGGATATTCTACCCAGCATATTTATCATTCAGAATTGAAGGAGAGATAAAGAACTTCTCAGATGAGCAGAAACTAAAGGAGATCACAGTAATAAATTTATCCTAAAAGAAATGTTAAAGAGTATTCTCTAAGTGGAAAAGAAAAGGCTGCTACAAGAAGCAAGAATTTACAGGAAAGGAAAAATCCGACTAATAAAGGCAAATACATGGTAAAGGCTATGGATCAACCATGTAAATAAGCTAGTATGAATATTAAAAGACAAAAATTGTAAAATCAACTATAACTAGAATAAATAGTGAAGGGATAAACATGAAGATATAAAATATGACATCAAACCCCCCAAAATGTGGGGGAGGGGAGTAAAAAAATGTAGATCTTTTAGAATGTATTTGAACTTAATTATCAGTTTAGCATGAGTAGATATAGGACTAAATATGTGAACTTCATGTAGCTACAAATCAAAAACCTACAATAGATACACAAAAACGAGAGAGAAAGGAACATAAGCATATCACTAAAGAAAATCATCAAACCACAGGGGAGAAAATAAAAGAAGAAGAAAAGAACAGAGAAGATCTACAAAGCAACCAGGAAACAAGTAACAAAATGGCAATAAGTACATGCCCATCAATAATCACTGTAAATGTCAATGAATTAAATGCTCCAATCAAAAAACGTAGGGTGGCTGATTGGATAAAAAAACAAGACCCATCTATATGCTGCTTACAAGAGACTCACTTCAGCACTAAAGACACAGAATAAAGGTAAGGGGCTGGAAAAGATACGTCATGCAAATGGAAGCAACAAGAAAGCTGGGGTAGCAAGACTCATATCAGACAAAATAGACTTTAAAAGAAAGTCTATGACTAAAGACAAAGGCATTATAAAATGACAAAGGGATCAATAAAAGAAGAGGATAGCACTCATTAACATATATGCATCTAATACAGGTCCATCTAAAAATACAAAGCAAATATTAACAGACATAAATGGAGAAATTGACAAAAATACAATAATAGTAGGGGACTTTACTATCCCACTTACATCAATGGACAGATCATCCAGACAGAAAATCAATAAGGAAACAGTGGTCTTACATGACACATTAGACCAGTAGGACTTATTCGATATTCACAGGACATTCCATCCAAGAACAGCAGAATACACATTCATTTCAAGTGCACATGGAACTTTATCTAGGATAAATCACATACTGGTCAACAAAACAGGTCTCAACAAATTTAAGAGGATAGGAATTATATCAAGCATTTTTTTCTGAGCACCAAGGTATGAAACTAGAAATCAATTACCCGAAGAAAAATGAGAAAAACACAAATATGTGGAGAGAGACTAAACAACATGCTACTATACTAAAATATCAATGGATCAATGAAGAAATCAAAGAGGAAATCAGAAAGTACCTTGAGACAAATGAAAATAAAAGCACAACTTTCCAAAATCTATGGGATGAGGAAAAGCAGTTCTGAAAGGGAAGTTTAAAGAGAGACAGCCTACCTCAAGAAACAAGAAAAATCTCAAATAAACATCCAAACCTTCCATCTAAAAGAATTAGAAAAAGAAGAACAAGCAAGGCCAGTAGTTAGCCAATAGAAGGAAGGAAATAATAAAGTTCAGAAGGAAATAAAGTAGAGATCAAAAAAATAATAGTAGAAAAGATCAATGAAAACAAGAGTTTGTTTCCTGAAAAGATGAGGAAAATTGATGAGCCTTTTGCTAGGTGTCTTCAAGAAAAAGAGAGAACCCAAATAAGGAATGAAAAAGGAGACATCACAATCGATATCACAAAAAAATCATAAGAGAATACTACAAACAGTTAAATGCCAACAAATTAGACAGTCTAGAAGAAATGGACAATTTCTAGAAACATACAATCTTTTAAGACTGAATCAGGAAAAAAATAGACGATTTGAACAGACCAATCACTAGTAGTGAAATTGAATTAGTTATCAAAAAACTCCCAGTGAACAAAAGTCCAGGACTGGATGGCTTCACAGGGGAATTCTACCAACCATATAAATTAGAGCTAATACCTATCCTTCTCAAACTGTTCCAAAAAACTGAAGATTGAAGAGGAGGGAACACTCCCAAATTCATTCTATGAGGCCACCATTACACTGATACTAAAACCAGAGAAAGGCACTACAAAAAAAACCTTGCAGGCTAATATTTCTGACAATTATAGATGCAAAATCCTCAACAAAATACTAGCAAACCAAATTCAACAGCATATAACAGGGATCATACACCATGATCAAGTGGGATTCATTCCTGGGATGCAAAGATGGTTCAGTACCTGCAAATCAATCAGTGTGATATACCACATTAACATAATGAAGAATTTTAAAAATCACATGATTATTTCAATAGATGAAGAAAGAGCATTTTATAAAATTCAATATCCATTCATGATAAAAACTCTTATCAAAGTTGGTATAGAGGAACATATCTCAACATAATAAAGGCCATATATGACAAATCTACAGCTAACATCATACTCAGTGGTGAAAAGCTGAAAGCTTTTCCTCTAAAATCAGGGACAAGGATGCCCACTCTCACCATTTCTATTTAACATAGTGTTGAAAGTCCTAGCCACAGCAATCAGACAAGAAAAAGAAATAAAAGGCATCCAACTTGGAAGGAGAGAAGTAAAACTGTCACTATTTGCAGATGACATGATACTATATGTAGAAAACCCTAAAATCTCCACCAAAAAAGTATTAGAACTAATAAATGACTTCAGTAAATTTGCAGCATGCAAGATTAATATACACAAATCTGTCACTTTTCTGTACACTAGCAATGAACTATCAGAGAAAGCAAGAAAGCAATCCCATTTAAAATCACATCAAAAAGAAAATAATACCTAGGAATAATTTAACCCAGGAGGTGAAAGATCTGTACTCTGAAAACTATAAAACATTGATAAAGGAAATTGAAGATGATACAAAGAAATGGAAAAATGTTCTGTGTTCACAGATTGAAAGAATTAATATTGTTAAAATGTCCATACTACCCAAAGCAATCAACAGATTTGATGCAACCCCTATCAAAATACCCATGACATTTTTTCACAGAACTAGAAAAAAATAATCCTAAAATTTATATGGAACCACAAAAGACCCTGAATAGCCAAAGCAATCTTGAGAAAAAACAACAAAGTTGGAGGTATCACACTCTAGAACTTCAGGCTATACTACAAAGCTACAGTCATCAAAACAGCATGGTACTGGCACAAAAACAGGCACATAGATCAATGGAACAGAATAGAGAGCTCAGAAATAAACCCATGTACCTATGGTCAGTTAATCTATGACAAAGTCGGCAAGAATATACAATGGGGAAGAACAGTTTCCTCAATAAGTGGTGCTGAGAAAACTAGACAGCTACATGTAAAAGAATGAAATTAGAACATTTTGTCACACCATATACAAAAATAAACCTCAAATGGATTAAAGACCTAAATGTAAGACTGGAAACCATAAAACTCCTAGAAGTAGGCAGAACATTCCTTGACATAAATAGTAGAAATATTTTTTAAGATCTGTCTCCTAAGGCAAAGGAAACAAAAGGAAAAATAAACAAATGGGACCTAACTAAGCTTAAAGCATTTGCACAGCAAAGGAAACTACTGACAAAATCAAAAGACAATCTATGGAATGGTAGAAAATATTCACAAATGATATGACCAATAAAGTATTAATATCCAAAATATATAAACAGCTCATAAAACTCAATTCCAAAAAAAAAAAAAACCAACAACAACCCAATCAAAAAGCAGGCAACAGACCTAAATAGACGTTTGCCCAAAGAAGATATACAGATGGGCAACAGGCCATGAAAAAGTGCTCGACATCTCCCATCATCATAGAAATGCAAAACAATACAACAATGAGATATTACCTCATACCTGTCAGAATGACTATCATCAAAAAGACCACAAATAACAAGCTTTGGGGAGGATTTAGAGAAAAGCGAACCCTCATACACGTTGGTGGGAGCATAAATTGGTGCAGCCACTATGGAAGACAGTATGGAAGTTCCTCAAAAACTAAAAATAAAACTACCATATGATCCAGCAATTCCACTCCTGGGTACATATCTGAAGAAAATGAAATCAGTAATTTGAAAAAATACATGCATCTCAAAATTCACAGCAGCATTATTTACAATAGCCAAGATATGGAAGCAACCTGTGTCCATCAACAGATGAATGGATAAAGAAGGTGTGCTATATACATATATATGTATATCTATACATATATATATATTGGGTTGGCCAAAAAGTTGGTTTGGTTTTTTCCATAAGATGGCTTTAGTAGTGCTTAGTTGTCTTTAACTTCATTCAAAACAATTTTGTTAGACTGTATTGTGACAGCTGTCATATCAGCATGCTTTTAAAAAAAACAAAATTCGTTAATTTTTGTGTAGCCATTTTAATATTGAAGATGGAATAAAAAAGCAACATTTTCGGCATATTATGATTTATTATTTCAAGAAAGGTAAAAATGCAACTGAAACGCAAAACTAAGATTTGTGCAGTGTATGGAGAAGGTGCCGTGACTGATCGAACGTTTCAAAAGTGGTTTTCGAGGTTTTGTGCTGGAGATTTTTCGCTGACGATGTTCCATGGTCAGATAGACCAGTTGAAGTTATAGTGATCAAATCGAGACATTAATTGAGAACAATCAACATTATACCACCCGGGAGATAGCCGACATACTCAAAATATCCAAATCAAGCATTGAAAATCATTTGCACCAAGCGATTGGTTATGTTAATCACTTTGATGTCTGGGTTCCACATAAGTTACGTGAAAAAAAAACTTCTTGACTGTATTTCCACATGCAATTCTCTACTTAAATGTAATGAAAATGTTCTGTTTTTGAAACGAATTGTGACTGGCGATGAAAAGTGGATACTGTACAATAATGTGGAATGGAAGAGATCGTGGGGCAGGTAAAATGAACCACCACTAACCACACCAAAGGCCAGCCTTCATCCAGAGAAGATGATGTTATGTATGTGGTGGGATTGGAAGAGACTTGTCTATTATAAGCTCCTTCCAGAAAACCAAACAATTAATTCCGACAAGTACTGCTCCCAATTAGACCAACTGAAAGCAGCACTCAGCAAAAAGCACCCGGATTTAGTCAACAGAAAACGCATAATCTTCCATCAGGATAACGCAAGACTGCATGTTTCTTTGATGACCAGGCAAAATTTGTTATAGCTTGGCTGGGAAGTTTTGATTCATCCACTGTATTCACCAGACATTGCACCTTCAGATTTCCATTTATTTCAGTCTTTACAAAATTCTCTTAATGGAAAAAATTTCAATTCCCTGGTATACCGTAAAAGACACCTGTGTTCTTTGCTCATAAAGATAAAAAGTTTTGGGAAGATGGAATTATGAAGTTGCCTGAAAAATGGCAGAAGGTAGTGGAACAAAATGGTGAATACATTGTTCAATAAAGTGCTTGGTGAAAATGAAAATTGTGTCTTTTATTTTTACTTAAAAACCAGAGGAACTTTTTGGCCAACCCAAATATACACACATTCATACAATGGAATATTACTCAACCATAAAAAAGAATGAAATTTTGAAATTTTGCCTTATAAAACATAGATAGACCTTGAGAGTATTATGTCTAGTGAAATAAGCCAGACAGAGAAATACAAATACTATGTGTGATAACATACAGTAGTTGTGGAATCTAAAAAATGTGGAGTCTAAAAAATAAACAAGGAATTTTCTGGAGGTCCCAGTGGTTAGGACTCAGTGCTTTCATTGCTGTGGCCTGGATTCGATCCCTGGTCTGGGAACTAAGATCCTGCAAGCTGTGTGGTGTGGTCAAAAAATAAATAAACAAATGAATGAATATAACAAAACAGAAACAGACCCACAGATATAGGGAACAAACTAATGGTTGTCCGGTGAGAGAGGGAAGGAGGGAGAGGCAAAATAGGGGCATGGGATTAAGCTGTACAAGCTACATGTATAAAATAAATAAGCTACAAGGATATATTGTACAGCACAGGAAATAGCCAATAGTTTAGAATAAGTTTAAATGGATTATAGTCTATAAAAATATTGAATCACCATGTTGTACACCTGAAACTAATGTTGTAAATCAAATATACCTCAATAAAAAATGAAAACTCTCCCACATGACAGTTTTTCTTGGACAGAGAAGAGTGATTGCAATTAGCTGTACACCCCAGAATTTGTAAGAAAGGCCCTGGGCTTTGGATTCAGAAAGAGAGGGATGATTCCCTCTTCTACCACTTCCTGGTTGTATGATTTGGGTTAAATGACTTAAACTTTTGAGTCTGTTTCTTTGTCTATTATATAATATCGAATTATGGGGAGGATAACACCAAATAGTGGTGGACAGAGGACGAAATGAAATTTATGCAAAGTGCCTGGTGTTCAGTAGGCACTCAGAAAATGTTCTTTCCATTCCACTCTCTTCCACTCCTCTCTGACTTTCTCCCTTCCTTTTCCTTTTCCTCTGTTCCCCTCCAATGGGACATGGAACTTTGGAGCATAAAAGAAGGGACTGGTAAGCAAGAAACCTGCAAACAAAGCCTGGGGTCCAACAAGCGTGATGCTTGTCTTAGTCACAGAGGCTGGAAGGAGAGCAAAGTTCCCCCTCAAAAGTCCTTGGAGGCTTGCTTTTCTCCCTTTGCCGGGTGATTCACGATCTTGTGGCTATTTCAGGTTCTTGTTAATTGACCTTTTAGTTTACAAAGCACTTTCACATACCTTATTGCATTTGATCTGCACAGTAACTGCAGGGCAGCTTTTATTTTCCTCCTTTTACAGCTGAGCCAAGTGAAGCTCACAATGGTTAAGAAATGAACCCACAAACCAAAAGTAAGGGGCAAAGTCTGATTTTGAGCCCAGATGATCTCATGCCTCTGTTAGTGCAAGTCCATTATTCTCACCTTGTCTCCTGAAAATAATTGTCAAATTAGTAACACAATAATGGTTCGCTCATCAAGAGATGTCTATTATATGAAGTTTGTTTAAAAGGTGCTTCTGGGGATACAAAAATAAGTAAAAATCATAGCCCCTGCTTTTGGAATGGAACTGTTATTTAGGATACAGCTGGGCTAAGAGCTTTCTGAGCAGCCCCTTCGATTTTTCCATCTCTCTCCTTTTAGAACTCTGACTCCAGTAATTCCAGTCACCCCACCGGGATGCAAACCCCTTGATCCTACTTCCATTTTACCAGCAGTCGCTTGAATTATGTCCTTGTTTCTCTTCGAGTACAGCCCCTATGTAACATTCTAACTCTCCTGCCTCCTCTCTCCTCGCTGGACTTGTCTGGCAAAACCTCAACCCTGGTTGAATTTAACTGCCAACCTGCATGGTACCCACACCTTTCTAGCTGACCATGGCTGGAGAAAAATACACAACTGTGGCGAGTGGCCTTGGTTTAAACTCAGGATGACTAATTTCAAGCTGGCTGTCAGTGTTGGCTGCCAATTCTACTATAATTCCCTAGTTCACTCACTTTCCTTCTCATCTAGACAGCTATTTCACAACTTCTTCTCTTTTCTCAGTATGCGATATCTCCCCTCCCATCCGTGCTCAGTAGGGAAATCTATAAACTTTACCACCACATCTACCCACCCACCTGCCTTTGGACTATGTGCTCTACCTTCAATATATAGGTTGCTAGGTAAGGAAGACCGCTTTACTTTGGCTAGTTGATACTACATGTTGCTTTGTGTCTTGCTACTCAAAGACATCACTCCAGCAATTCTGTATCATCCATTTATTCCTTTGTAATGCATCAATCCCATCAGCATACATACGACCCATATTGCTATTTATCCCCATCTTAAAAAATCCTCTGCCCTGACCTCTTATCCCCCTTTACCTTTTACTCTACTCTCCTTAATGGCAAAAAATCAAAAGAACTGGTGGTATTCAATGTCACAATTCCTCTCCAATTCTCACTCTACTCCAGTCTGCCTTTCTTCCCATGCCAGTCACCAAAACTGCTCTCATCAAGGTCACTAATAACGTCCATGTGTCTAAATTTGACAGTCGCTTCTCAGTCCCCATCTTGTCTCTCAGAAGCACTTAATGATGTGGATGACTTTCCTTGAGCATCTCCTTACTAGGCTCTTAGGTTACCATATGTTTCTGGATTTCCTCTAACTTGCTGGCCACCCTTTCCCATTCTCCTTTGCTGGTTCCTGTTTATCGCCCTTACCTCTAAACATCGAAGAGCACCAGAGCTCATCTTCACGCCTCGTCTCTCCTTTCTCTATGTTCACAGCCTTAATGATCTCATCGAATCCCTTTCAATAAGCTGATGGCTCCCTGTTACGGGCTGAATTGTGCCTTCTCAAGATTCATATGTTGAAACGCTAACTGCCAGTACCTCAGAATGTGACTGTATTTGGAGATAGAGCATTTAAAGAAATGATTAAGTTAAAATAAGGTTGTTAGGGCAGGCTCTAATCCAGTCTGACTGGTATCCTTATAAGAAGCGGAGATTCTGAAACACAAAGAGACACCAGGGATGAGCATGCATAGAGAAATGACCATGTGAGGACACAGCAAGGAGGGGTTCATCCGCCAGCCAAGGAGAGAGACCTCAGGGGACACCTTGATCTTGGACATCCAGGCTGCAGAACTGTAGGAAAGCAAATTTCTGTTGTTTTAGCCACCCAATCTGTGGCATTTTGTTATGGCAGCCGAGGACCTATCACACTCCCACATTCCTATCTCTAGCCCTGTACTCTCCCTGGAACAACTATATCCAACTGCCTACTTGATATCTCCACTTGGATATCTAATAGGCATCTCAGGCTTAACATAAATTTCTCTGCAAACCTATCTCTTCAACAGTCTTTCCCATCTTAGTGAATGATAAGTGCAAACTTTTTGCTTAAGCCCAAATCCTTGGAGTCACCTCTGACTGTTTCACTCTCTCTCTGTCTGTCTTTTCCCTTTCATGTTCAATATTGAATTCATAAGCATATATTTTCAGCTCAACCTTCAAATTAAACCCAAACTACATTATTTTTTGCTACCATCATGCCACCATCTTGGTCCAAACCCCATCATCTGGCACCTGGGATGGTCCAGTAGCCTCTGATCCATTCTTTGTCTTTCTGCCCTCACCTCCTCCTAACTCTGTAGCCAGAATGATCCTATGAAAACACATTGGGTCACATCACTCTTCTGCTCAAAACCCTTCATAGTTCCCATCTCTTACTCAGAATAAAACCAAAGTCCTTACAACGCCTCACCTCTCTGACCTCATTTCCCACTCTTTTCCCTCTTACCCACTTGGCTCCAATCCAAATTGCCTCCAAATTTTCTTCAGCCACATTCCAACACTCCTGCCTCAGAGCTTTTGCTCTCACTACGGCCTTGGCCTGGAGTGTGCTTCCCCCTTTACCTCCTTCAGTTCTTTGCTTCAGTGCCTGCTTCTCAGATAGGTCTTCCTTGATCACCCCTCCACCCCTGTCAGGCATTTCTTGACACATCTATATATTTAACTCATTTATTTTTTCCTTGTTTCTTTTTACCAGCAGGTAAGCTCCAGGGAGGCACAGGTTGAGAGCAAGTTTGAGGTTAAAGCTTTTAATTTTGTTTTCTGTTCCATTTTTAAAAAATCTTTTTATTTTTAGCTGCTTTGGGTCTTTGTTGCTGTGCGAGGGCTTTCTCTAGTTGTGGCGAGCGGGGGCTACTCTTCGTTGTGGTGCGCGGGCTTTTCATTGCAGTGGCTTCTCTTTGACACTGAGCATGGGCTCTAGGCTTACGGGCTTCAGTAGTTGTGGCATGTGGGCTCAGTAGTTGTGGTGCGCAGGCTCTAGAGCGCAGGCTCAGTAGTTGTAGCGCACGCGCTTAGTTGCTCTGTGGCACGTGGGATCTTCCCGGACCAGGGCTCAAACCCATGTCCCCTACATTGGCAGGTGGATTCTTAACCACTGTGCCACAAGGGAAGTCCCTTCTGCTTCATTTTTAATGCCTAGAACTAAACTCATGTCTGGGCCCTGGCTCATATAGCTCATAGGGGCACTCAATAGATATTTGTTGAATGAATCATTGAAAGCACTAGTAGAGGTCTTAAAGGTTAGGCTGAGTAGTCTAGAATAAATATGACAGGAGGAGAGAATCCATGGAAGATCCTGAGCGAAGAATTGATTGACGGTGGTATCTGAGGAAAATAATTTGCTCTAATAACTGTAATAACTGCTGTTCCTTCTGTGTCTTTTTCCATTTAAATTTTTATCTGGCAAATTTCTAGTTATCCTTTTGGATCCAGCATAACAGACTTTAGCCATAAGTGACTTCCTCTGACAATGGCTACAATGAACATTTGAATCTTCTTCTACGCCTGCCGATTTTTTAAATTTTTTTACCCCTAACTCCCAGTCCATCCTTCTCCTTCCCCGCCTCCCCCTTGGCAACCGCAAGTCTCTATGCCTGTGAATCTGTTTCTGTTTTGTAGATAGGTTCATTTGTGCCATGTTTTAGATTCCAGACCCTTCTCTTGGCGCTAAAGCCCGGGGCTGGTCCTCCCTGTGCTCTGCCTTCTTGGACTGAGCCCCGCCCACCTCCCTCATGTTCTCTCTGGGAAATTAGCACCACACCATCTATCAGTTTACCTCTGACTCGCCCACTTTGGCTTCAAGATGATGACAGAGTGGAGCTATTTAGCTGTCAAATGCTCTGACTATTGCCCAGATGGACAAGTGCCCACTGATTTTATTTCTCCTCAATAACACTGACTACTACTACATATTATGCGTCTGCCTCTTGCCTTAGATTGTGGATCCTTGAGACCAAGGATTGCAATGCCTGGTTCCTGTACCTCCGTCACCTAGCATTACATGTAGCATCAGTAACCAATAAGCATCAGATTTCACTAACTGGAAAGTAGAGATTACAGATTCTCTTAAGGTATATAAGTAGAGAAATAATTTTTTGCCAAGAAAAATTAGGTTCCAGGTCATGAAAGGACCTGTAAATTTGGTCACTGTAGCTCTGTCTGAGATCTTTGAGGAACTGACAGGAATGTGAGGTACAAAATACCACATTTGAGCAAGTTTTATCCTAACTTGAAATTATCAAATTCACTGTCACAAAAAAGGATAACTGCTAATAATGAGAGCTAACATTTGTCAAGCTCCTACCATATACCAAATACTTACAGCTTAGCCATAGCACATGTGAAGAAGAGTTAGAGAGTTTAACTAACATAAAGCTCAACACAAAAAAATTCTGTGAATGACATTCCACCCCACAAAAAAAAAGAAAGTGTTTTTAGTAGGCATTATAGTAGCTCATGTTTAAAATTAGGGAGGTGATTGTCTTGTCTTAGTCTGTAGTATTTAGAACATGCATGAAATATGTCATCCAGATGCTATACTTTTTTTATATGTAAATTTATTTAGTTAATTATTTTTGGCTGCGTTGGGTCTTCGTTGCTGCACGCGGGCTTTCTCTAGTTGTGGCGAGCGGGAGCTACTCTTCATTGCGGTGAGCAGGCTTTTCCTTGCAGTGGCTTCTCTTATTGCGGAGCACGGGCTTTAGGTGTGCGGGCTTCAGTAACTGTGGCACATGGGCTCAGTAGTTGTGGTGCACAGGATTAGTTGCTCTGTGGCATGTGGGATCTTCCCGGACCAGGGCTCGAACCCGTGTCCCCTGCATTGGGCAGGTAGATTCTTGACCACTGCACCACCAGAGAAGTCCCCAGATGCTATACTTTAAAAAGGAAAATATAGAATGTTCCAAAGAAGGTGTGCAGGCTAGAAAAAGACTCAAAACCCAGTCTAATGAAGTGTGGTTGAAGGCACGGGAAGTTTTAGTCTGGAGAAGAGAAAACTCATTAGGGGAGCAACACAGTTACTGTCAAAGACAGCCCTCATCATTGGAAAAGTGATGAGAGTTTTTTTCTGGATGTTTTCTGGATGACTCCACAGTGGATGAAGATGCTGGGAGATAGATGTTCACACAGTATAAAGGAGGACATTTCTAAGGGAGACTGTGACATTAGAATGGGCAGCCTCAAGAGGCAGTGAGGCCTTTTTCATTGGAGGTATCCAATCATAGGTGCACAGTCGCTTGGCAAGGGCGTTACAGAGGCAGTTTCAGTGTTTCAATGGAGTCCAACCAAGTGGCCCTTTCTCACCTGGAGGTGGTCAGGTTTGATTAGTTGAGATCATAAGGACCATTGCTGATCCCCTCCATGGGCAAGAGTACAGTGTTAGTTGTGTTGACTGAAAAATAATTTTTTTTTTGTTCAGAGAAGCCATGGAAATGTGAAATCTAAGTCAAGATCTATTTGCTCTATAAAGATATTAAAAACCGTGAGCTTTTCAAGATAAAGTATAAAAAGAAAGCAAACGGAATTGATATAAGCCCTCTGATAACAACATGTTAATGTCAGCACAAGCTCAAGTAGAAGGGGTGGTCAGCACCACTACTAGCATACCCAGACACCTATGTCCCTGAAGCTTCGAGCCACACTTTAACTACACCAACCGAGAGTCAACACCCTCTGCACACTATACATTTGCCTTATAACGATTTGAATCCATATCCTTGTCACCTCTATAGATCAAAGGCATCCTGAGTCAGGATCATGTGTGAATTAGCTTTGGATCCCACAAAGCTCCTAGCATAGGCCTTTACACACAGATGGCGCCTAATGAATATTAACTGAGTTAATTCATCAAAACTTTCTACTACATAGCTCCAAGGAATTGATTATTTCAAGGTCAAAAAAATCAAACCAAAAGGTTATTTGGTATCATATAGTATATCATATGGTTTTTTTTTTAACATCCTTATTGGAGTATAATTGCTTTACAGTGGTGTGTTAGTTTCTGCTTTACAACAAAATGAATCAGTTATATATACACATATGTTCCCATATCTCTTCCCTCTTGCGTCTCCCTCCCTCCCACCCTCCCTATCCCACCCCTCCAGGCGGTCACAAAGCACTGAGGTGATCTCCCTGTGCTATGTGGCTGCTTCCCACTAGCTATCTACCTTACGTTTGGCAGTGTATATATGTCCATGCCTCTCTCTCGCTTTGTCACAGCTTACCCTTCCCCCTCCCCATATCCTCAAGTCCATTCTCTAGTAGGTCTGTGTCTTTATTCCTGTCTTACCCCTAGGTTCTTCATGACATTTCTTTTTCTTAAATTCCATATATATGTGTTAGCATACGGTATCATATGTTTTTGAACGTTACTAAGGGAACTACCTGTTGGAGTGAGTTTTCAGAGTACAGTCATTGTCCTTGAAAGGTAAATTACAGGGTGAAAAGAACGATTCCCATTTCCAAAGAGAATTAAATTTAATCCAAATTAAATTTATTAGCCATTTATCAAGAGCCTACTATGTGGCAGGCATCAGGCCAGACTCCATAGGGATTACAAAAATGACTCAGATGTGAAACCCACTTGTAACAAGCTCTCAATATTATGAGACAAAGTGATAACTAAACTGTTTCAAGAGTCTTTAACAGTTGGTTCCACTTTATCTACTTTACCCACTTAGATGAGAAGGAACTTTGGGGGTTGAGAGTGGGTAAGTTGAGAATAAGGCAGGAGATTAAATGAGAGCTAGAACTCATAAAGATGTTGGGGGTTGGAGCCCTAGTATAAGGAATGGTTAGTGTATATTCCCTGGTGACACAAATGAATACATAACTCTCGAAAGCAGAGAAGTTGAATATTTAGTTTTGTTGTCTGCTCTGAGGGCATTTGCCTGGGCCCCTTGTCATTACTATTGAAATCTTCAGTTAAGTTTACTCAAAGGGCTTTGTTGGATGTGAGGTGTTTGGGGTAAAATTAAGCAAAGCAGTCACATCCTATTGGGGTCCCTTTGGGGTACAGAGTGTGAACAGCTTCAAAGGTGAGTTGTGAGGGAGATTGAAGGTTCACCAGAGAGCAGGAAATAGGAGCCAGGAATGACGAGCTGAAATGGAAGATCTCCAGACAACTCTGGAAACATTGGGAGAGACCCTGAGATTTCTCTTAAATGGAGTAAGGGGATTTGAGCCGAGCTTAAAGGACCACACAAACTCCTTAAGCTGAGGGCTTGGGATAAGACAGGTGGCTGAAATATTGTCTCATAAAGAAAAGAGAAACACCACTTGGTAAAGCAGTCAGATGTGAATAAATGTGAGTAGTATCATCAAAGTTTGCTTTGCAGGAGTGAAAGACAATGGTAGTGACATTGATAAGTGATAGCAAGAGAAGGCTTTGGACCAAAGTGAATGAGCAGTGATGGCAGAATGTTTGAGAGGAAACGTCGTGGAGGACGTAGAAGCTACAGGATCAAAGCAAAGTAAGATTTGGGAACGTAAAACAGGAGCATTAGGTTAGAGGTGGGAATAGGAGCAACGGAAAGGACAGCTTCAGAAAGATTGATGTGTGATATTCAAAATTAAGAGGTGATAGAAGGCCAAATATAGCTGGGGAGAAAGAGGAAGCAGGGAGCTAGGAGGAGAGCCAAGAAGTTAATATAATGGGAGCCCAGGAAGAAGCCTCATTCAATAAGTGATTGATTAACAGTATCAAATGCAGCAGAGATACAACAACGGAAATAGATAAGGGGGAGCCCACTGGATTTGTATTAACGTGTGTATAAAATATTTTACTTTTGTACTTACACTTCAGGATTCAAACATCGTGATCATAATCAAATAATAATTCTGGTGTGACAAATGCAGGGGCTACAGAAATATTTATATTTTAGAGATACTCCTAAAGACATTACAATCTGAAAGGTGAGATTTGACCGGTCCAAACATATATACAGATTGAACAATTCTGACACTATTTGCCCAGCACAAGATATTTCCAAGTTCTGTTGTATAAACATTCTAGAAGAGTATTTGATAAAGATAAATTCGAATTTAACAAAAGAAATTGGACTGTTCCTTAGAGTTCAGCATAACAAAATGTCCCCCTGGAGATGAGGTGAAATGAACTCAAACATAATATCTAAGACATATATTTTAGAGAGGAACTAGTATTTAACCTTCTCTCCCCAAAACCTAGCACTTATAAACCTAGTTAAAAAAAAAAAAAACAAAACCTGGCAATTTGTATATCTGATGCTGGTGCTTTGCATAAAATAATCATTATTTTGATGACTGGACATTCTTACTCTTCAATACCCTTCACCCAGCCTTTTGCTGGGAATTTCTCTCAGGCCACCTACCTCTGGGGATTTCTAGGTTTCCTCTGACTTCCCCTCTTCTTTCTTCTTTGCTCTTCTGTATCCCCCAATTGCTGTTCATTTCTTTGTTTCTTGCTCACAGAGTTCCAGCTACTTCTCTGTTTTACAAGTCTTCATCTTTTACCTGTGAGACTTAGGAAAGTTGTACAATCATTAACCAGAGAGAAAGGCTTTCTTTCATTTATTTGGAAGTAAGGCAAGCAGTTGCATAGAACTCATGGAAGCAAGAAACCAAAACGGAAGCACAAATTCCCTCTTTATTTTCTATCGTTATAATTCTACTGAGGCTCTGACCGCAGATGAGCTCATTGAGAATGTGTGGTGGTGGCCTTGACAGTGAGTTAAGAGGTCTCCAATTCTAGGAAGTGCAATTGACCAAGACCTCTAGCTTCTGTGCTCTGAAATCTACCGCCCCATTCACACCAGGGCTGTGCTTCCCTGGAGCTTCTCCCCAGCCAATGACTGGGTGTGGCAAGAATACTAAGGCAGATTGCACTCTGGGAGACACCGGACTCCTCTGATGGCTGGCTTGGTTTGAGGATTTCCCGAAGTCTTGCTGAACCTTCCATAGACTACATGGGAGTCTAGGATGCGTCTACCCAATTTACCCTCTTTTTCCCCTTCCCTTGGGCTAAGACTTGCATCACTGCCTGGCAGATCTTCCTGCTTTCCCTGGTTCCTTCGTCATTTTCTATCACAGAACTTTCCTCTAATAAAATTCTTATGCATGTCTGTTTCCCAGAGCACTTGGACTAAAATACTCCCCTAATGGAAGAGCAAGGCTTACAGTCACACGTGTCCTAAACCCTGATATTCTCACTAGCATTTGGTTCTGCTCACATAACCTACATCCAAATAGTTGAATGAAAGTGATCTTATTTGCAAAGGGGCTGGTGGCGGCTAAACAAGCAAATCTGGTGAAGAGTCAATAAAATTTTTATAGAGACATGATCAGAAAGTCAAATGCTGGAAGACATTTGCTGAGATTCTACACTTCACTACCCTCACTTGGCATTGTATTTCTCTCTTCTACTCACATTTCACACAAGAGATAGGATTGAGTGAACAGACGTTGGTTGGGTAAGGTCTCTTCTCTGATCTCTAACAGATTTATTCAACATTGCCTGCATATTTGAGGGAAAAAATTGACTCAGTATTACTAGGAAATTGTCCTGACTCAGAGTCATAAAGTTAGGAATATTTGGTTTCCTACAAATGATCTATAAAACTGAGATAAAATTTTTTACTTATCAGATTGGCAAATATTTAAAAGATTGATCTCATCCAGTGTTGGTGAGAGGATAAGGAAATAAGCCACTTCTTTATACTTGCTAGGAGTATAAACAAGGTGAAAACCTTTCGTAAAGTTAATTTGTCAGGATCTATCAAAATTAATGAGGAACACAATCTATGGTCCAGGAACCCCATTTTGGAATCTTTTCTACAGAAATGTTTGAACAGGAATACAAGGATCTATATACAAGGATGTTCACTGCAGTTTATTATATTATTATGGTTATTGCAATAACAACACGGGAAGCAATCTAAATGGCCAGCAAGATGAGGTTAGTTAAGTAAATTATAGTATGTCCACACCATGGAATATTATGCAGCTGTTAACAGGATGCTACTAGCCCAGAGGGCACCTTTATGTAAATTAGAAAAGGATACCCCCTCCTCTGGATAAACAGAGCCAAAGGCTGGGAAGCACAATTTGGTGAATGGAGCACAGGCTAGATTTTAACTCCCACTACCCCCCCTCTGCCAGGTGCTCCCTTGCAATGCAGAATCTGGACAATACCTAACAACACTGGCTGTTAAAAATAATGAAATAATGTTTTACATAATGACATGGAAAGCTCTCCATGATGCTGTAACCTCCTCCCCTACAAGAAAAGAAAGAAAGAAAGAAAAAAAAAACACATACAAGAAGAGGAGAAAGTTGGTGAAAGTATTACTTATTTCTGCATAATAAATTTCCCCAAATCTTACTGCATTAAAGTAATATTATATTACTTTATAATATTAACACTAACCCATATTCCTGGGTGAGGAATCCTGCTATAGCTTAACTGGGTCCTCTGGCTCAGGGCCTCTCTAAAGGCTGATATCAGGGTGTTGGCCAGGGCTGCAGTTGTCTCAAGGCTCAACCAAGGAGGGATCAGCTTTCAAGTTCATGCTTGGGGTTGTTGGCAGGATTTAGTTCCTTGTCTGCTGTTGCACCGAGGGCCTCAGATCTCTGATGGCTGTTGGCTGGAGACCACCCTTAGTTCCTTGTCAGGTGGGCCTCTCCTTAAGGCAACTTGAAACATGGTGGCTGACTTTCCTTAGACTGAGCAAGTGAGAAGAGCCAGAGAGAGTGTGAGCAAGATGGATGTCAAGGACCTTTGCAGCCAAATTTCAAAAGTGACATCCATCACTTTTGCAGTATTCTGTTCTTTAGACACAAGTCACTAGCTTCAGCCCACACACAGCGGGAGGGGATCACACAAGGGCTTGAATACCAGGAGGTTGAGTGCATTTGGAACCATTTTAGAATCTGCTTACCACAGAATATGCATTGAACTGTAAATATGTAAATAGTTATCTCCAAGGCAGGAAACTGGATACAATTTTGCTTTTTAAAATATTATTCCAAACTTAAAGAAAAGTTGTAAGAATAGTCCAAAGACCTCCTATATGCATGTTTACCCAGATTAACCAATTGTTTCCATTTTGCCCCCTTGCTTTATCATTCTCTCTGTATGTTCATCTATGTATGCATATTATCTTTTCTTTCTGAACCACTGGAGAGTTAAGTTGGAAATATAGTGTCCCTTTTCCTCTTTTTATCTCAGTGTTATTTTCTAAGAACAAAGACATTTCTTATATAACCGTAGTAAAATATTAAAATGAATCAGAAAATTAAACATTAATACTATACTATTACAGAATCCATATTCAAATTTCATTAAGTTTCTCAGGAATTTCTTCATAGCTGTCTTTTTCTTCTTGGTCCAGGATCCAACCTGGGATCATGCATTTCATTTAGTGATCATGACTCTTTAGTTTCATTTAATCTGGAGCAGGTCCTCAGGCTTTCTGTGTCTTTCTTGACCTTGACGTTTTTTGAAGAGTACGGGCCAATTATTTTGTAGAAAATCCCTTAATTTGGATTCGTTTGCTCACAATGAGATTTAAGTTGCATGCCTTCTGCAGGAATACCACAAATGCACTGTTACCATTAAAAGCATTGTGCTTTTAATAAACATATTATTAAAATTTGTTCTGTTTCAATTGAGTTATTTGTAGTGAGGTGGATGGACCTAGAGTCTGTCATACAGAGTGAAGTAAGTCAGAAAGAGAAAAACAAATACTGTATGCTAACACATATATATGGAATCTAAAAAACAAAAATTGTTCTGAAGAACCTAGGGGCAGGACAGGAATAAAGACGCAGACGTAGAGAATGGACTTGAGGACACGGGGAGGGGGGAGGGTAAGCTGGGATGAAGTGAGAGAGTGGCATGGACATATATACACTACCAAATGTAAAATAGCTAGTGAGAAGCAGCCGCATAGCACAGGGAGATCACCTCGGTGCTTTGTGACCGCCTAGAGGGGTGGGATAGGGAGGGTGGGTGGGAGGGAGACGCAAGAGGGAGGAGATATGGGAACATATGTATATGTATAACTGATTCACTGTGTTATAAAGCAGAAACTAACACACCATTGCAAAGCAATTATACCCCAATAAAATTTTTTAAAAAAATTTGTTCTATTTCAATTATTATTGAATAATTATTATTTCAATTTGTTATGATGAAGATTTACTTTTGTATAGAAAATGGAAGATATTAATATCAATACTAGAAAAAAAGAAACCCTCTTTCTCTATTTTCACCAATTGCACCACTACTTCCCATGATAAATGATAGGACATTGCTTTGGGTGTTTACAATGGACGCTGACCATGGGTTTATTTATTCTCGCCACCCTTCTGGTCATAGCATTCTCTTGGATGCTCTAATGAAAAAGCCAGACAGGGTGGCACTCATCAGTGAAATGAGTAAATACTTTGAAAATGAAGTCTTAACACAGGGAACGACCTACTAATCTTTAATGGCTATAACTGTGATGTGGATTTCAGCTGGAGATGCCAGCAAAAATTCAGTTCAGGTTCAGGGCCAACATCACCTGGCCAATGATAACATTAGTTAGAGATTCAGCTAATCTTCAAAGGACAAGGAGAACTTTCTAATTTTAGCACCAGCACTTATTAGCACTTCAAATGAATGGGTGATTACTTTAAAACACCCCTGCTAGAGGAATGATAACTAAACTTATGACGGCATTGGAAGAAAGAAAGCGTTCTCAGCAAGCGGAAGAAAGAAAAGAAATGGGGTTGAAAGAGGAGGAACTCCCATTGGAGACTGAATCTGAGGACACATCTCCTTCGAAGATGTGTTGTTTCTCCATGATCCTCAAATGCCTTCTTTATTACTGTCATTCACACACCTTTTAGGAAGCCTGGCCACGGGACCTTGGCCTTCTGAACAAAAATATCCCAGGTAGATCAAGCATGGCAGATAAGCAGTGCCAACTGGGGAGCATTAAACCTCTAGACAGCTTTTGATTTTGAAATTGGAAAGGGTGAGGGGGCCCTTTCTGGGATATTCCCATGGGCACCCTGCATTTGAAGGTGCCACCCTTCTTGCACCATTTGCCACACGGATCCAGACATCAGCCTCGGTGCTGCAAAGCTCTGCTCATCAGGGGAGCTTTATCCTCAGTGTGGCCCATCTGGCTTGGTCGCGCACAGTTGTTGCTCTCTTCCTCAAGGACCAGCACCAAAGCTTTTACTTCCATTGGCATGACCTCCCTTATTCGCTTCCCCGACCGGCTTAGCGCTTGGTCTGGAGCCACTCGACTCACTTTCCACCCCCTTGATTCTCATCTTATTATCAGATTTTCTCCCCTTCTCCTGAACGGGAGACTCGGGGGAAGGGATTGTTTTGGCTGGAATTTGACAAGGCCCAGGTGGTTTTACCAGCTGCAAGTTCTTTCGTTCTTGTTGGCTGCTCACCAACTCTTGGTCTTTTCACAGTTCTTTCAGGGGTGGAGGAGGCGGGGCAGGAAGGGACAGTAGGTCCTTGATGTTGTTGTTCCCCATCAGCAGCTGTCTCAGGTTGGCATTGAGTCCAGAGCGGTCCTTCAGGAAGGGTTTTTTTTTTCCCCCAGAATTTTTTTCCCCCTTGGAGACTGGAGAGAGCTAAAGGGCACAGCCATAAAAATGGCAGCTCTGCCTGCGTCTTGATCATATCCCCCAGGGGTTGCGGCCCACGAGCTCTCCCTTGCACACATCCTGGTTGCAGTTGTGCCCAGCTTCCGTGCACACAGATCACCGCCACTTTCAGCCTCAGAAATCCAGGCTTGGACTCGGCTGCTTGCCTCTCCTCTCCCTGGCTGGTTAGAGTCCAATGACACCAGCATCGTCTCCCAAAATAGACAAAAATAACACTCAGCTCCATTGCTCACATGCCTCTTTTTGAGGGAAGAAAAAAGGAATTTAAAACTTAAAAGCATTTTCCCTTCCTCCTTTTCCTTTCCAGGCATCTTTTTGATAGCAACAATAAAACACTTGAATGTGCCGGTTGACCTCTGGTGCCACCCCGTTCACTGTTCTCTTCTCAGCCTTTTTTATTTTGAAAACATTCATTGACCCCTTTCCTTAGTAAGGTTTCGAGCCCCTGCTCACGTTTCCTCAGACTTTCCTTCCTGCGAAGCTCTGCTTAAAAACCTTGGTTCTGCGTTCTCCTTGATGTGTGTGGGTGCTCGCCTCCCCCATTAATCTGAGCCCCCGTGAAAGGGGACGCTAAAACGGTCCTTTACTGGTTGATTCCTCTCCCTCTTCTTTCCTCTGATCCTTCTGCTTCGTTTCTCCTGCCCTCCTCCTCCCTAATCACCTCATCCCTCAGCCCTTAGATAAACACTGGGATCTTCATGTTGGCCTTTGCTCATTAGAACAAAGGACTTGCCTAGAAAACCCTCTAGGGGTGTGGAGGCAAAGCCCAGTGTGGCCCCTCAGTATTTCCAGGGTCTCTGACATCTTATCCCCCTGCCCCTTTACAGCTGTACGAAATGCTAATTCCTCTCCCAGCCCCTGACTGAATCACCTGATTGTCTCCTGGGACTCTGACTCTACCACTTCCTACCTCACCCTTGTCATCCCCAAATGCCGTCTTCATCTGTTATACATGATTATTCTGTGTCCTTCCTGGTTCCAACTTGGAAAAGAAAGCTGTAAGAGACACATCCCACTGTGTGCGTGCGTGGTGTCGGGCTCTCCCAGCCCAGCAGCCCAGCATCGGCTCCTCCGGGGAGTGTAAGTCCATTAGCTGTTTAATAAAGCTTTGTTGATATTCCACCGTTTTCTGTTTGCTTTGCACATAGAGCATTACCTTGAAACCCAAATAGCCTGGAATGAGGTGCGGAAGGATGTTAAGGTGGAAGTGTAGGGGTGTGGATGGTGGGGCAAGGTTAGCAAAGCAGAAATATCAGTAGTGGGGAAGGAGGTAAGAAGAGGAATGATGGGGAGTTTTTCTGCTTCCTAGATTTTCCAGGGGAGGACACAGTGGTGTTGCTACATTGGTACGTATGAATTCCCAGAACCGCAGAGACACCCATCATCAGATAAGTATAAACACACATTCTAAAGCCCAGTATAAATGAGTTTTGGATTGCCCCTTGCTTTGAATTTTCCATACCCCGTTTTTTATCTCCTTCAGCCAGAACAACCAGGAATGGACATTATTTGATTTGGCCAGCACCAGCAATTTAAAAAAAAACCATAGTTCTGTTTTATATGTCATTGCAAAGTATCCGTCATACTTAGGATACGCTGCATACATCTGTCGATTCAGCTGAGAAAATATGCATCTTTCCTATCTGTCTCTCTTTGCTTCAAGGGCCCAGCAATGCTAATCTTCAGCAATATTCTTTTCCCAGTAAGAGCTCACATCCAATCTGAATGCTAAATAATGTTGTCACGAGGTTGCATGGGCACTGGTTAAGATCTATGCCCAAACTATAATGAATCTCTCTTCTACATAACTGTTATTGTGGCCAAAACTGGTGAGCAACCCATTCTCGAGGGAGCAGTGGGAGGAGACCAGAATATTGTGTTGGATTCTGTCCTGGACATATCTTCGGCTAGACTCCTGGAGCAGTTTAAATCAAGGGCTGGGCTGAACAGGCCTGAATGGCTTGCAAATGACAGATTTATGGAGGGAGGCCTAATTAGATCATGGTAATTTGTAGTACGACAGTATCTTTTGCTCAAGATCTCAAAGCAAATTTCTGCCTTGATAGGTGGGCAAAACAAAGACGCACGAATGTCAAGGGAAAATCCCAATTTCCCAGAATAAATCCTTGGACAGCCCAGGATAAGAGTCACACCTTGCATCTGGAAAACATTCTACAGTTTTGCTCCACGTTCATATAATTTTGCCTCACTTGAGTGGCACAAAATCCTGAGGTGGAAGTAGGAGGGGTGGCCAGTATTATTCTCATTTTGGAGAAGGGGAAGATGGAGACCTTGACTCGTTGAGTGACTTGCCCAAAATCAGAGTCAGTAGTGGGGTTGATTTTTGGATACCCCATGTGGATTGACAACGTTTCTGGAGAAATGAAGTGGGGTGACTCTAAGCAGGAAGGGCAGAAGGAAACCTTGAGATACTGAGATTCCGTTTCTGATGACTCGGCCGAAAGGAGCATGGCTGAGGAATACAAGCCCCAGAGAAGCCAAACTGGGGAACAGTAACAGGAGGGCTGGGGATTCATCTAGGTCAAATGCTATCCTGAGGGATTATTTCCAGGACCCCTGAGGATACCAAAATCTATGGATGCTCAAGTCCCTTATATAAAATGGGATAGTATTTACACTCAGCCTATGCATATGCTTTAACTCCTATCTAGATTACTTTGAATATCTTATACAATGTAAATACTGTGTAAATCATTTTAAACACAATGTAAATGATATGTAAATAGTTGCCAGCGTGGGAAATTCAAGTTTTGCTTTTTGGAAATTTCTGGATTTGTTTTCTGAATATTTTTAATCCCCAGCTGGTTGAATCTGAAGATGCGGAACCCGCAGTTATGGAATGCCAACTAGATGCGAAAGCCTTTAGTTTTTACATCATGGTGTTGCCTTAGCCAAAAGTACTATTTTATGTATGCAGCCATCAGGGGACTGTGGTGGCATGCCATTCATTTTATAGCTGCCCACAGAGCGGGTGCAGAAACAGTAGTGGATGGAATTCCTGAGTGTTCTCCCTCTGGCCTCTCCTCCACAGGATCACAGAGTTGCCTGACCTGCCTGATGAGATTGTCCATTCCAGGTGACCATTCATTCATTTAAATTCATTGGGAATCGACTTCCTGTTGGTCCCTACCATTGAGGTTAAGGTGATGATGGATTTTGCCTTCAAGCAGTTTACCTTCCAGTAAGAGGGCTAAAATGTGTGCCTATATAATAAAGAGCAAGGAGGAAAGTGATACCTGTAACAAAAAAGGCTTGTGATCCCTAGTTTCTATGCTAGCTTGTAAGGGCATCATCTAGGTCTTTTATAGGGGGCAGACTGAGCCTTACTCTTTTTGGTTTCCCCAGTAGAACTTTGCACATGGCTGATGCTCATCAAAATTTGCCAACATCCAGATGACGGTTTTCTTTTAAACCCTTTTGGTTCCTTAAGATCTCTTACTGAGAACGATCTCAGTAAGCAACTGACCTACCTCAGTAGTTTGTTTGTTTTTCATTTTCATTTCTCTGTCTCTCCGTCGCGCCCTCTCTTTGTCCCTGTCTTTGTCTCTCTCTCTCCCTTACTCACTCTAAATATGAATATTTTGCCATTTGGGAGATGGTGCCAATACCCATCATGATTAAAAGCAAATGGCAGAATTTGCAGCAACATGGATGGACCTAGAGATTATCATATTAAGTGAAGTCAGACAGAGAAAGACAAACATCATATGCTATCACTTACATGTGAAATCTAAAGAAAAATGATATAAATGAACTCATTTACAAAACAGAAATAAACTCAGACACAGAAAACAAACTTATGGCTATCAGAGGGGCTAGCAGGGTGGGGGAGGGATAAATTAGGAGTTGGGGGTTAACATATACACACTACTATGTATAAAACAGATAAACAACAAGGACCTACTGCATAGCACAGGGAACTATATTCAATGTCTTGTAATAACCTGTAATGGAAAAGAATCTGAAAAAGAATCGATAGATAGATAGATATAGATATATAAACTGAATCACTTTGCTGTACACGTGAAGCTACCACAACCTTTTAAATTAACTCTACTTCAATAAAAAAATGGTTATACATTTTTTTAAAAAAGCAAATGGCAGAGTTTCATTTTCTAACACTTGTGTCCCCAGCATGTTAGGGCAAATTTTAAATACGGTTTTACACATTTTAGCAAATCCAAATATCTTCATTCCTAGGGAATAAATGAGAAGAAAAAAGTGAGTTTCTTATTCTCAACGAAGTCACATCACATGGTGCTCAGCCCAGGCATACCCTGCCTTCTCCTTAGAATGAAATCCGAGTGGGCAGATAATGGGTGGAAGGTGGCTTTGGGGACAGGCAGAATCTTGAGACAGTCTCTCCTGGCTGTTTAAGCACATGGATTATGACAAAAATCACACCCTGTGGGCTTGGCAGTTTCCCCCAGAGCAGGAGGGGAATGTGATAGCCTTCTCCAAAGTCAGAGGAGGGATGGGTATTGAATAAATCACAACAAATATGTGATACGTCCCGCGAATGATATGAAAAATTAAATACAAAGAAAAGTGAAGACAGGGCTTCTCAAATGACAGAGCTGTGGAGAGGGTAGTGAGGGAAGAGGGGCAAGGCGGCAGGGAGGAGGGGGCAGAGTGCTAAATTTGTGAAAAGAAAAACACTGATGCTGTGCAGAGTCTGAGAGACGACACGTTTCCCTCGTCCAGATGGCAGTTTTTTAGAGTCTTACTTGCGTTTTCTGATGGAATAGACTTTGCTCGGATACTGTTATTCATGTTAGAACTCGGGGCTCGGGCTCCTGTGTTCTGGCCAATGCAAGTTGACCCTGCTGTTCAGCTGCAGGGGAGTTCAGAGTCTCAGAGAGCAGCAGTAGCTTATGCTTCTGGGGAAGTGCACGGCTGACTCCCAGACAGCCGATCCCACCACTCCATAAAATGGAAGAACCTTGGCTCCCCGTGTGAATTCTCTCTGTGATTTGGAAGACAAATACCTCCACTGAGTTGTCTATGAACAGGTGCTGCAGATGGCTGGACCCTGGTTCTTACAAGCTGTGCTGGAAACGAGGGCTATTTTACTCTTGTTCAGATCTACTAAGTTGTTGGCTAAGGGTGGGCTCTGGGGAGATAATGAGTTATGTGTAATATAAGTAACACCGAGAGCAGGAAGGGGGATGTAGGCTGCCATGTTAGGTCTCACTGTGAATAGGTAATGTATTCTATAAGGTTGCTCCTGTGAGAAAGTCATTGTGCAGCTTCAAAATGTGTCATGATTCCATTTGCCATAAGGCAATGGTTGGATACTTTTTCTTAGGGAATCCCAGGCAATAGGGAATTCCTCAGAATCCTTCCTCCTCTTGATATTGGAATCCAAGGGCTATCTTTCTCAGATCAAAGGATTTCAAGGGAAGCAAAAAAGGAAGGGGACAAATATTACCTTCCAGAGTGTTTTGCTCTTCTTGAGATTTCTAGATAACGATGGATGCCCAATTCTTTTGTTCAGAGATGTTAGCCTGTGAATCAGAGGCAAAGCTCCCTTTTGGTTTTAGTTGTCACTGATGTCTATTTATAGTCATGGCCAAATGTGACCTCATCCTCTAGGTTCTGCAAGCTCAGCAGAGTGAGGCCAGGTTAGCCTGGCCACAGGTCTCCAAGGAGCACCCCAGATGCTACAGTGTGCCTTGTCAGCAATGCCAAGGTTTTTCTCTTGCTGTTACTCCTCAAATGCCTCATAGCTCAGCACGTCAGAGAACAAGGTGATGGGAGGAGCCATCTTTGAAGTGGGAAATCAAATGGAAGTTCCTGAATATGCATAGGAGTTGCTGGGTTTTCTTTCTTTTCCTTCCCTCCTTCCCTTCTTCCCTCTCTCCCTTTCTTTCTTCCTTCAATCCTGTGTTTTCCTTTTCCTTTCTTCTTTTCTTTTCCATTTTGGAAGAATAAAATGGAGAAAGGAGAAGATGGTGAGACTATGAAAAATTGGTAAGTCCCTGATGGAAGCATCCTTGTGACTCTAAAGTTTTCCTGGGATTCAAGCAGGACCCTGATTCTTTCTCTTAAGCAGATGACACATCTGTGAAAACGACAGCTCTCCTCTTGGGAGAAGCACTGGTGGTAGTGAGCCTGACCTCATTTCACAGTCCATTTCTTGGGGCCCCTTGTTCATCCAGCCAATACTCACTGTGTGCTGCTTCCTCAGAAGTCAGCTTCTATCCATTTCCTGGAGTTTTTCATCTTTAGTTTGAGAACAACCAACTTAGCGATCAAGCTAGAGTTTTGTCTTTGAGGACCAACTCCATTTCTATGACACGGTCTACTCCGTTGAAGTCAATGAACGATTTTTCCTTCTCTGAATCCAAGAGTTTTCACACAGCTATCGATGGTTCTAGCGATCCCTCCCTTCGTATTTCAGTCATACTTTTTAGGCATGACTTAAATATGTGTCTTCAAATTTACAAGGTCATAAGAATCATAGGATTCAGCTGAAAAAATTTAAGTCAATAGTTAAAGAAATGTGACTCTTCAGTCAAGAGCTACACACTGATGTGGCCAAAGGGGTGACATAGCATGAGGCCTCATACACAGTGGTTTGCTTAGATGTGGTCCCTGTCCCCCAGTGAACCAACACAGACTAAAATGTAGGGTGCTCAGAGAATTCCATGAAACTTGGAGGAAATCAGCACAGCAATGAAGAGAGTTTTGCAGCAGCTGAGAAAAGCATACATGTGCTACCCTCAACTTCTAGCAGCAAAACCATATTTAAACCACATTTGTGCCATCACAAAGATGTATTCTGTAACGGAAGCTGCCTTGATTTTTAAATATGTGTTTAAACTTTAGTTTTTCTAAGATAAGGATAACCCAAAATAAAGCTGAACAAAATCAAGGATTAAAAAATGTGGAGCAAGAAAACAGCAATACAAATATTCCTCTTCCACTATGTTTCCCTGTCAACTAAAATCCCAAGAAGCTTCTTTGATTTCATTTTTGGTAATTGCAACAGAAAATTGCATCTGGACTGACAATGTGTATACCATGCTTCAGCCCAATGTGCTTACAAATTGCCAAGTTATAGCAAAGCCCGAGTAGAAAGGATGGAGAGTTCTCACAGTCATATTGGCAAACCTTTAAGAGCAGTGCCATTTACTGACACTACATCCTAGGAAAAAGAAATGAACTGAAAACTGTACATCAGGGTGATCATCAGTGTCAACTGAGTTCTGATTTTTCTTCTCACCCCCCTGCAAATAATTTGGCTTTCAAAATTGCATCTGCTGTTCTCTCTTTAGTGGATACATAAAATATGCAGTATCTAATTGGAATTCTCCTTCTTCCCCTTCTCCCAACCTCCTGGAAATTTGTTCATTTGGAGATAAATCTGGATATTTAACTGAAGCAGTGGGGAAAACATTACAGACAAATCACAATCACTTGCGGGGCAGGGAGGGAAGAATCCATTTTTGAGAGCTAGAATAGAAATATTTTAGGAACTATTTAATTCCATGCTGGTTTCCCTGTCCCACTCAGAACTCTCTTGGTTGTCCCCCCCCCCCCAGGCTGTCAGTAAATCTGTTTTTTAAAAAGCCAAACTTATTTCAGTAATTACCTGAGTGGAACATGAATATTCCTTTACCCAATAGAACGGACTTTTGCATATTTCACTGGGTGGGATTAATATATCTCTATAATTATGAAAGATCTAGAGTTAATTGGAGCTCAGAGTGCATGTTAGAATGCTCACTGTGTCCATTGTGTCACCTGTGTAAAGAATTTATGTTACAGGGTGCTGGGGGTCCTAAAGTGTCCTCATCCCTGGGAGGTTGGGAAGATGTTCTGGAACACAGAACTTTCAGGGTTTAATCCTGAGCTTTTGCTGGTTTCACCTGAAGAATTAGGAGTCTGATCCTCTCCCTGACAAAAATCCAACAACGACATGATATATACACGTCCAAAAGACTAAAGAGTAGTAACATGTTTTTGTGTGTATGTGTTTTTGCTTGTTGGTTGGTTTTGTACTTAGGCTGTGTCTATACATCTGAGCCAGCTTGAAAAAAAAAATACACTGCTTAATCTTGGACAATCATTTCCAGCAACTACCAACTGATTCGTTTGGTGGTTTTCAAAGTAAAATGTTTGATGAAAATACACTGCTGTTTCATGCTATTCTCTACAAGATGATCAAGGACTGATTCTCCTTCTATTTCCTGTAAAACCTGGCCAGTAATAGGTGTTTACTGAAGACAATTTCACTTATTTATATGCTGCAAATAATTACACCTCACTGTGTGAGGTATAACTATAATAATAATAGTCATCTTCACTAAAATATAGTATTGTTGGTTATTTTAAAACATTCATGACTACTAGAGTATTAAGTGGTCACATGGTAAAAATTCCCACTAAAACAGGAAAACAATTGAAAACTACGCACAGTCTGGTGCTTTTAATATATTCATCACTGTGTAAGAAGTCAATGTCCAGTCCTCTAAATAGTGATCAGTCAGCCCCATCACGCTAAAGTGGGTTTCTATCAATACTGAGGTTATCTTTGCTCTGCCTCTCTTGACCCTGAGTGGGAAAGGAAGAATAGCTCGGGCACACCTAATGGCTACTTGCCGTCAAGCAGCCGTGGGAAGGGCAAGTGTACTGAAGCAGCGGAATCAATCACCGGATTCATTAATCTGGCAGCCTTCCACCCCTCCCACGAGTTCCCCAGCCTTACAACTTTGCCACCACTCTCCCATCTCTCTGATCCAAACTCACCCAAATCACCTTCAAGGCGCTGTGCACCTGCTCACTGCACCACACTTCCCTCCTGGCCCCTTGCAAATTGGCAGCTGAAACTTAAAAGAATGTTTCCAAAATAAAACCTCCACTTGCCCCATTACACACACACACACACAAGCTACACACACTCATGCACAGGCACACACACGCATGCGCTGTTAAAATTCCACCAGGGTCAGTGTTGCGCACAGATGCCCCTCTGCTCATGGCTCCTAGCCTTCCCTTCCTCTCTGCCCCTACACCCCAAGCCTTTCTCTCTGTCCGAGGATGCCATGCTGCCTGCCCTCTGAGACCCGAGCAGCCACTGCCTTCCCTCTCTCCTGCTCGAAAGTAGCTGACTCTCATAAGGGCTCTGTTTGCCAGCCCGGTACTGTACTTCATTAGGCAGCTCTATTTAATGGTTTCAACAAAAGCCATCATTTTAGCCCAACTGCCTTGACTAAATTAAAATTTCCAATCTCTGTTTTAGTGTTCTGCAACTGATGTATACATAAGCAAAACTGGTCAACATCTGCCAGGGGGTTGGCCAAAAGTTCTGTAAAGATGTACTTCACATTTCTGAAGCATGTGCAAAGTAACAGCGTCCTTATCCTCCTGGGAGCTCTCATGCTTTTACTTCACCATTTGTTCAAACACACTTTAGCTGCGTAGAAGCTATACAGTTGATTCTCCCCTTGGTTGCCGTTTTATCTGTAGTGTCATTTTGAGTAATTGGGGTATGGTAGCTGATCAACTTACAGGTTTCTCATTGGCAGAAAGGGACCATATTGGCACCAAGAAAGAATATGATGGGTCCTCTCGGTGCAGAAACAAGTGTCCCCCTCTTGCACTTGGCTACCCAAGGCCATTAGGAAATAGCTTAATGAAGTCTCCAAGTGTATATGTCTTCACTCTTCCCAGGCAGAGGGAGGCACCTATAGAAGAAACATCACACACCAATGTGGAAAGATGGTCAATGTACATATTTAGTCAGTGATCTGTGAAAGTTTTCGAATTAGTTTTTTAAAGCTTTGTTAAGACCAGAACGCACAGATGTTGAAAACAAGTTCAGATGTAGCGACAGATGGTATTTGATTATGAAGCAGACTGTTCATATAATACAAAGATGCTGCTTCTGCCATACACAAGTAACTGCAGAGAGCGCAGTAGAAATTTTGGAAGGCAGGCACTTCGAGAGGGTCTTTGTGCAGCAATAACTTTCCCATTTTCCAGCAGTGCTAGAATTGGGATAATTTTCCCCTTTTCTTGCAATCAGGGCCTCTCTCTGCTCTTCCACGCCCCGCCTCCCTTTCCAGCCTCTTTTACTCCAGCCTTAAAAACTCCTCTCTCCCTTCGGCAAATTGTCTCACCTCACCATCACGTCTTTCACAACCGTGGTGTCGATCAGAGAATGCATAGCCTCATCCAAGGCAGGCTCGTGCCCAAAGTTAGGGGAAAATAGGAAGCGGCTGCCAAAGTTCCCATCGTCTAAGGAAAAAGACTTCATCGTTCATGCTTTGCAATGAGAACTCGAGCTTTAAACAGAAGCCAGGTTACAGCTTCAAACACATGCTGAGGTTGCCGCTAGCACAGTCTGAGCATCGGTGAGACTCAGCTGTCTCTTCTGTAAAATGGGGATAACGTCGGCCTCTCTGATGTCTCAGAAGTGCAGAGAAGATCACATAGAATGCTGGATTAGAAAGGTCTGAGAATGGGAGAGTGTGGTGTCTTGCACTGAAAAGAGAAATCTCCCTGTACCTTGGGAATTCTCAATCAGAAGTCCACTCTCCTTCCATGTAGGTCCTAGAAAAGTGTTGTGGTATCAGAAGTCGGGCTTATTAAATGATGTGAGACCAGCAGAAGCCCTGGCTAGAGAGGTACGCCCTCCAAATGGTTGTTTCGCTTTTTCAAATTAGGGACTTATGGGGATCAGTGATTTAGAGATTGTGGTGCCATCAGATCCTGGTCAATGATAGAACCTTTTCAGTGGAGGTCCTGAGTGTAGTGCCAGGAAACAGACACACTTGGAAAAGAAGAATGTGGATTCAACAGCTTCCATTCCAGACTCCTTCAGAATCCAAGCTTTTAAGTCTAGGTAAGTTACCAGGCTCCGTTTCCAAAGCTGTATCTGGATCTATTACTTTTCTTTCTCAGCACCGTGGTGCCCAGTTCTGTGTTACCGTGTCGGTGTGGCGGGGGGGAGAGGAAGGTAAGGGCAGCACAACCTCATCCCTGCATGGCTTGCAAGCCCACTGCCCAGCCCCTGCAATCCAAGTCTCTTGTTTTGAAGAGCTTACCGTGGGGCCAAATAGTATTTAACAAACGCAGATGTGCCATAGGAGATGAGGGAAAGAACCATCGTGCCAAGACGAACAGGAGGAGATATCGAGGGACTCCAGTGGGGATGGGGTGGATAGAGAGCCACTCTGGATGGGACCAGAATGGAGGTGGAGGGGGGCACAGGGGGGAATTTTCAGGTACCCACTTAGGGGGGAGGGCCATCCTGTGATGTTTCACACGCTGCTCCTACGAAAACCTCTTCTTTTTGCTTATCTTTATTGGTTAACTGGTTAAAGAAATCAGCCTGGTTTTAGTGAGGGTAAAGCTGATCACGTATATGTGTAACTGAATCACTTTGCTCTATACCTGAAACTAACGCAACGTTGTTAATCAACTATACTCCAATAAAAAATAAAAATTTAAAAAACAGCTGATAGGACGTTGAGTTATCATAAATGCCTGGAGTTAGATTAGTGAATTAAAACAAGGGATTTAGATTATCTCTCCAAGTTGCAAATGTATGTTAAAGCCCTCTGTATCTTGCTTGCACACAGGACTGGTGACATAATTTGCAGAGCTCAGTCCAGATGTGTGGCCCTTTGTTCAAAAATTATTAAGAACATCAAGAGGGTGCCAGCAGGGCAGTAAAGCAAATGTGGGACTCTCCCTAAGTGTGGGACCCCGAGTGACCACACAGGTCTCATGCCTATGAAGCTGGCCCTAATTGCAGAGGAAGGACGGAAAGGAGACCTTCTCCAATCACCTCCATCTAGAATCTCTGCAGTGCATGGGAGATTTCAGTTTATTGAACTGTGAGACATTAACAGAGTACCCAGAGTGAGGAGGAAAATGGAAGGCAGTGGTCACAGAAGGCGGGCTAGGCAAGGATTCACAAGTCCTGGGTTTGCTCTCAAATCCTATCATTCATCAGACTAATGAAATTACCCATGAGAGAGGAATAATCAGGTCTTCCTTCTCCCGGAGTCTCAGGGTTGTGAGCTCCGGGGTTGACGATGTGAATATGAGAGGGTAAAGTACAGAGGCTGGCAAGTTGGGGCTGTCGGTTCAGGCCATGTGCACTGCAGGGTAGTGGGAGGGGAGGTGACCGACTAACCAGCCAGTCAGGATTGGTGAGTTATCTTTGTGGTGGCTGCCATAGTTACTGCAGTCATAATGGAGGGGACATTGCTGATTCAAAACCAGGCTGATGGATCTTCTCTCTGAATATGCCACTGAGTGTTACCCATTCCCCAGACCTTATAAGAAGAAACTTTAAGTAAAACTATGCAAGTCTGTAGGAGGTACAGAGACCACTTGTGAATGTTCACATAGGCAGGGAAACCAGCTCTGGAAGAGGCTATGTTAACCCGTGAGAAATTCAAATAACAGTGAACTTGATGAGCAGAAATAGTATCTCTCTGCGATGAATCAATGCTATTCGATTAAAGAGTTCCTTTAAATAGCAAGACACAGCTCCAAATCCAGAGCAGAGAGGCAGGAGGGGTGTTTGGCCCTGGCTCAGGCTCTGTTCCCTGTTCTTGGTCCTTTCTGCCCAGCAAACCATCATCACTCCTACACTGAGGGTCAGAATCTCCAAGGCACATATTTCAATCACCTTGGCTGGACTATCTCTGAAGAAAGGAGATATAAATACTTTTCCCAAATGGGCCTGATTCGTGTGCCCTGCTTTTGGGGTAAACTGCCCCCATTAAGGTGACAGCACCCAGCTAGTCCATGCCTGAATTCCTGCCCATAGAAACTATGAGATGATGAATCTATGTTGCTTTAGGCCACAAAACGTGCGGTAATTTGTTTTGCAGATGTAGAAAACCAATATGTGTTGCAATATTTTATTATCATATAGTAATAGCTACCCCTTATTGGGTGTCAACTGTGCACTTTACTTTGAACTAGGGTATATACACATGTTCTCTTGATTCTCACAACAACCTGGTGATGGAAGTACCTGAAAGAGCCAGTGACCCTGACGTTCAGGTAACTTGTCAAGCACAGAATAATAGTGGTTTGAAGGATTTGAACCCAGGTCTGTCCTATCTAGAGTTCAGACCAATAATGTATAAGGCAATTTTTTTAAACTGAAAGTAATATTCTATTGTATCAATAGTAAAAGTGGCACAAGGACATAAACATTATTAGAGCAGGATACTTCTATCACATATCCAGAAAATATTCAAGAAGAGATAGGCCTTGTATTCAGAGCAAACTATGCTCCCCCAAACCCAAACACCTGGGAGAATATAGGTAGATTTCTTAACCCTTCTGATGCTCAGTTAACTTATCTGTTATAAGGAGTAATAACATCCACCTTGCATGGTTGTGGAGTGAAGGGGCAATTTTTAAAAACTGTGATTTATTCCTTTTTTTCCCAGCTTCCATCCAATCCATTGCCTTTTTGGTTTGGTAACATATGAAGATCCTACTACATGCTTGAATTTCTCCCTCTTCACTGTCATTTCTGCAAAGTGCTTGAGAAACCTAACCCATCCCCTGCTTATGTCCCTGGGTGCCGAGCCCTCCTTCAGAGAAACATAGCACCCTGAGCATGTCCAGACAGGATTTTCCTAACAGTCACCTTTGCTGCCTCCTGGGCCGATGTCCCTGGAGCTATAATACCTTAGGCTCCAGCAGTCTTTCACAAGAGCAACTGATCTGGTGCCCACACCACCTACTGGACACCATCATTGACACTGCAGTGTGAATTCGTTTTCTATGGCTGGGTAACAAACCACCCCAAATTTAGTGGTACAGTGGGCCACAACATGGCATAGTGCAGACAACAAGGAGGGCTTTTCAGTTAGATATATTTGGATTCAAGTTTTGGATTTCTTGAGTCTCCTACTTACCAGCACTTAGTCTAGAACTAGCATGTAGAAGACACTTACTAAAGTCTGTGGAACAAATAAATGAAGTTAAAAAATACTCATCATGATGATGATGTCATCAAGACGGTGGAAGAGGAAGCCTCAGGCTTTGTTCTTCCACAAAAACACCGACTTAGCAATATTACACGGTCCAAAAGCCTTTAAAAGAACTCCAGAAACCACTTAAGAATTCATAGTACCCCTGGAACCAAAAGCCGAGAACAGTGCATTGAAACAGCTTCATCCTCTGGAAATCAGAAGTGTTAGAGACTTGGAGACTGCGTAATAGAGAGAGGCAGCAGAACGATCCTCTGTATTCACTTGTGGTCTTTGGAAGACACTCTGCAAATTCGGCTGCCCAGAGTTGGATGTTTCTTATTATTTGAGAGTTAAGAAAAGTCAACTGCATTTGGCAGCCTTGGTGAAATGCATGTCTGGTGATTTACATATTTTATGATTGAAATTGTTTTATGATTTGGGAACTGATTTATTTATAAAGCCTTGTAAAGTGATAGATAAAAATCACATTTAGTTACACATTGAAAAAAATCATTTTCAATGATTAGAAAAAGTTTAGTAAGACAAATGTATTATCTCAGAGTTTTCATAAGGCAGGAGTCTTGGTATGGGTTAGCTGGGTCCTCTGCTCAGGGTCTCAGGCTGAAATCAAAATGTGGGGTAGGACTGTGATCTTGTGCAAGGCTTTAGAATCTCATTCAAGCTCTCCAGTTGTTGGCAGAATTCAGGTCCCGTGGTCACGGTACTAAAGGCATTACTCTCTTGTTGGCTGGTGACTAGGGACCATTTTCAGCTCTTGGAAGCTGCCATCAGGTCCTTGCCATGTGGGCCCCTATATAGATAGTTCAAAACATGGCATTTCAAGGCCAGCAGGGAAATCTCTTTTAAGAGCTCACCTAATTAGTCCAGGCATATCCAGGATAACTCTCTTTTGATTAACTCAAAGTCAACTGCTTAAGGACCATAATTACATCTGCAAAGTACCTTCATCTTTGCCATATAATGGAGCTTAATCATGGGAGTGATAGCTCATCATATTCATAGGTTCTGCCCACACACAAAGTAAGGGGACTGTTCAAGACATGTACACAAGGGACGGGAATCTAAGGGACTGCCCAAATATTGCCAACCCCATAGAATATAAAGAGAGTGCAGCCATGTCTGGAGACTAAATGTGCTGGAGGGGTTAGGATGTAGCAGGTATAATTCCTTTCTTTTTAAAATTTATTTTATTGAAGTTTAGTTGATTTACAATGTTGTGTTAATTTCTGCTGTACAGTAAAGGGATTCAGTTATATGTATGTGTGTGTGTGTGTGTATATATATATATATATATACTTTTTCATATTCTTTTCTATTATGGTTTATTACAGGATATTGAATATAGTTCCCTGTGCTATACAGTAGGACCTTGTTGTTTATCCATTCTGTATATAATTGTTTGCGTCTGCTAAACCCAAACTCCTAATCCTTCCCTCCCCCACATTTCCCCCTTGGCAACCACAAGTTTGTTCTCTACATCTGTGAGTCTGTTTCTGTTTCATAGATATGTTCATTTGTGTCATATTTTAGATTCTACATATAAGTGATATCATATGGTATTTGTCTCTCTCTGTCTGACTTACTTCATCTAGTATGATAATCTCTAGGTCCATCCATGTTGCTTCAAATGGTATTATTTCATTCTTTTTTTATGGCTGAGTAATATTCCATTGTCTATATATACCACATCTTCTTTATCCATTCACCTGTTGATGGACATTTAGGTTGTTTCCATGTCTTGGCTATTGTGAATAGTGCTGGATATATGCCCAGGAGTGGGATTGCTGGATCATATAGTAATTCCATTTTTTTAGTTTTTTGAGGAACCTCCATGCTGTTTTCCCTAGTGGCTGCACCAGCTTACATTTCCAGCATGTGTAGTTGTGCTTGAGGGAACTTGCAAGTGGATGATGGCAGTTGCATGTTGTGGTCCTCCAAGGCAACGCATCTTGGGGTCCTTTAGTCCAGAGAAATTCAGGACTTCCAGTTTGCACATTCCCACAGTTTTCAGTAACACATTTTCATCCATGCATTTTATTCTTCCTATTTCTATTGGGGCAAAAATTATTACTATTTTGGGGGGGAAATTTTTATTTTCAGTGTTTGCAATTTTCCTACTTTCTTCTGGTTTCTAACGTGGAATAATTATTGCTTGTAGAGGCAGCTCTCAGGCTCTCCTTTGTTGTGGAAAATCGAAGTAATGGGCATATGATAGAGAATATGAAAGAAAGAAACCTGAGTGTTTCATAGACTAGATAACGTAGCAGTTAAGAGCGCAGGCTCTGGAGCCAGACAGACGAGGTTTAAATCTCAAGTTTTCCACTTACTAGCTGGGTGACCTTGGGCAAATCATTTCTTTCAATATCTATATCTTCATGTATGGGGTATAATAGTAGTATCTGTCTTTTGTGATTGTGAAGATTTAATGAGTTGATATATGTAAAGTAGCTGGAACAGTGCCTGGGATGTTGTAATTCTATCTAAGCATTTGTTATTACCATTCACAGAGTAAAGCACTGTAAGAGACTGGGGAGGGTGGAAAAATGTTTACACAAGAATCTGGGGAGGTTGGGAGTGAAAAGCAGGAGTTGAGAGTGAGTGAGTGTCAGGGAGCTGATGCTGACATGTGGGAGGTTTTAGAAGGAGCAGAGATGGAGAAAGAGAAATTTTTACATGTTCGTTGAGCTTTAACATTTCACTTTGTCTTGTAGCATTTCATCCAGAGACTGTGTAAAGATTTGAAGTGCTTTTAGTTACTTTATTGTTTCAAGAGAGAATTTCTATAAATACACTATTGGGCTTTAGACTGGGCATGTTAAACTTGAAATCTTTAGTGGACTTCTAAGAGGAAATGTTTGATATCCACTTGGATTATCCAGCTGGAGCCACACGTTTGGGAGCTGGCAGTGTATAGATGGTCTTTCAAGCCACAAGGCTGGATAAGATCACTTAGGTGCTGTACGTAACTGGAGAGAAGTCTGATAACAGTTCTTGGGTGCCCCTGTCCTACTATTGTTTACCTTTGTAACCTTAAATATCATCTTTAAATCTCTAATTCTAGTTCTATCATCTTTAGACTGTGTTTTTTGACTCCCTAGTTGAGGGTATTAATATCCCCACTTCCTCCTTCTCTCCACCTCCTAACTTTGGCCAATCATGCCTTTGCTTTTACTTGGCCAACTTTGATAACCTTTACGTTCTTCTCTGCAACCACCTTTTAGTTCTCTCTGTTAGGTCCGTATGCTGACCCTCAGTGGTAACAAACAATAAAGAGCGTTTATACTATGAAAGCGTATAAGTGTTGGGCATTGCTAAGCCACGCTGAGTGCCAAGAGTACATTTCCTTCTTTATGGGTTCAAATCATTCATTTGCTAAATAGTTCGTGACTCTCTGCTGCACCACAGGCACTGTTTTAGTTGTAGCATTATACAAATCAAATTGCCTGCCCTCATCACGCTTACCTTCTGGCATGGACTCTATCACTCGAGAGAGAGTGCGTCTAGAGTACATTCAAAAGTAATCTCTTCTTAAAAATCCTCTTTTGTCCCTTTTATCAGCCTCTTTTGGTCTGATTTTAGTGTCACTATACCAGCTTTCTTTGAGTTAGTGTGGGCATGGTATATATTTTTCCAAAATGCATTATCTTCACATAATTTATCAATTGCTTAAGATCATACTGTTTTATTTTCTTTTAATTTCACTTTCTTGTATTTTTGTTTCATTTATTTTTTGTTTGTTTGTTTGTTTTGCAGTACGCGGGCCTCTCACTGTTGTGGCCTCTCCTGTTGCAGAGCAGAGGCTCCAGACGCACAGGCTCAGTGGCCATGGCTCACGGGCCCAGCCGCGCCGGGGCATGTGGATCCTCCCGGACCGGGGCACGAACCCGTGTCCCTTGCATCGGCAGGCGGACTCTCTACCACTGCGCCACCAGGGAAGCCCTCATTTATTTTTTGATTGTCTTGGAGTTTCCCTCGGTTGTTTTCTTTTTTCCTTGTTATGAGACAAAACAGAATTTCATTATCATTTCACAAATATTTTCAAGCTACTTACTCATTCTGCCCACTGTGCAGAATCTTTTTAACTTTTCTAAAGACATCTTTCTTGCAACTATGGAGTTCCTGCTCTAATTTGAACTAATTGTACTCTAAGCTTGTTGCACGGCTGTCAACCTGTCTTCTATATAACTCAGTTTGTTCTACTTTTTCTTTATTCCACATCTTCCTCTTTTTTGGCTTTTAGCTTCATTCTGTTGGAATATAGCTCAGGTAAATTTTTCAGAAAGACTATATGGAAAATAAGCTTTTGAATCAGTGCACATTGGAGTCTTTATTCTTATGCTTTTGATAGTTTGGATTAATATTGTGTTCTAGGTTTTCATATTCAACATCTGAATAGTGTTTTAGAAAGTAAAAAGAGTTCAAGCAACAAATAAGAAAAGAAAAACATTTAGGCAGTGGGAACATCTGTGCAAATGTACTGAGACATTAAATGACAGGGGATGTTTTGGGAACTACAATACAGTACAAGCAAGTCAATATTATAGGGGCATAAAGGGCAAGAATTAGAGGGAAGGGAGAAAGTAGTGGGAAATACAGCAGAAGGAAGAGGTAGGGGTAATATCCTAAGGGGTCTTATCTGCCATGCTAAGGGGATTGGCTATAATCCTGAAGTGAAAGGGAGCCTCAGATTAGTCTTAATCTGGGAAATACCAGAGATGTGATATAGAAAGATTGATTACTTATAACAGTAGTGTGGAGGATGGCCATGAGATTGGAAGAAAAAGGACCAGCACAAAAGAAGCATTCATGATAGCAGGAGTGGAGAATGGTAAGGAAGTAACCAGGGACAGATCCTAAGGGGTGTTCAGAGCCACACTAAGGAGTCTGAACTTTATTCTGGAGCAATGGTAAAACTCCAGATTTTGAATAGGGGGACAGGTTAATACTTTAGAAAAATCACTCTGGATAGAGTACAAGAGAATGAATTCATGTTGGGGTGGAAATACTGGAGGTAAACATGCTAATCCTGATATTGTTTACTTCTTGCCATTGTAGAAGCAGAGATCAGAGTTGAGGCCTGTGTGTAGAGAGAAGAGAATGGGTTTGAGTGACATGAGGAATGTGAATTGACAGCCAAATAATGGTTGATTACATGTGGGAATTGAGAGAAGAAAGGCGGAATGACTTCCGGGTTCTCGGTTTGGGCCAGCAGGTGGGTGATGACACCACTTACTTAGGAGAAGACGATTTTGCGGGAAGGATGTCATAATCTGGGACGGAGCAGATCAATCAAGTGTGGCTCTTTTTTTCTCTCTCCTTAAATATAAATCACTTTTATCTGTCGGGTGAAGCAAAAATAAAAACCTAACAGCTGAGTGTTTTTCCTCCTCCAATGTAATAGAGCATCCTCGCCATCACAACATCCTCTCCTGGAAACATCCTCTCTTTGGCTCCCTGGCTCCAGAGCTACAGTCTTCCCTCAGGCTTTCAAATGCTCCCTATTTTCTCCAAACTCAGGACCTACTTCTCTCCCCCACTAGAGTATAGCCTCTGTCAGGATAAGAACCACGTCTGCTTTACTCATCGCTGTTTCAGCGAAGCCTAGGACAAATGTTTATGGAAAGGATGAAAAAGAAGGATGCCCTGAAGCTTAGCGTGGCTGTGACCTCAGAGGTGCTCTGCCCCCGGAGTGAAATGACTCTTCTCCGACAACGCTCAGCAGTTGTTTGAGAAGTTACGGGACTAATTCCCAGACAGCAGCTCACCGCAGGCCATGTGGGGGGCCACTGCACAGAGTTCAGGCAAAACTATAGCCTCAAGACCTTCAGGATGCACCAATTCAAGTTCTGAGTTGGGGAAGCCACACTTGCTGCCGGATCACTCTGGGCAGCAACCAGCAGGAGGCTTACGATTTTACTACAAGATGAGGGGGCACACACAACTTAAGTGCTTTACTTCGGGGATGTTTGCCATCTTGTAGGCCATGAGCTCCCTGGGGGTAGCCTCGTCTTGTCCAAGGCCTCCCCTGGACCATGCTGAGTGCTGGGCACATAAGATGCGCTCAATGTGTATGTGTTAAATAAGCAAATGTATACATTGAGACAGAGCTACTTATCTGCATCTTATCACATTTTTTTAAAGTAAAATTTCTTCTTTTAAAAATTGTTTTAAAATTATAAGGGCAATTAAGCATGTAAACATTCAAATAATAAAAAGATTATTTAATGAAAAATTAAAGATACTCAATTTTTCTCTCTAATCCCAAGTATCTCTCTTTTATCTATCATTTATCTATATCTGTTGTATCTATCTATCTAATCATCTATGTATCTATCTATGTATCTATGTATCTATCTATCATCTATCTATCTATCTATCATCTATATCTATCTGTCTGTCTGTCTATCTACCTATCTATCTAATCTGTCTTTCTCTGGTGCAAATTGGTCCAGAACATTCAGAATGAAGCAGTAAGTAAGACATTTTCTTTTATAATGTGCCCCAGCGCCCATGCAGCAGAGCTGGCTGGACATCTAAACTTGATTACCTGAGGGAACTCTGTCTCCCTTGAGGTTGATCAAAGGCTTATCCAGTAAGATTGAGGATGGGCCTTGGGTCTTCAATCAATTATGTTTCTGTACCCAGTGCTTCCTGCTTATAACGCTAAAGGCTACTAAGGCAAGTGGGTCTGATGGGGCATCTCTGCCACTATGACAAGCTTGGTTGCAGACATCTTTGCTTCTGCCATCGGCACTGTATGCTTAGCACTCTGTTCTCCACAGGCACCTCTGTAGCAATTCCACCCATCCTTTCACTTCAGGGAAGTGACTTTCTCACCTCTTCACCCAAACCCTAATTTCCCATCTCCTCCACGTCACCAGGGCATGGAGTTGGTCTACATCCCTCTCTTCCCCTCGAGGCACAAATGCCTCCATCCTTTTTTTCTCAAAGATAGTGCTATCAACCCATAGATCTGATGGTTAAAGGCACGTAAAGTCCCCTGGAATGAGTGAGCCAAATTCAAGAACATAAAGACCAGATGACGCTTAAAGGGAAAGGAAGAAAATTCTATTCCTCCCTCTTCTCCTTCTCCCACCTCTTCATTTCCGTTAAAGCCGGGTACACAAGAAAGGCATCAATTAAGTTCTCAGTTACTCATTCTATTAAATACATAAATAAATATAATTTTAAATATAAGTGGAATCATATGATTTACTGTATTTCATCAAGTCTAAGCTGCATCAATTGTGAAGCGTGCCATAATTTTGTGTTTTACTAAGAAGAGAAAAATGCCACCTATTACAATTATTAGACACTGTTGATTGCATGATGCCTCATAATGTCAGAAGTGTTGAAATGTGAATGAAATGATATTTAGAATCAACAGAGTATAGTACTACATTATTCTGCTCCTAGACATTTTTAGTTAGTAATTTGTCTTGGATATTTTTCTGTGTTGATATATAAAGATCTACATCATTAAAAAAAATCACTCTATAGTATCCCATATAAAGATATAAAATAGGGGCTTCCCTGGTGGCGCAGTGGTTGGGAGTCTGCCTGCCGATGCAGGGGACGCGGGTTTGTGCCCCGGTCCGGGAGGATCCCGCATGCTGCGGAGCGGCTGGGCCCGTGGGCCATGGCCACTGGGCCTGTACGTCCGGAGCCTGTGCTCCGCGGCGGGAGAGGCCACGGCAGTGAGAGGCCCGCGTACCGCAAAAAAAAAAAAAAAAAAAAAAAAAAAAAGATATAAAATAATTTATTTAAAAAAATTAAAATAATTTATTCAATCATTCATCTACCAAGAGATTTTATTTTTTGCAGTTGAAAACAATGCTTTAATGAAGATTCTTGTACTTTCAATGTATTTTGTGAACATTTCCAATTCTTAGATGTAGAATTACTAGATCATATTAAATTTTGACAATTACTGTCAATTTGTCCCTTAAAAAGGCTGTTTATAATGCTGCAATAATGTCTGAGAGTGCCCATTTCCCCATGCACTTGTCCAAACTGGATGATATCAATATTTTTCATTTTTTCTAATCAAATTGACAAAAATGGTATTATTTTCTAATTTGTATTTCTCTGATTGCTGGAGAAGTTAATCATATTTTCAGATATTCATTAGCCTCTTTCATTTCTTCTCTGGTATTCTGACAATTCGTGTCCTTTGACCATTTTACCATTGAGTGGCACAATTTTTTAATTGATTTATAGATGCTTTTATAGTAAGGCTAATAGTTTATATGTATCTACTATGTATTTTCTCCATATTTATTTTCTCTTTTTCCATGATATTTTGGTTATTATTCCTGAGATGTAATTAAAAAATTTTTTTTATTGAATGAAAGAGTCTTTAAATTCTACAAGTTTCACATACATGATTTCATATAAACCCATAATAACCCCTTTTTTTAATCCCCTATCCCTTTATTGCCCCTCCCCCTTCTCTCTCACCACTGGTAACCACTAGTTTGTTCCCTGTATCTGTAAATCTGCTTCTTTTTTTGTTATATTCACTGGTTTGTTGTATGTTTTAGATTCTACATATGATATCATACAGTATTTGTCTTTCTCTGTCTGACTTATTTCACTTCACATAATACCCTCCAAGTCCTTCCATGTTGCTGCAAGTGGCAAAATTTTATTCATTTTTACGGCTGAGTGATATATATATATATATACATACATACATATATATGTATGTATATATATATGTGCCTTTTTGTAGCCATATCTTTTATTTTACTTCTTTATGGCTTCTGGGTTTTGTGTTGCTTAAAATATCTTCCAAACTGTAAGATGGTAAAATTAGTTTTCCAGAATGTTCATGCATGTTATGTGTGTGTGTGCGTGTGTTTGTGCACATGCCTATGTGTGTGAATATATATTTTCAAACTTTTGTCTATCAATAATTTATTTTTACATATGTTGTGAGATAACTAACTTTCTAACTTTGTTTTATCCATATCATTAGCAAATTATCCCAATGCTATTTGTTGAATAGTTTATTTTTTCCTCCTGATTGAAAGTAATCTTTACTAGAGACCAAATTCCTATGTTTCCTATATATCTGTTTCAGGATTTTCTAATCTGCTTTCTTAAACCATTGTTTTCAATCCTTGTGTTAATAACATAGTATTTAATTACAGTAACTTTAAATTTTGTTTCTTTATCTATTGGGGCAAGCCATAGAAAAGATAGGTAGAAATATGCATTACTTTTCGAAATATTTTTGACTGTCCTCTATGTCCTTGGCTCTGTGGTAAGTCCTTGAGTGTATCTAACAACCGTACTAAACCTTAATATAATTTTAATAGTTTAAAAAAATTTTTTTTTATTATTTTTCAACACTTTCTCGGCTTTCTGTTTTGCTAGCATTTCCTTTTTTAGGTGAACTTTAAAATTGTTTATCAAGTTCCATTAACATTCCTCTAAATTTAATTGGGACTGCATTAGCTTATAGAGTAAATTGCTTGCATTAATTTATAAAGTTATTGAGCAAATTAGACAAAATAAAAATTTATGAATTTGGATCTTTCTATTCAGAAAGTTACCTTACCTTTATGTGCCCCAGTTTCCTTTTTTTATAAATGAGGATAATAGTATAAGTACCTCATAAAATTTCTGAGATTAAAGAAATCATGTAGATAATTCCTGCCACATTATAAGAACATAATAAATGTTAGTTACTGTTATCATTATTACTGCTATCATTATTGTCTGACTGAATTTTTTTAGGTCTTCTTTATGTCTTTACAGTACCATTTTTAGCCTTATTCCTAATATTTTATAGGTTTAGTGTTACTTTATTTCCATTTTTTTGTTCTAGTTGTTCATTGTTTAACATATACAAAAATAAATTGAAATCTATGCTAATTGGCCACATATTTATTGAGCGTCCTCTATGGTCTCTTTCCATTCCTTCCTCCGGTCTAGCTCTGGTGATATTGGGAATTACCAAAAGTGGAGAAACAGAGGCCAGATTCAGGGGTTACTGTGTGACTTCCTCTCAAGGCTGATGGGTTATCACTCCAAAATCAAACATAAATACGTTTTCAATGCTCAATTGTTCGTATCAATCTTCCCTCTGGCCAGATTGTGTACATTGGAGAATTGATTGTATTGCATATGGAAGTCATTATTGCTGTCAGAACCTTTGAAGACTGGCTTATACAAAATACACATTTGACCATCTACTTTGCATATAGCTATTTATCTAGAGGGTAGCAGGCAAGTTTGCTTTGAGACACCTGGGGGAACTCGGGAGGCCCAAAAAGAGGATATAGTTTGGTGGATTCCAGCCATTCCAAGAATGCTAGGAGAGGAAGTGGCTAAGGGTTACATAATCTACTACAATTTTTACATGTGATAACTTCAAACAAGAGATAGTGTTGGAACTCTAGGTAGAACATAGCAGCTGAGGCTGTATGAGTCTGAAAGAATATTACCTCTCCTTGGAACAAACTATCCAGGAGATTTATCATTTCATTTACTCGGTAACCAAGTTACATCATTAATAATATCAACAGAATACAATGGCCTCTATGGTGTGTAGATTAAAAATCTCCCCAAAGGTCTCCACATGGAGATTTTTTTGTTGGCAGTGTCCAGGTCTAGAAAGCACAACTACAAGTTTACTTATATATTTGCATTCTTTCAAAATGTCAGTGGAACTCACTCAGTTTACACTCAGATCATTTAAAAGTGAACATTGCTGTTCTGAACATTGTTTAACCTTTCCTTTTCTCTATTCATTCTTATCAGGATGGTATCCCCTCAAGTGTCATTGGCCTGATTCCACTATGTCAAATGTATGCAGCAGAGAAAGGGGATACACCAGCAGCTGGAGGAGCTGAGCGGAAGGAAGGAGACTAAAATGTATTAATCCCATTTTAAGCAACAGGCACTGTGTTAAATGCTTTCAGATATAATACCACATTTAATCCTCATGGCTATCTTGCAGGGAGAGCACTGTTATGATTATTTTCACATAGGAAGAAACTGAGGCTCAGAGAAATTAAGATTTGAGCCAGGGTCTATCTAACTCCAAAACCCATGGGTCAGAAGTGCCAGTTCATTCTCAGTTCCAGTTAGAACTACTAGACTTAGGCCATGTCTCCAGGAATTCTTAAGACAAGATTTGTGTAATATTGAAGCCAAAGAGGAGTTTAAATGAGTTGGAGCTTTCCGTTTAGCAGTGTGTTTCTTTATTGGCAAAATATTCTATCAAGCTCTCCCCATGGGCAAATCAAAAAATTTCCAACAGAATGAGGACCTAAAGTCATCATGGGAATGCTGCTCTCTTGCTCTTTCAGCTTCAAAATCTACTTCTTAGGGCTTCCCTGGTGGCGCAGTGGTTGAGAGTCTGCCTGCCGATGCAGGGGACACGGGTTCGTGCCCCGGTCCGGGAAGATCCCACATGCCGCGGAGCGGCTGGGCCCGTGAGCCATGGCCACTGAGCCTGCGCGTCTGAGCCTGTGCTCCGCAACAGGAGAGTCCACAACAGTGAGAGGCCCGCTTACCGCAAAAAAAAAAAAAAAAGTCTACTTCTTGGAACCAGGTCATGGACTTGTAGGACTTTCCATCTACAAGTTTGCTTAGTGTGTTAAGATCAGATGAACAGGGCTGAGGAAGCTGTAGGCAGACAGAATTAGTGATAATTCTTTCCCACAATACTGCACTCCATTCTTCTAACATACCTCAAGTGCATGCCCTCGGCCAAAACAGATCTGGCAAGAGGGAGATTAACAATGATGACAAAAATAGTCTCTGACTTGATAAAACAAATATCAACTGGGGCAGGGGACAAGAACTGTCCATAACCAAACTTGGGATCTGATATGCTCTTCATTAGGACAGGATTGCACCATCTTAAGTATTTCACCTCATGCTAACTCTGAAGTTAGACCTTCTACCATTGCCCTTGAACTTAGTCAATATTTGCAAACTGTGGGGGGAAAAAGAGGATACAGATCAGCAAGAAGGGTGAAAGTAAAATATTCTGGAATCACTTTTTTGGTTTTCTGTAAGCTCATAGTTCCCTATTTGTTGATCTTCCAGAACTGAACTTCAGAAATGAGGTTACTGGGGTAGATGTCTTGTGTGATATTGTGTACATTGTGGGGTAAGAGGTGGTGGCGGCAGTGGTGCTGGTGGTGTTAAATTTTCATTGAATAAAATGTGGCTTTGTCTGGGTCTGGGCTCCCTAATTTCCTCTCAAGATAAAGATGAGCTCATTTGAACGTATCCGTCTTTAGATCAGTAAACACTCTGCATGGGTCAGATTCCAGCCCTAGACCCCGGGCTCCTGCACTTCGGGAGCCTATTGATTTTCCCTTTCCTGAGGCTTTAGGGTGAGAGGTCAGGGCAGGTGGGGATGTGGGTGGCCTGTATTTCCTCTGCCTTCCAGCTCTGCCTCCATACACGCTCTGCCCTAGTCTCCATTTCCTGGAAGTGTAAGCATCACATCTCACTAAGTCCAGAGCAAGTTTTGACGTCCGAATGGGCATTGTTTACCGTCCTCTCTGTTGCCCTATCTTACCCTGTACCCAGACTTATAGTATGATTTTGTGCCGTCTGTTTCATAAGTTAATATCTTTTCTTTTTTTTGCGGTACTCGGGCCTCTCACTGTTGTGGCCTCTCCCGTTGCGGAGCACAGGCTCCAGACGCTCAGGCTCAGCGGCCATGGCTCACGGGCCCAGCCGCTCCGCATTCCCGGACCGGGGCACGAACCCGTGTCCCCTGCTTCGGCAGGCGGACTCTCAACCACTGCGCCACCAGGGAAGCCCCAGTTAATATCTTTTCTGATCACTCACCCTAAACTCTGGTCTTCCTAAATAAAGTTCCCCTGTCTCTTTCCTTACTTCTTCCTCATACGTGGTAGGGAACTACAAACCCATTATCACACTGACCCAAGCAAAACACAGCATATGCTTTGGGTGTATTTGACGCCTCCCTCCCATCTATAACACCCACACCTACATACCACCTGGAGAGAGCTAGTTTTGAGGACAGTACAGAGCTCACTCCTGTGTGTGTACCCTGCTTGTTTCCTTTTCCAGATGCTCAATTAGGGTGGATCTGGGCTGCTAAGTTGAGGGAAAAAAAAAGAAAGAGGAATAGGCCACCAATGGTGCATTACCGTGTCAATAACCGCCCTGCGGGGACAGTCATGGCTCCCAGGGTTATCAGTACATCTTCCTACCTGAATTTCTCCTCCTCCTACTGTTTAGGAGCACATTCCATACCAGGCACTTCACACAACACATCTCATTTACTCCTCAGTTTGAGAGGTAGGTGTTATTTTATGAAAGAAAGAATGGTGATTCAAAAAGACTAAAAGCCTAACAAGTCATGGATTAAGCTTCCGAGGCAGGTCCATCAGGCTCTGTGCCTCCTACTTTCTTCAGGAGTCTGTGACACCTGAGGCCAGCTGGGTAGTGCAGACTGCCCACTGGAGAGCAAATCTGGGGATGCATCCATCCAGGGCAGGACCTTGATTCCCCTCTGAAGTGAAGGGCGCACTTTCCCTCTTTGCTTTTGTCTTGGTATGTAGGCCCCTTACAAACAAAAGTTGTGCTTGCTCACTAAAAAGAAACTCCGACATTACAGAAATCTATAAAGTAAATGTGACAATTACCCCCTCACCTAAACGCTTCCTTGCCCATTTCTACTCCTCAAAAATAGCATTTACTATGGTGGTGGTGTGTGTGCACACACGTGTGTGTGTGTGCCTGTACACAAGCGTGCGTGAGCTTTGTAGATATAGATGGATATATCAGCTGAAAAACAACACCAAAGTGGAGTCATGTTATATGACATATTCTTACATTTACTTATAAAACTCAAGAACGTATTGTGGAAACTTTCCATTTCACTACATAGCTATTGCTCATCCTCAGATTTTTCGTGGCTGCATAATACTCCATAGGCCATGGAATCAAAATACAAATCTTACCACTGAAAGTACAAATAAAGCTTTGGAGAAGCCAGATACAATTTTTGTGTGGCTGTGATGACATACTAGGGAAATGGTTATTCTTGGGGTCAGTTCTACCCAAGTTAAGTTCAGCTGAAAGAGGCATAAAGTAACACAATTCACTTTAACAATTCAGCTTGTGATGGATATTTAGTTTGTCTACCATTTTCTATTATTACATACAATCCTGCAATGCGTATTTCTGAACATGTCACATAAAATTTAGACATATTAACTGAGGTCCTCCCAGCTGCAAACCAGTATCTGTGACTTGTCCTCATTCAGTCATGGGCAAGCACTGCTTCTAGAAGGGACTCATGGAGCAAATGCAGAGAACAAAGAATCAAGGTTTTGACTTTTGAATTTTAAAATAGAGTCTTAAAACTCAGTGTTGAGACAATAGTCTTGAAAGTTAAGGCTTTTAATTTGCCAGAGCCTAACTTTTTTGTGATAGAAAAGAGTGTTTTTAGTCTCAAAAATTAAGTCAAAGGAATCAAGGCGTAAAGCCTCATCCTCAACAAAGAACAGAGTGGTAACAGATGAGGAGCCAGCCTGGCCCACCTTCACTGGTTGGAAGAAGTTTTCCTAGTCTAGGGGACAAAATGGCTAAGACAAGAGGCACTTAATCAGACCCTTTCCCTACAAAGGGGCCCTGCACCTTCTGTCCTGGGCTGAGCCTGGGGTTTGGGTGGAGGTGACAGAGCAGCCAAGTACGTTTGGAGTAAAGAAGAAGGGATTTGTATCTATGTGCTGCCTGGCACCTAGAATATAGTAGCCATGCAGAAATGCCATGGGCCAACATAGTGTGGCTCCATAGGGTACATACAGACTTTATGAGTGCCAGGGGCAGAGAGCATAGACCTCAGAGTGACTTGAGAAAAGAGTCCAACATCCCTGTGTCCAGAGCCCTGACGGAAATATAATGGGGAAGAAAGTGAGCCAGTGAAGGCCTGAAGATGCCTTCGTGGAAAGTGGTATGAACCCTGCAGGCCGGAAGCTCAATGCAGTAATAGCCATGTTAGCAAACAAAGGCTGGTGGCCTGATGACACCTTGGAATCAGAAGTCTCAGGGCTCCTTGCTCAAGGATCAGAGGACCTGGCACTATTAAACACCAGCCAAGAACCAGAAGCCTCCTTCTCCTTGCTAATACCTAAGAGTTTAGATGCCATCCTAAGGGAAAGCAGCAGAAAGGGATGGAACTTCGTCTGAAAAGGTTGAGCATATCTGAAAGTGACTAGATTATTTTCTACCATCAGACAAAAAAGGAGCTTGAGGAAGAGATTAAGTTGAGTTATAGAAAAAAAAAAAAAATCACACATTTTAACCTAACTGAATATGTGCTTTTGTGATTCCTGTCTGCTTATGCATTGTTATTTCCATAAGGTTGATTGCTAGATGTGGGGCTGATGAGGCCAAAACATGCACGTTTAAAAAAATTAAGTATATTGCCACGTCCCTCTCCAAAGTTCTAAGCAATGGAAACTCTCATAAGCTTCACCAGATGGCCTGGGGTCAGTGCTGGCCAAGTCAATACTTCTTTAGAGCCTGGTATCTTATCCTTTCCTCTCATACTATAAACAAATAGGCTCTAATTTTAGGTCAATATTCCAGAAAATGAAAAAGTCATGATTCCTTTTATGTAGAAGAAATAGCCTATCTTTAATTAGCATTACTTTTCTGGATTTCTTTTCCTTTTTTTAAAAAAAATTATTGAGGGAAATCCTTAAAGCTCTACTAGATGAATCTGACTCTTTTAGAGACTCGGAGTTCCAAAAAGACATATTAAAATGAGACACGGCCTCTGAATTAGGCAACCTGGCAAACTGAAGTGGCTGAAAGAGCAAAGGCTACTTGGCCCTAGTAAAAGAAAAAATTAGCTGACAGCCCCAATAAGATATATTTGTCTCCATTATCATTAGAAGGTAGAAAAAACAAATCAGCATATCAGTAAACTTTTTCCTGCTTTTCACCCAGAAAATCAGTAAATCTGGGTCTTCCTTCATCTCAGTTTCATTACAAGCCCTGCTTGTTTATAGTATGGTATATTTTATTTTTACTCTACTGGTGGATTGGAATTTACTTAGGAGTTTTGCAATTGTATTAATAAGCGTGAACTTCATAAAAAAATTGGGATATATATATATATATATATGTATAGATGTAGGTGTCTGAACTGTTTATCCAATATTTTTAAATATTGAATAAAATTCACCCATAAACCTAAGAGGCCGGGTGCCTTTGGAGGAGAGGAGATTATATTTGTTTTTGTATTGTTTTTTGGACAGCCTTTTCAATTTCTTTTAGGATCTCGGTTCTATTAAAACTTTTTACTTCTAGTGTAAATTTTGATACCTTCATTTTGCTTAGAGATGCATCCATTTCACTGAGATTTTTCACATATCTAACCATAATGTTGATTCTACAAATTCTTGGATATTGAGTGGGGAAAAGATATAAATAATACTCAGTTGGTAATCTATATATTATTCATAATTTTTTCTAGAATGCAGATACCCATACTCAGAGGCACATGCCCACACCATGCTTGGGTGCATGATCATTAACCTTCCTCTGTGTCAGTCTTCAAGACTCTCTTGCTCACTGTCAGTTGCTGAGCAGTGAACAGGGATTTAGAGAAAATGTTTCTTCTGGTTACCAACAATTTTCATGTTGTGAATAATTGGAAATAGGACTATTGATTTTTGAAATTATTTCCCAACAGGTCAAGGGTAACAACAATGACAAGAAATCCATAGCTCCGATTTTCATGGTCTAGAGCTGCTCACACCAAGGAATTTCCAATACCAGCAAAGCACAGAGTACTGTTTGCACAAGCACTGGGGAAAACCCAGTGCTTTCTCCACCGGCAGATTTATTTGCAGAGACACAGGCATTTTTTCCAGGGTGGCTGCCAAACTATCTCCTGAGCCTGTCTAGCTAGCACCTGGGCCACCCATCAGGGGGCTTTGCAAATAATACCCTCCCCTTTGCCAGGGTAGAGGCAGCCCTTGTGATTGTTTCAGCTTGTTGCGGCACCTTAATCTTTCTAAGCTGCTCCACTCCTATTCTGGGGCCTACCCAAGCATGGCTGGCTGGAGGTGGGGCTACATACAGCAGCTATAGGCCTGAGGCTGAGGGCAAGGGCCCCAGGAAACAGGAGGCATGGGAAGAAACTTTCAGTTCCTGGAGAACGTCTGTGTTCTTCAAAATTTGAATGTCCTGGGAAGCTGCCATGGGTCTGGGTGTAGTTCTTAGATCACAATTGGAAACAATACGGCAAGATGACAAAAGCCACCGGCTGGGGGAGAAGAAAGGGAACTAATGGTGATTCGGCAAAAAAACCCATGTGTCAGGCAGGCTCTGTGCTGTTTCTATGGTATAAAAATAATCTCTTTTTTTTGAAGGTTTGCTAGAACTCACAGAAGGTACTATTTTAATTTTCACATTCATCCTTAAAGATCTCTTACTCTACCCAATGAGTATTGTGTTGTTGTTTAGCAGAGCACTCCTTTCTTATTTTGTTTTACCTTTTTAAAAAAATGTTTATTGTTATATTGTAAAATATACATAAAATAAAAGTTATGTTTTTAGTCATTCTTAAGTGTACAATTCAGTGGCAATAAGTACATTCACATGGTTCTGCGACCATCACCATTATCCATCTCTGGAACTTTTTCATCTTCCCCATTTGAAACCCCATACCCCTTAAACAATAGCTCCCCATTCCCTTCTCTTATCCCCTGGCAACCACCATCCTATTTTCTGACTCTTTGAATTTGACTGCTTTTAGAACCTCATATAAGTGGAATCACACAGCATTTGTCTTTTTGTGACTGGCCTATTGCACTTAGCATGATGTCCTCAAGATGCTTCCATGTTACAACTTCTGTCAGAATTTTCTTCCTTTTTAAGGCTGAATAATATTCCATTGTATGTGTGTACCACATTTTTTTAATCAATTCATCTGTAAGTGGAAAATTGGGTTGATCCCACGTTTATTATTTTGGTTTTTTGTTTGTTTTTTCATTGATTGACTTTATCAGTAAGCATATATTTTTTAAATCTTTATTTTATATTGGAGTATAGTTGATTAACAATGTTGTGTTAGTTTCATGTGTACAGCGAAGTGATTCAGTTATACATATACATGTATCTATTCTTTTTCAAATTATTTTCCCATTTAGGTTACTACAGAATACTAAACAGTGTTTCCTGTGCTATACAGTAGGTCCTTGTTGGTTATCTATTTTAAATACAGCAGTGTGTACATGTCAATCCCAAATTCCCAATCTGTCCCTCCTCCCCACCCTTCCCCTCTGGTAACCATAAGTTCGTGGAATTCCTTTCTTTAAATGAAAGTTTGACAGAACTTACTTATTGAATTTAATACTCACATTCATACTTAGAGATTTGTTCTATTATACCTGGTGAGATCATTGTTATTTTAAACAGGGAACACCCTTTTTAAAAAATGAACATTTTATTGCACCCCAATATAAAAATAAAGCTCCTTTGGTTAAAAGAGGTCCCAATTTGGTGGCCCCTGAGATAATACACATTACCCTAGAGATCTCGGGAACAAAAGTCACTGAGTTATATTCTCTTTAAAATTTCTTCAGCACTAGTTATTTTCCTGTCTAACTAGAAAAATAAACCAATGTCCAGTGGTGGAGAAGGGTCCCTCCTTCTGAATGATTTTGGAGACATTTGGAAGGACTCTATGAAAATGGGCAGGAAACAAATCCTGCAGAGAGAGAGGAAGGGTGCCCAGACAGATGACACTGCATTCAGGCAAGGTGTAGCCATGAGTTATACGGCTCAAAGGGCCTGGCCTTGTGTTTTGTGGGGAAGGCCTCCAGCCCCTAATCACTCAGGCGCCCTTGGCCCTAATATGAAAACGTAAAACGCACCATGTATTTTTTAATGCCTATACCACTGGAAGAGGAACACACCAAGTCAGTGATTTCTTCATGTTACCTTTAGTAGATGCCTCAGTCCCCATGAACAGAGGAAGGGCTGGGGCCACACGAGAGCATTAAATGCTTGGCAGGGGGCAGAGGCACTTACTGAAGGGAGAACAGATCACGAACAGAGAGAAAAAGATCCAAAGTCACACTTGGCCAACTTCAGAATTTTGCCCTTGTCTTGCCCTGCAACTTAAATTCCCTTTCTTATGAGAAGCGAAAACATTTTGACAAACTTTTCTTTTTCTTTTGGCATGTAGAAATCCTTCGGAGAAAGTCAATATGGTGGCTGCACTGATTCTAAGAATCCTTTAGCCTTTTATAATTCTTTTGAGTCTCCTGGACACTCAAGGGTTAAGTGTCGTGCCCTGGGGTCCCAGGGAGGCCACATAAAGGTTTTTAGAAATGAATTGATTGGAGGAAGGTCTTCTGACACCCAAGGCAGTGCTCTCTTTATTTTCCTTTAGTTAGAAAGGTTACCCCTTAGGTTTTTTCCTCCGCAGTATTGACCCTCCCTCCAAAGGGTTATATTGCTTGTGGGGCGTGGGGGGCATGTGTGGCACAATTTATCTCTTTAGTAATCTTTCACCATTTTGCTTAGATATCATATCAGCTGTTTTCTAAAATTGTATGAGCTCTTTTCCTTTATAAATACCTCCCTTGTGTTTTATGCCTTCGGGAGTGTTCATAGACCCCAGAAGTTGGTAACACACAGTAAATATTTGATGTTTTCCTATGACTTGTATTCAGGGACATCTATCCCTCACCTTAGCATGTGTGAGTAAATTAATTGTAAAAATGTGATGATCTTTAGCTGTTAGTCTTTAAGAAAAACGTGTAAATCATTTATGATGATAAATGGAGGTACCGATGAATAAAATTAACCTTTTCTTTACTATTAGTTGGTGAAACTTATCCCTCCAAGTATAGCAAGGGTACTGCCAGGCATCAAGACAGACATATGTGGAAAAAGTTTTGTGATCAGAGTTCAGATCAATGTTAAGAAGGATGGTATATATTATTCTGGACTAGTACCGTCAGATAATTAGTCACAAAAGCAATGATTTGAAGCTAACATTTTAAATAAACCTCCTCTCAGAAAACATTACCACCTGCTGTAACTTCTTAGTGATTTGGTCTCTCCCTGGATTATCCAATCTGATTTAAAGCAGATTGGTGTTAAATAAGTATCAGAAGGTGGGAGTCATCACATTACCACAAATGCCTTCTCCCTTTCAAGAGCAGGTAGAAGGGAGGTGGGGGGAATTCCCTTTTTTCTCCAATCAGGGAATAAATATTTTGGCCTAGAGGGACACAGGCATGCTCTTTTGCACAATTTAGTTAGGAAGACTGGAATTTAAGTTTGTGCCATTGATAGAAAAAGAGCTGAAAGTGGAAAAGTACTGTTAGCACTTAATAGTTTCGAGATTGCATTGGTTCTAAGCACCCTCATGACAACAGGGTCAAAATACCAAGTTTTCATCATTGAGGGGAAAAGCAAATGAAGCCATCTGAGAGATGAAGACTCACTGAACAATAATATGGCAGACGCAAAGGGAGGTGCAGCTGTGAATGACATTTAATAGGGTCAATGATTTCTGCTGATTCTTCATGCTCCTGATTGGAAGATAAAGGAGACAAGATTTTAAACCAAAGCAAAAGAGATAAAGAAAAATTTCAAAAGCCATACAACCAATGTTCTTAGTATGAAACACGCTGCCAGTCATGTCTAAAGGAACACTTTAGAAAGGTTTTGAATTTACATTAGGACTTAGTTCTGAGTTCAACCAAGTAGAAACAATACATGCTCTCACTCCCCATATTTCAAATAATATATTTACCATTCTGTGATTTTGGGGAACATCTTTCCTTGTTCTTCAAATCGTGAGACATTAGCAATCGTTGAACTGAATTTAGCTCACAACAATTGTTTTGAACCAAAATGTTTGTTGTTTTTAAATTTTGAGGGCTAAAGTTAAATCTGTGAGAAGAGTTTTCAGACAGAAATCTAGCCATTTACTACAAACGTCTGAAATAAAGATCATTTCTAGGAGTTGCATGCATCGATCCTAGGTTTGTATCAACATAATTAAGAATTGCAATAAAAAGAAAACTCCAGGGAATTCCCTGGCGGTTCAGTGGTTAGGACTCTGTGCTTTCACTGCCCAGGGCACGGGTTCAATCCCTGGTTGGGGAACTAAGATCCTGCAAGCTGCGTGGCCAAAAGTAAATAAATAAATAAAATAAAGCGCCAAGTGTGGGGAGAGAAAGGAAAACTCCATCACTGATATTACAGTCACAACGAGCCTGCTGTCCTACAACTGGACACAGGTCCAAAAATTAAATGTCACATGTTTAAAAAAAAATCAAACGGCACTGAGCTTGTAATGTATATTTTATTTTGCACAAGCTTGCATATATACTGCACATACATTCAGTTTAAGAGAAGATGGAAGGCACACAAGGCAATTGGACTACTGTATCCTTTAAGTGGTACAAAGCAAAAGGTAAAAGTTTGGAGAGTATACAAAAGCTTAAACACACAAAGTAAAACCCCCTTCCCACCCTTCCCCCCACAACTATTTTTTTTTTCCTGTTTTAAAATTTAGTAGCTGCCAAACTAAACTTTTTACTTTTACTTTAAAATCAATTGTCTACTGCACCTTTTTATTTACTTTTTAATATGGACAGGGAGTCTCATTGTTTTTTTATCATATCAATTAATATTACAGTACATCCTTGGTAATACAAAATTGTACACCTTCATCAAATAAATTAGGATAAATTAAACCAATAAATTATGCAAAGTCTTCAGAACAATAGACAACAACAAAAATCCACAATTGAAATTGCCTCTAGCTAAAAAAAAAATCAAAAATTGACTTTATCAGTTCAGTTATTGTACTATATTCAAATCAAAGGGTCTTTATTACAAAAAAAAGAGCTTAATAATGCTATTTACAACATATTGCTAAATAATATAAAGGCAGTGTTTTGTCACGGTTTATACTATATACATATGAGAAATGGCTGGGACAATATTGGGGGAAGCCAGGACCTTTGATTTTTCTGGGTATTGCTGAGACCAACCCCAAATACATTTGCTTTTCTAATTCTAATTTTGAAGTGGTAATATACAATTTTAAACTGCTTTTCCCACCTATGGAGAATATTTGAATATTTTAAAAATAAAGAATGAAGCCATTTTCACAAAAGCGGGCCAGTCTATTTGCCTTTTCTGTTCATGTTTGTGCATTTTCAGGGTGTCAGGTTTGAGAGAGGGCTCAGTTGAAAAGACTCAAAGTCCAGATGCTTCCAGATTCCATTATATTCTTAGAAGGATGATTATAAGAAGATGCAAAGGTTAAATACCAGTTTTGATCCCAGCTCTGAATATGAGCATTTTAGCTTTAGTCTTATGGATGGTTTACAACCAACAGATCTACAGAAAACAAAACTGCATTTCCTTCAACATCACATGTAAGTGCAATACAGTAACTGCTTTACTCACAGAAACCAGTTATGTTCTTTTAAGGGGAGCTTTTTGAAAACAATGCTTCTTGTAATTTGCAAACACAGAGTTTGTACCAGAACGAAACATTTGTACTATTCACACCAATGAAGATTCTATAATATACATGGCAAAGAGATTCTGCTCTGTCCTCACATGTACACTGCTTCTTTCAGGGGAGTCTGTAAACCACTTTTTCTTTGATGAATTTATGATTGCTTCTGGGGGACATCTTATTTTTAAAGCCCCCAGATCTTTCGCTTTATGACTTAATATTAACCTGTATGTGTATGCATGTATGTGTGTGTGTGGGGGGAGGGAGGTTACGTACTAAATGTCTTCATGTACATAGAAAAGAAATTTCATAAATGTACAGAAACTGCATTACCCTTGCCCTTGACATCTGATGAAAGAGACTGTTATCTTTTAAAAGTAGAGAGCAGGATTTTCAAGAATGCTTTCAACTGTCTATACAGTCACTGAAGTGTTCCTAATAAATTCAACAGATGTTGTGAGAATGTAGTTATTTATTAAAATCTCATGTCTTACGTAACAACAGCCATGAGGTTAAATATTTACATTGCTTTATAAAAGTTCCCCTCTTGCTTTAGTGTTTTTGTTTTGCTTTTTTTTGTTGTTTTTAAAATTTTTTAAAATGATATTCACCCACATCCCTAGCACAGCAACAAAGATTCTGCAAACATAAAACACTTTAATGAAATAATACTTGGAGGCACAAAGCAAACTTCAGGAATATGTGGGTGAACATTTCCTTAAATAATTACTACATTCTACCATCTTCCACGTTGTTTTACCATTTAAAGTGAAATGTCCTCATTAAACAGCCAGAGATACAGTAAGAATTAAATGTTTTGTTGTTGCAAATAGAACATTCTTTTCACAAAACATAACAAATGCCTAAAATAGGTCCTTAAATCTAGATAGGAAAAGGTAAGCTTTCCACTTCACACGCATATATATATGTATATTTTTACATGTGTGTATATGTGTGTATGTGTTTTTATGTTCACACATCTGCACACACATATATAGCACATGGTATGAAATATTGCTTCTATACTACTTTTCATTAGGCTAAGAAAACACAAGATTTGCACCACAGTTACAAAAAATTGGCTTCTACAAGAATTTTCAAAACTCGAATGCTGCTCAAACAATTGAGGAAAAAATAATTTGCGGTATCAAACTGTTCTAAAAATTCTCTTCTTCAAAAACGTATTCTCCTGCTTTGTTTTAAAAAGACACAAAATATGCATAGCTATCAACGTTATGTCAAACAGCCAGAAAAAAAATCTAGTGTTTATTGCAGCTGTAGTAATTGGAAATAAAGTCAAAAAGATGAAATCGAAAGCCACAGAAGGCACAAGAACAATTGTACTTGTGGGAAAAAACTGGAATTTTGAAGGATTTTTAAAAATCCCCCCGCTGGTGCATTTAGGTCTAGGCACAGACTATAACCTCAAGTGTAGATGCAAAAATAATTTAGGGTTAGCAGAAAATAAGTGGAAATGTGGTATTTCAACATGGACTTTAGACTTTGTTTCCCTGTGTAAACTGTCCCTAGTCCTTCACCCTCTCACCAGAGAAAGTGAACTTTCTCCCAAGTCGCCAATTTTTACTTGGTGAGAGTGGAGCTAAGATTGGAAAGATGGTGTTTTAAAGAGAGATAGGCTTTTGTCATTTTCCAATGCACTGGGAGGCACAAGATTTTATGATGGTGAAAGAGAAAAGAATCACCTAAAAGCAAAATGATTGAGTTCTGTTTCCAGGACAATGAGGTGAGTTTCTCCTCACGCTGCAATTTCTACTCTGAAACAATTTCTATGCCTCAGTGAACATTGAGAGGATATTATTGTAGATAAGTGCATCAACATTTTGTTGTGAACACACGTTTTCGCTTAATTTGTCTATTTCAATTAGAAAGGCAGGGGAGAATAATACTAAAAATTCTAATACGTCAGGAATCAATACTGAATTTGCCCCAGATCAGGAAGACACTAGCAATCTATCTTTATAGGTGAAGACATTGCGGTTTTGCCTTTTACCCTTGCAAATGGCAACACAATGGTGATGTGAATTACACGGGAACAGCAAAGACCCAGTTCTGTGCTGATGTGAACAATGAGTGTCATACTCTTGGGCGTGAAGCAAGGCGAAAGAGTGTGACCACAAGTTGAGATTGCTTCCCTACTTTGTGCTGATTGGATTTTTCTTTTTTTGGGGGGTTTTCATTTTATTCCAATGTGATGATTATCCAAACACTTTTTTTTTTTCCAAACAAGCCGGAACAAGAACAAATTGGCTCTCATGGCTCTGTGTAGGAGCCTGCGAGCTGGGCAATGTGTTTGGCTGTGGGTGCAGAGTGAGGCCCAGGGTGTTCCAGCCCGGGCCACTGCACTCTGTCCACACCGCAAGAGGCCACGTCTCCTGAATGACGCAGGCATCATAGGACCGCGCCGTTTAACTTAAAGTCAGCAGGTTTTAAGGCTTTGTGCTGACAATAATTGCCTTCATACATTCCTGTCCATCAGCAGAATTTATAAATGATGTTAAATTACAGCGATTGGGTCACCTAGTTACGTGGGTCAACCTGCAGTCTCCAAAGTCAAATGTAATTTTTATAAAAATCAAGGAAAAAACGATATTTATGTTGTATACGATCTAAATACCAGGGTTTTTTTTTTTTTTTTTTTTTTTTTTTTTTTTTTTTTTTTTTTTACTTTGTCACTTTAGGAGATGTAGATCAAGTTACCAAAGGGGAGGGAGGGTTCTGGAAAACACTATTAGAATAAAAAAATTCTTACTGCATCTGCACACAAAACCCATCTAAGAAAACAAGTGTGAATGCCATACGGCTTTTTAAAAGCAAGTACAGGACTTCGTACACCTTTGAAAAACTGGAAAAAAAAAAAAAAAGAAAAAAGAGGAGAACCATTGAAGAAAGCATGAAATAGCAGCTAGCTTTCTTATGTGTGCTGAAATTGTGTCTTTTGGGTTAACTCCCAAACTCTCCTATTCTATACACTCTTCACGTTTTGGTCGATTACTAGCTTCTGAATTAGAAGAGACTGTATCCATTTCTTTAAAACGCTGTACCTGAAATGAAGAAACACTTAAAAATTAGACCGTCACCGCTTTGAATATCCATCAGGGTAGAGTGGAAATGTATAGGAAAATAGGTCATTCTCATATGTACTCCTCTCAGGAGGGGAAGATCGCATCAGCTAGCAGCTGTTAACAAACTTCTAGTGTAGGCAGGAATTTTATGGTCAAGTTGGGATGTCCTTTATTCCTTACCATAGAAAGGAATTCAGAAAATAGTGTTTTTTGAAAAAAGAGCTGTTAAATATTAAACAAATGATAATTCTTTTAGACCACATAAACAAAGTTGAGCAAAGAATAAATTTGAAACTTATGTGCCTTTTAGTATCTGAAGCAAGATAAATAGAAAATGATAACACGTTATAGGGGTTTTTCTGTATGAAGAACGATAGATACTCACTTATTACCAAGAAGAACCTATTGCAAAATTTCGAGAGGTGACTAGAAATCACATGAATTTCCAGTCTCATTTTGAAAGAGTCAGTTTTGTACAAAACTGCTTTGCCTCCCAAGAAAATGGTACTAGCTTGTGGCGTTTGCCATTTCTCTTAGGAAAGACTTGACGGTTAGTGATTATGTTTCTTTTTAAAATTTGACCTTTTGGGGTACTTGTGAAAAGTGAGTTGTTCATCTGCCACTGGCATTATTTTTAAATGTGTGATAAAAAGTGACTTACTGAGTTCAAACCAAACAAAGTATTTAAGTTTATCAAGTGGTTTCATTGAGTTTTCTGACCTTCTCAGCAGTAAAAACAAGAGACACATCACTGACTACAGAGCAGTGCTGTGTCACGGGTCTCCCTCTGCCAACCGCCATGCGCAATAAACCATCAATCCAGCAGAAGCATCTTTTAAAAATGCCCTTCCTTGCTAATATAGACTTTACACACGTCAACATTCTTTTTCCCTGAAAATTAACCCTATTTTAAGTCTCCAAATGTTAAGGGCCTTGGGCAAAAGTAAACTAAAGGCGGAAGGAAAAGAACCATCCCCTTGCAATGGAAAACAGAAGAAAATGAGAGAAAGATGATGAGGAGGGATTACCAGCTGATTTTGTAACACATCCATGCCTCCCATACACATTTAAATGAAATCAAAATCTAGACACGGATAACTTGGACATCCAAAGGGGACTGCTACTATTCATACATTCGAAAAGAGTTGTTGAAATTTCTACTCATGAAGCAGCTCTTGTAGGCAGTTTGGGGATTTGAAAATCTCAGGGACTTCACTATCCAGCTTGCAGATGACCTTGTATATAGCCTTCTTCCAGGAAGGATCAACATCTTTGCCTGCGATAATGGCATTGAAAAACTCCCGTAATGTGATCTGCGCAACTTCCAGGAATCTCTCTGGAACCTGCTGATACAAGGAGACAATGGCATTAATAAAGTTTTCAGTTTCAAGTCTCCAGTTCTTCAAAGGAAATTGAGCTAAGTTCTTTCTTTCAGAAAGGGGCTTACATGGCACCTGCATTTTCTAAAAATGGCCGGCCTCTATTCTCTTATGTAAAGTCGTTATATATAGTAGCATTGTAATGTGGGGTTGACAGCTTTATAGAGTTTTAGAAAAAGACTTGTGCAAAGGATACATGCAGAACTACTGAAAAACTGCGATTCCATTGTGAATATCTGAGTAGAAAAAAGGCGACATACTGTTGGGATTCCTCACTTCATTAAATAGGTGTATTCCAGAAGCAAGTCGCCACCTAATCGTTCAGAATTTGAATCATATTTCCATTATGAAAACAAAATGTGTTCTCAAAAGTAGAATAATAATTGGCCGTCGATATAAACTAAACTAAACCCACACTATAGGTGAAGATAGCAAAAATCTTAGTTCCTGCTTGTATCAGAGGATTGTTGACCCAGATGTTAAACTGTATATTAAAATCATCTGCACTATACAGTACAGGCATACCTTGCTTTATTGCACTTTGCATCACTTCATTGTGCTTCATACATAGTGCGTTTTTTACAAATTGCCGGTTTGTGGCAGCCCTGTGTGGAGCAAGTCTATCGGCGCCATTTTTCTAACAGTATCTGCTCACTTCATGTCTCTGTGTCACGTTTTGGTAATTCTCGAAATATTTCAAGCTTTTTCATTAATATTATATTTGTCACGGTCATCTGTGATCAGTGCTCTTTGATGTTACTATTGCGAAAATATGCAACTCAAGGCTCAGATAACGGTTAGCATTTTTAGCAATTAAGTATTTTTAATTAAGGTATGTACTTTTTAAGACATAATGCTATTGCACATTTGATAGACTACAATATAGCATAAACGTAACTTTTATGTGCACTGGAAAATCAAAATATTTATGTGACTCGCTTTATTGTGACATTTGCTTTATTGCGGTAGTCTGGAACGGAACCTGCAATATCTCTGAGGTATGCCTGTCCTCTATGTACAAAAGAAGAGTAAGATAATGATACTAACACTGAATCCCAAAATACAAAATTTGTACTGAATCTACATTGGAAAATACTTCACCTTGAGATAAGAATTGCTCCATGAGAGAGTGAACTATGCAGCTGATAGCAATAATAAAACCCCGCATTTTTGGGCTGCTTATTACGTGTCAGGCACTGTGTTACGTACTGAGTGTGAATTATGTCATTCAGTTCCCCCAACATCTCTGTGATTATTAACCCCATTTTACAGTGAGAAAATGGAGGCTCAGAGAGATTAAGGGAATCGTTCAAAGTCATTGTACTCTAAGATAAACATTCTTCAAATATTCTTTTCAGAATCCCTATCTGTTAATCCTTTTCTCCCAGAGCAGTGAGTATATATGTGGGTGTTTTTTGTGTATGTTTATTAATTATTTATTAATAGTTGTTTAATAGTCTAACCTCTTGTCTAGGGAAAGGAATAGCTATTCATGTACTTATTCAGTATTCTTTGTAAGTTACATGGTAAAGCATGGCCTATCTTTCCCCACAACAAGGAAATGGATTCACAGAATCATTCCATGTACTCATAATTTTCCAAATACACACTGACACTCTGTAGATGTCTTTTAGTGGGGTACTTATACATTAATAATGTTTTATTTTTACAGTAAGTGCAGACATACGAGGAAGTAAAATGCACTGCAGTTATATGTGTAGACAGATCTGTCTACACATATACAAGAGGTATATATTTTCATCTTCGTTCACACTTGCCCCTTGCCAAAGTAAAAGGGAGGGATTGTCATTTTGAACACATTTGACCCCTTTCTCCACGCCTTTTCTCAATTTGTGCAGTGGACCTTTTTATAATGATAGTAACTGTTAAAGAAAATGAAAAAGATACCAGACATCCCTGTCTTACATATTTGGAGTTGGACAAAGAAGTTCAGTGCATCCCATGGCAAGTCACTTGTCCTTTGAAGGAAACCTAATAACACCCCAGAAAAAAAGGACCCCCATCTGGGGCTGATCAGAATCTAGAACAAGTGAAAAGTTTGAGAAGCCCCTCCCAAAGATATTGGCTAGTTTCTTAGGACACAGTCCCCACCACTGCCTGGAAAATCATGGAAACATCACCTTGTCCCCCATGGATGTGCAAACCCATATACCCCAAAGGCCATTCCCTGCTGAAAATTCATCTGTATTTTCAACTGAACTTTGATGATTTTCTCCCCAACCTCCTGCACATACATGAGTATTTGTGGGATGGGAAGGGCCTGGAAGAGCAATCACCCCTCCTAGTCACCTTATACTAAATAAAAAGTCAAAAAATAAAAATAAAAAGAAATTTAAAAAAAAGGGCCTTCCCTGGTGGCGCAGTGGTTGAGAGTCCACCTGCCGATGCAGGGGACACGGGTTCGTGCCCCGGTCCGGGAGGATCCCACGTGCCGCGGAGCGGCTGGGCCCGTGAGCCATGGCCGCTGAGCCTGCGCGTCCGGAGCCTGTGCTCCACAACGGGAGAGGCCACAACAGTGAGAGGCCCGCGTACCGCAAAAAAAAAAAAAAAAAAGTCATTAAGCAGCCTTTTTGAGTACTCCTCCCTCTTCCCCAAAGATGATCCTTCACATTTTATCAAATGGGCATTACTGAGAGAGGGATTCTGGCTGGAGAACAGTTATGCAGTGCAACTACCCACTCTAACTACTAGGTTTGGGAGCTGTTAGCCAAATGCTACAGAAACATCATCAGAGTGGTTTTCCTGCCCATTAGCAACAGATCCACAATGAAGATCTATGTTCCTTGAACACTCGGGGATGCGGCCTGGCCTGGCGGAGAGCTGCAGGGACAGAGGGTATGGCAGCGGCTCCAGATGAAGTCCCACCCACTCCAAGGACCCCCCCAAGAGATCTGGGGAGCCAGGGACCAAGGGAGCAGGGCTGATGTTTAAGACAGTCAGAGGAGGGGGGTGCGTCCAGAACGGCATCAGCCCTGGAAGAGGGAAGAAACGTAGTTCTAGGGTTTGCCTGAGAGCAACTCAAAGTAATTTCTTTGGGGGCGCGTGCAGCCTCCACCCTGTTATTCCTTATCATTCGCCATGCTGGTTACTGGATTTTAGTGGGTCTTATCCTGTTTTCAACATTCATTTCTTTTGGCAGTAATCTTGGGCTGTCCTTTAACATCTTTTATATTTGTGTCTTGATGTTATTTACCTTTTCACCTACTTATTTCTAGATGTAATGAATTTATCGTAAGATGTCTTTAGAGAGGAAGTCCTGGCTTCTATTCTGCGTATCCCTCACAATGCTTCACAGAGTTCTTTTGCGTCATCTTTGATAAACGGTTCATAATGAGACCCTGCCTTCTGCTTTGTTCTACACTGCGCTAGAGTCACACTTACCTTCTCCCTAAATACTGAAAAAAAAAAGGAATTTTAAAGTAAGGATAGAAAACAGAATTTAAAGACTTGAAATAGATCTCAGAACTCATTTTATAGGTGAAGAAACAGATTCTATGAGATGAAGAAATTACGAGATGAAGAGACTCATGTGAAACAACTTATCCAGGTGTCTTTCCATTAAACCATGCTGGCTCCTTTTTAATGCAATGTCCTACTTAGAAGAGGCATCAAAACCTTGACAAGCTGTGGATCTGTGGTTTAGAAAAACCACGGAAGAGCTAGTAACTTCAAAATAAGTGCACATGACACAAAAGATTCCCAAGAGGAGACTACGGTTATTGGTTTGCGTTTGGGAAGGGATGAATTCTTTGCAAAGAGTTTGCTAATTTCTTGCTTACTTTGAGGCAATACTCATGCAATGGATTGGGCTAGGTAAAAGAAAGTTATAATGAGATCCTCTAGTACTAGAGCAATTAATCTTTTTTTGGTGGCTCCAGAGAGGTAAACTGATGTGTAGCAACTGAGCTGAGTGCCAAGGAATCCCATCCACAGGTAGAACTATCACCCATGAAAAAGAGACCCTTACCTCTCTGCCAGAAAAGTTTCCCCAACTCCATTTAACAGAGTAAGGGGCGGGGGAGTCCTTTCTGATGTTTTTTGGGGGGTATCTTCGAACTCAGGGTAATGAGAATGGTGTTGCCCATAGTTTTTCAGTACCTCTTCGCACCTGATGGATTTCCAATCACTAATAGGCATCTGCAGAAAACCCCTTAGTGACAAGTAACCCCTTATCTAGGTTTCTTTTAATAGAACCCAACAATCTGCAGAATGAACCCTAGAGTTATCTCCTCAGCATCAGGTGGCAACAGTCAATCAAGTCCCTGGAATGCAAGACAATGCAGGCCGCTGGGAGGGGGAGGGAAGGCCGTGCCTTTGGACATGCCACAGGGGAAAAACAAAAGGCTTCCAAAGTCTCTGGCTGGGACTCTGAGGCTATTGTGGGAGTGCTGAGTGTTCTTCAGGAGAGGAGAGTGGAAACTTTGCTTTGATAAAAGGCATCCCAATATAGGAACCTCACCCCAAATGGTCTTGCCTCTCCTTGCTCTGATATTTGGAGGAGAATATCACTGCGGGGAGGTACTTGAATGCACTCATATATTTCAAGGGGGTTGGCTATCAGCATCCTCCCATTTCACCACAATTGTTTGCGCTTGAGTCTCCTCAGAGCACATGAGGGCCCCGTGGGCTTAGATGAAACGGGAGAAAGGGGAGGATGTTTTCCAGTCTGTCAGCCCGTGCCCGAGTTGCCCATACGTGCGCGCAAGGCACGCGCACGCACGGTGTGTTGGGTGAGTGGTTGTTTTGCTGTTCTTTTTTTTTTTTTTTTAATCAGAATGAGTGGCAAAGACACGTTTTCCCCCCGTCTTCCTCCTCCTCTTCCCAGTGGCTTTACCTTCAAGGATGATTTGTTTTATTAAACTGACTGTCCCTAGCCTCTGCAGTACATAATAAAAGCCTGACGTAGCAGGCTGCCTGCTTTCTGTGTCCTGCAGACACTCATCATAAGTGTCAGGACACACCAAGGTTAGCGGTCACTGGAAGTGTGCTCACTGGCCCAAACCTTGCCAAACGCTCTTGGCAGCTGAATGAATGTCACAGAGAATAGAAGGGGAATTACAAAGGTTAAAAAGAAGACAGCCTCTCCTATTTTCTGGAGATAGAGAAGCTGATTTTTCACACCTCGGAAACATCCATAGGCTCATCCATCAGCCTCTTGCAGGGGACCTAAACCCTGCCTCTTTCACAGCTCCCCGTGGATACCTTTCCATCCTCCATCCCCTTTAAAAACTGGTCCACTGGCCGAATTTCATCAGTGGAATGATCTTTGCTGAAATGGACAGAAAACAAACCAGGCATTGACCTTTCTCCCAGGCCCCTCCCCGATAACCAATGGCTCAAACGGCTTATCAAGCGAATCAATCAGTAGATTACGATCTTATCAAGAGAGATCATCTTTCAGGTTCATCTTTTAAACTATTTTTCTTTTTCAGACTTCAGTGGGGAAATGGAAAAGGAAACATATATATGGGCAGAAGTGGCTAACTGATGGGAAAGTAAAATCCTGGCTAGTATTTTGGTGAATTAGTTTGCGTGTGGGTTTTCTTTCTTCATCCTCCTCCATTTAAAAAAAAAAAATACTATAAAAGGGCAATAAAATGCTGACTGTAAGAAGACCATGTCAAGGAGAAAAGGGTACTGGTATTTTGGATACTCTTCACTGCTCGCCTTGGAGAGAGAGTTATTCTTGTCACAAACCCTTTTGTCTGCATCTGCTGACTGCTTGCCTGTAGCCAGCAGCATACTTTAACTGTTTTGTCACCTCCTAACATCACATGCATCAGCTGTTGGGCTTTTGTTACGGGTATTGTAGAACTAATCCGCTGTGGCTGGTCTACTGTTCAGTAAATAAAACAGAAACGGGCTTCTCAGACAATTCTGCATGAATATTTCAGATGGCTTTTACAACTCCGATTCACAAAATCAAATAAATAAATAACTCCCACAGTCCCCCGCCCCGGCCTCTACCCACACAGAAACAAAACCCCTCAAACTAGACCCAGATGCCTCCAAGTCAACTGCATTGAAGGCACTGACTTGAGCCTTCACGCAATTGTTTGAGTGAAGTTGAAAGAACAGCGATCTCTAAACTTCAGCACTGTGGTGTTTGTATTTATTATTAGAGTTAAACACATCTGATTCCGAAAACTGGGTAAGAGGCTTTGAAAATCTCGAGAGCTACTTTCCTCCTTGGGCTTTCTAAAAAAAGATGTCATGCCGTCAGTAGTATATAGTTAGAGTTGCCCTATCAAATCGCTTTTATTGTTTCCATCTGCATTTTCTTCCCTTCCACTCATCTGAAAGGGGTCAAAGGAAGATGCTTGTGCATCTAATTCATCCTAAGAGCCTTTCCAAAATGTTTAACCTGTACTGGAGCACAAAAGGAAAAGCAAACTTTGGGCCAGGATTTTTACAACTGAATTGACGTCGTGAGTTCTTTTAAGGGATAAATAATGTACTAACCATAACCACATACAGTGAGGCATTTTTCTAGACAACTTCTACGTGTCTTTGGAGAAGTTAAAAAGAAAAAGGGCATCTGTACGCGGCTGCGTGCATGTGCACACACACAAACATCAAGATCCTAGGAAAGGAGACAAATTGAAGTACTTTCCCGAGCATTCATTCACCCTACTGTGCACGTGATTCCTCTAAACAAACTCTCCCATCCCTGATGTTTGTTAAGTAAATATTGATCAAGGAGAGACATAACTCCTGACGGCAGTGGCACAAACTGGGGACTTAGACTGCAGACAGAGTGGACTTAAATGGATAAACTCAGATGCTTTAGTAACTCCTCATTGAGATTATCAGACAAAAAGGGAAGGACAGATACGTTATTGCTGTTCCTCTCCACGGTCTCACTCTCACTGAATTCTCCTGCCAGAGGTGGAAGAGGGGAATCGCGGAGCTATGAAAGATGGTGACAAGATGCTGCGACTAGGGGGTCTCCCTTAGCAGTCACACATGCATTTATCCTGCGTGTACAGCCGGGGACCAGCTGGCCCTTCAGAAGGGCAGAAAGGGTGCAGGGGATGGTGAGATTGTGTTCCAACGCCCTCTCATTATGGGGAAGGATTGGATGGGAAAACAGGCACGAATGGGCTTTGTATCCAAATGTATCCAAATAGTATCCAAATGTAAGGTGGTGGTTAGAACCTTAAGGAGGAGTCCATCCACTTCCTAGGAGCCAGTTCACTGTGATTATTAAGTGTATGCAAAGCAGTGTCTTGAGAGATGCTTTGAGGAGGTTCATGTGGCTGATTTTATTGGCCGAGTCAACACACTGAGAAAAGTTGCTTTGTGTTTCCCAAGTTTTATTTCAGTCATTTCATGATTGTGACTAGAATCCTGTCAGGGGCTGAACGGCCACATAAGCTTCCCTGGAAAGGCCAATTGTAAAATCAACTCTAGAGACTAGGTTTTGTGTATTAGGCACTGAGCACCACAGTCAAAGAGCAAGGTGTTATATTTAAGAGTTCCTACCAAATGGCTACATGGCGTTTAAAATTTAATAGGATGCTCGCACCTCTGTTTCAAAGGACTGGAATTATTCAGGGAGCGCTGGCTACAAAACTGCTTGCAGACGCTACACCGAATGAGGCCGAGGAAGATTCTGCAGCCACAACCGGGCTTCAGACTAAAGTCTCTCTGACTCTGATGCTCCAGGTGGCTTCAGCTTTCAGGGACCTTACAGGATTAGGTCAGTGTGATGCCCACACAATTTTAGGCCTATGAGTGGGCTCACCTCCTACTTACATGTTTTGCTACTTAAATATGTGAAGGCTAAATGCTTATAGGAAGTGGCTAGAGTTCAAGGCTATCCTTAAAACAAAACAACGAAAAAAGACACCCCCCCCCCGCCATGTTTCCTCCGTCTAAGCAAAGGAACACATGGCAGTAACAGTCTGTATCAATTTTTTGTAAACCTTCAAAAGAACAATGTTCTGTTGAGCAAAATTCAGTAGCATTCTGTAAACATTAATTTAAGGAAATCAATAGACTCAGTGAACTAAAGCCATATTGCAAGATAAACTGGCCAGAGTGCCACTTTGTCAAATAGATTTTCGTTTTCTCGGCCTGATAAAGACAGTTTCAAAACGGGGCAAACGTGTTGCAACCAAGGTTTGAAAAGTATGTGGCCTTCAAACAGTCTGCTCATTCTTCCTACAAAGCTGGATAAACATACTTTAAAAGTGATAAGATGGTTTAGAATTGATCTGGCTTTCAAATTTTACATAGGGTAGATTTCTTGGTTGTCTCACAGGAAAAGAGGAAAAACAAAATAACGCGCACATTCAGAATAGAAAATAAAGGTACTTGGGAGAAGGGGTTAAATTGTCTTGAGAAAAAGAGCTCTGGGGGCAGTGTCGGTTGATGCTTGATTTTAAAAAAAGAAAGGAAGAAAGAAATCTTTATTCATGCTGACCTGATGGGCAACAGGCTTTCTTGCCAAACTCCAAAAGCCAAACTCTCTAGTGGGTTTGGGATCAGAGGTTTCAGCTGGTGGAAGCTGCTCCATTCTGTGAGCACCATGCAGTGTCATATTAATATGCAAGGGAGGAGCTGGGGGCGGGGAGGCCAACCTGGGGAAGGGCCGGGGAAGGACCCTGAGTGGGCGAGATCCACGCAACAGCCTCAAGATTTCTCTCAGCCAGCCTGCAAGAACTGCAGGGATAATTAGGAAAAGTGGCAAAAGGAAAGCCTGTCTCTTGTCTTGTGGCTACAGCAGGGACCTGCACTGAGCTTGTGGGAATACACTTCCGAGTGAAATTGCCCGCCATCCCCTGATGCCACAGCAGCTCTTATAAATGCCGGCAAAGTGGTGCCCGGCTAGGACATGGTGCAAACAGTCTGTTGGAGGGAATGTAGTAAAAAGAACGAAGGGTCACATGGGAACTGCAAGGAGGGAGGTTAAGGATCTACCTTGACTGGACAGTGGAGCGCCATGGCAAAGGATGCCAGGCAGTGGACTCTCGTCTGCGGTGTGGCCGTATGGGCTTGGCCATCACCCCTCACGTGGACTTCTCTCAACAGCGCGAAGGAAGGGCCAAGGCTGCCCTGAGGAGTTTCTTTGTTTCCTCATCTGAATTTGAATCTTTCACCTTTTAAGAGTGGGTATTCACAAAATACAGAATTCACAATAAAATTCCTATACGTTTCAGGTGTTGATAACATACACATTGATAAAATGTGCTGGGATTGAGCATTTGGAAAAACTGTGACTTTAGGTAATAAAAAAGACTGCCTTCACATCGATGCTACCTGTTAATAATTTGTGTATACATTTTAAACTGTGTAAACATCCCACTGGCAACTTTGCCTATAGATACCAAGATAAATAACCATGTCTCCCACAGCCCCAGAAAAGGAAGTCCTAGCTTGCTGGGAATGGAATGATGAATGCCTTTATAATAAACTCTATGAGGCTGTCAAAATTATTTTGTGCTGCTGAAATCTGGTTCACCAAATATGCCTAAAGTGGCTAGTTTGCTTGCTCATGCTTGGAGGTCTTGGTGTTGTATGTATTAGGAAATACAATAGTTGTCATGTTATTCGTTGTAATGAGTTAAATTTTCCTTCTCTCCCAAACACGTCTCAACACATGACTCCAAGTTTAAACGAGCATCAGTCAAAATAAAACAAACACAGAATCATAGAAAAGGCATCAAAAACTAAAATCTCATATTTTCTCCCATCCCTCCACCCCCAAGAGACTATAAAGATACTCTCCCATCTTAAAAACAAGGGTGAGCTCTCTGCTGGAATGACACATCTGGTAGGCTGTTCGGATAAGATCGGACCGAGACTACTGCATCAAAGAAGCGTAGTTTTGGAACTTCAGAACTAGAAAGGATCTCAGAGAGTTCATGTTCTACCAAAGAGAGAAAAAGCCTCAGCCAGGGGTCGGCAAACTTTTTCTATAAAGGGCTGGACAGTAAATACATAGGCTTTGTGGACTACATTTGGTCCCTGCTGCATATTCATCTTTTTCACATTGCTTTACAAATAAAACCCTTCTTAACAAGGGTCATAAAAAACAGATTCAGTGCCAGAGCTGGCCTGTAGGCCAGAGCGTGCCAAACCCTGCTCTCAGCCAAACTTAAGAGCTAACCATTTTTCTGAAGGCCTAATGCTCTTTCATTCTTCTCTAATCCTGTGTCAGCACACTGGTAGTTCTTGCAAGGGTAGCTGGGATCAACATACCCGAATTCAACCTACATTGTCACGCCACTCCTCAGATGCGTGTAAGGCTGGCCGTGTCTACAGGAATAATTAATGGACCACACAGAGAGATGCGAAGAACCAGGTGGACCTCAGTCTTGCCCTGCTTTGACAGGGAGCTTTTCGTTAGGAGCTTTCCTGCCAGCAAATATTCAAACGAACTACATGGAGGAATCTATCCCTCCTTCGTGACACAGGTAATGAATCAGCTTCGAGGGGAAAATAAGCAGTATACCAGTCACTCTGCAGGCTTAACTAACTTCCCTTCAAGTCAACCCGATGAATTATGTGCCAACCGCGTCTGAGTTCAAGACAGGCTCATAGTGCTTGAAGTTTAACTTTTGCTACCATTACTGGGTGAGGCAGTAGGATAAATAGGGCCAAGCTTGCTGCCCTTCTTGGATGGGAGATTATTCAAAAACAACATGGCATCAACTCTCCAATATTGCACAAAGGTAGCTGGGGCACAGATAATCCGCAGTTACTCCTGTTTCGTTGGAGAATGCATTCCGTGATTGTTTTCTGCAGAGGTTTACCTTCATAATTCAGCTTTGCCCAGGCTAACATCAGAACTAGCGTGTGCCCTTTATTCATGTGGATGGAGCAATGTGAGAGAGAAGCCTAGGGAGAAATTGCTGGGAAGTGGGGTTGAGGCAGGACAATGAGAATAGCATTGCTCAGAGTAAGCACCAAAGAAGGCACTGGGAGATACGGATGCTAGATGAACAGAGCTTCGGAGAACGCCGGGTCACGGGAGACACCGCCTCTCTGCTGACAACAGCTGATGCAGCCCCAATAATACCTGGGTTGTTTTGGGAAGGGACTGGGATGAAAGGCAAAAAAGTCAGAAAAATTCTGCTTTGTGTTCTAGGGAACTCTATGGGTTTCTCCTCCAGGCGTACCCTTTGCAAAACTAAGCATGAGCCGTATTTCAAAAGCAACCTAAGAGTTTTGTGAAGGACTTTGACATTCCTTTTTCGAGAAAGGTAAATAGCTCAGAAAGTCAGAGAAACAGATTCCAGAAGGGCCCCGGGAGCCTTTGGAAGTCCTCTAGAACCCTACCGACACCTCATGGGTCTGGAGGTCATGTTTGCGGTGGGAAGACTTAGGATGCTGTCGAGGCCCGGGACTGGCCCTGCTGAAAGGCAGGGTCAGAAGTCTACATACAAATTATTTTGTACACCTTCAGGTCATTTAAGATGATGAATCTCTGGGAATTCCCTGGCAGTCCAGTGGTTAGGACTCCACGCGTTCGCTGCTGAGGGCACGGGTTCAATCCCTGGTCGGGGAACTAAGATCCTGCAAGCTGCGCAGCACAGCCAAAAAAAAAAAGAAAAAAAAGATGATAAATCTTTGAAAAATACTCTCTGTATTAAAGGAAGTACAGTGGCCTTGAGAGCACAGCCAACTTCTGCTTCTGATCATGCCTCTTCCTTCACCCCTACTCAAACCCCCATATCTGTTCTCAGTGAATATATTACCTTTTACTAAGAGTCATTTTTAGTACCAGATTTTATTTTCCACTGTTAAGGTAGCCTTAAAAAAAAAAAAAAAAACAGAGGTTGGGTACAATTACCGTAAGAAAGATAGAAAAGACATGTCCAAGTGACCTGTGTGAGGATTTGATACCTCCCGAACACAAAGTTGTACATACAAAATCCCAGTGGAAAAGACATTCCTGATTGATTACTATCATTTGGGACATGCTTAAAGGGAAGGATGATGTTGCTTTTACAAAAAGTACCAACCAAGCCTAGTAGTGACGGTAGTTATAACATCTAAAACAATTAATTCTGTCTTGAAAGAGGGGAGATGTTGTATATTCTACAGAAGTTAATACGTATTACACAGGCCGATTGTCTGGGCTGAGTTGTGGCCTCGGTGGAACGTGTGTGGGGACAGGTATACAGGCTCTCTGTTAGTTTGTTCAGGTCCATATAGTCTCCTAGAAAACCCACAGGCATGAGGGCTTCTCGGATGAATGACCTCACTGTTTGGCTGCCCTAGCCACCACAACAAAGTGAGCAGCAAATATAATGCCAATAAATTGTCTATGAATTTGAAAAATTCGCCTCTATAATCCCAGCAAGGGAGTTGCTACATCTCCAAGGGCACTGTTAAAAGATCTGCAAAGAGGGCCTTGGGAGAACACTAAACTGGGCACCCTGGAGATTTTTACTGAGATAATTAAGACACGGCAGCACCCCAAAGGTGGAAGCACCCCAAGGGTGGAAGTGGCCCCATCCGTATTCCCAGGGCCTCCACAGTCACTGCTTAAAGCTTTGCATCTTGCATGGGACTTATGTAGAGAAGGCATAATGTCTTCTGTTCTAGAATCGCAGAATTTCAGAGCTAGAACAAAGCTGTCTTGAATCTTATCACTTTACAGGTGAACAAAGTGGAGCCCACAGAGGCAGGTGTTGCCAGGGGCAGACCCTCCAATCTGGGGCTCCTTCCACGCTACCCTGTCATCTCGTGGCTGCCCTTCTCATCTGGAACCCATGACTCCAGAAGCCCGGAGATGTTCCGGGCTGCTGTCATCTTTATAGCCAACCTTGGGGCAGGAGGAATCACTTTCTCTTTTCAAAACCAGTTTTGCACTGACTCTTTGTCCCAATTCTAACGGGAACTCCCTGTTTGCTCTTCTGTTTGTTTGTTTTCCTGTTTAGGGTCAGCAGGAAATGATGCAAGAGTTGGGTTACTGACAGTGGCGACAAGGGAACTTCTCTTTGGCTTGACAAATGAATGAAAGCAAATGCTTACATAGCGCTGACTTTGTGCTAACATATTCATGGACATTCATTTAATTCTCACAACAACTCCGTGAGGTAGGCACTATCATTTCCCCCATTTTACAGATGAGGACACTGAGGCAGGCACAGAGAGGGTAAGACACTTGCCAAGGTTTCACTGCTAGAAAGTGTCAGCGCTGGGATTTGATCCCAGGGACTGGTTCCAGAAACCATGCTCTTAAGTTCTACGCTATTATTAGTCCAGGACCACTGACATTGGAAAGACTCCCCCAAAGGAAGTCCCTTTTAAGATCTCAAGGTGACGTTTTTATATAAAATTATACCTACTTGTAAGTGAACATTTTGTTTCCTGCTTGAGAATAATACAGAGATCAGAGCTTTCTTGCCTTAGTTGTCATTTTTATAGACTCAAGCCCAAGGTTAAGGCTGTGTCTTCATGACGTCAAACACTCCAATACGTTACCTACAAAAACACTGAAAACCTCTGCACAGCAGGGTGGATCTGTGCAATTTTTATTTGGCTGGATGTGTTCCGTAGACACAATCAGATTTGCAAGAATACTTGCCAAGGGTCTCATAAATTGGTCTCATAGGATCATTTGAACCAGTAAGTGCTACTGAGATGCTAGTCAAGAAATCCAGCCTCTGAGGATGAACTTTGGGGGCGATCAAAAAAGTCGCATTGGAGGTGTACGTGAGGTATAAAACCGTGATGTGGCCGCCCACTGGAATTCTGCCCTGGTGTCCTGTAATTGTAACTGTCCCTCAGGAAAACATGGTCCTGCCGGAAGAGCATTACAGAAGGGCTGCTAAAATGATCAGGCGCAACCCACTTACTGTACGAGATTAGACTTTTAAAAAGGATTAGAGCTCCTTAATCTGGAGAAATGAAGATTAAGAGGGAGTGACGATCAAAGTCTCTAAAATCAGAGAGGAAATGGAGAATATGGCCACAGTCCTGTTCACAAATCCCAGGATATTCTAACAAGGGATATCCCTTTGGAGTTCCAGGGAAATCACTTTAACAGCCATACAAAGAAGATACTATTTTCAAAGCAGGTAAGAAATTTAGAGAATTACTACCTTGAGAAGTGGTGTATTCTGAGAATGGAGTTACATTTTTAAAAAGGTTTTAATAAACCCAGGGGTGATAAAACCATAATGATCTAAAAATGGCAGGTTAGGAATGTTCTGGGGACATCCTGAGTCTTTCGAAAATGATGCAATCAGTGACAGGTACCCGCCTCTCCCGACATGCTCCCTGCCCAGGGCTGGTGGCCTACTGATCTGGCCACCTCTGTCCTCACTTTGTTACCTAGCTTGTTCCTAATATTCAGAACAGGGGTCAATGACTGGTAAGCTCAGAAACCTAGTACAAAACAGCAACTCATTCCTCGGAGGGGGTTTTCTTTAATCCTTGCCAGGGTCTTTGTCCTCAGATTCCGAATTAGAATTCAGGACAGTGATCTGACCATGCTTCCTATAAAAATATGAACTTACTCCTTTCAGTAGACCTTAAAATTAAAATCTACATTTTACTCAAACAGAGAGACGTTGGAAACGTCTTATGTTGCAGTGGTGGGGGGACAGAACTGGTTAAACTCTCTATTGGAGAAGCTGCAAACACAGATCAATTAACTCACATTTAAGGGGAAATTAAACATACCGATTATGTAGTACCCATCACAGCCCAAGATATTAAGCTCTAAAATTTCCTGCAGTTAATGTAGAAATCAGCACACCTTAAGAAAAGCTGTGGCTCCATCGAACATATAGAATAAAACTTGAGAGAAATGTTTTAGCTCGTTTCCAAAACAGCCACGTGTTCGTCACTTTAAATATCTAATAATAGGTCATTGTTGGGGAGCCAAAGGCAGCCAAAAATAAATAAATTAAAAAAAAAAAAAAGGTTATGAGGAGGAGGGGGCAGGGGATTTTGGGAGGGGGTAGAGTGCAGACGAAGATGCCATGCAGAGAAAAAGAACCTTCAGATGACTATAACATGCTCAGCGAGGCATGAAGAATATTTTCTGTACTCACATTTTAGACTGCTTGCTGAAGATTGGTAAAACGTGGCAATGTGCAGGAGGAAATAAAAGAGCCGAGGAGAGGGAAGGGGCTGCAGGAGAAAGGAATCCATCTCCAAGCAAATGCCTAATAAGTCCTCATTCTAACCGTAAGTACCACTGTAAGTTGGGAGCAATCCCGTGGTATCTTTTCAAACTGCAAGTTTGAAAACGTTAGTCCTCATGTTGGGGAGATATTCAGAATCACTATTCGTCTGGGGAGGAGAGAAGTAGGAAGGTGGGAAGGGGTGAGGATGGGTTAAGGGGTAAAGAGTTGCCTTGTTTCGCGTTGCGCACTTTCAAGGGCTCTGGGCAAGAACACTGGGACATCTGGAGTTCAGAAGTCGAGGAAAATGGGGAAGAACCAGGAAGATGAATACGCGATCATCAGCTACACAAAAGAACGGAGCCGAAAGAAGCCTGGATTTGGGCACTCGCGTCTGGCAAGGAGGCCGCCAGCAGGGCTAATGAAGCATTTGTGGTGCAGGACGATTGCCAGCGCAACAAAGAAGATGTGCTTGGGCTCTGCAGATGTGCCAGGGCCCCCAGAGCAAAATAATGACATAATCACCATCAGTGTCACAGACCAGACTGTACACAAGGTGACAGGGGAGTAGGGGGGCTGTAATACACACACGGGGAGGACTCGCCGGGGCCCATGGCGGCTGCGCCCTGAGGCCTGGGATGCAGGCAGGACTACCTGCCTACCTCTCTCTAGCTGTATCTCACATCCTAAGGTGAGGCTTGTCCCCACCATTGGTGGCTGTGTTTTATCCAATCCCAGCTACTCCTGAAGAGGCCACAGAAATCTGAAAAGCTTACGAGAGATTCAGACTGGTTGGAAAAGGCTGGAAAAAGAGAAGGAAGGGGAGAAACGGAAGGAAAGAGTTTTGAGTAAAACTCCCTGTGATTCTGCTAAGTTCTGTGCTCCAACTTCCACGAACCTGACCCTAGCCATTCAACCCAACCCGAGGGACAAACATTAGCATGAGTGTCAAGGTTTCCTGCTGCAAAGAAAATGCAAGAAATATTTGGGGGCGCCTGGAGGGAGGATCACACAGTAGCGATAAATGGTCCACCTCAAAGCAGAGCACGAAAACAACAGGAAGGCAGGAGGGAGCTGCCCCTGCCCATTTTAAACAAGGTCTCTCAGCTGGCCTCGGCACCTGCCCTGGCTCCAGCTTCGTAAGGTGGGTGTGTTAGTACAGCTGTCTGGCTTTTAAGTGACTTTTGTCAGTTTGAAAGTGAAAAGTCTGTTTGAGGAGCTGAAAGAACAATAGCCCAGAGGCCGGAAGAAGGGCTGGCAACACAAAGGACTTAGGCTACACTACTGTCCCTTTTCATTACTTCTAATGAAAGATTCATAAGGATAACTTAAATTTTTTATGATCCCCTTTTTGGTATGACTCTAGTAGTTGTGTCAACTTCCAGATCCAGGTTCTCTTTCAATAGCAAAGGGTCTGTTGTGAAAGTGTCTTCAAAGAGCAACAGGGACAGAATAGATTCTGGCCATCCTGTAGGCCCCCTTCTCCAGAAGACACTGTTCTCAGGGACACAGAAATGCTCTTTAAATACGGTTTCCTTCTGCCTTGAGGTCTCTGTGAACACTACCGGGAAGCGATCTTAAACCTCTCTAACGTGCTAGTTCAACTGCTCCTAGGAAGAACGAGTCTGTTTGTTTTCTTGGCTTCACTCTATTTAACAGGAACGGTAGTATAATCACCATTAACCGCTCTCTTTTCCCTTTACTTTGCAAATAGCTGTCTCCATAGTGCATCTTTATTCGGTGTCTCAGCCAAAAGGGCAGGGGTAGGGAGGGGGGGCGGGGAACAGGTTGTATTTGTTTTATGTCCTGTTACCAAATAGCACTGAAGACTGGCTTGAGGCAATCGTTGAAGGTGAAACAATATTTTAAAACGAGGATAATCTACTTTCAAGAACCAAAGTCCTACGCTTCATCAGAAGAATGTTTGCAAAAACATTCATTCTGGCAAGTGTACACTGAAGTGGTTAAGAGAAGTGAGTGAATGATCATTTCATTTTCTGCCCTATGGCTGAAAAAGAACCCAACAGTTAAAAGTGCACTAAAATCCTGGGGGCGGGGCCGGGGTGGGATGGGGTGAGGAAATGTGACTTAAAATGTTATCTGCCACGTGAAAAGGGATCACCAACTTTTGAACGAGCCTGGGGTTCGCTAAATGAGTTTGTTTAATCTAGGCGAAATAAACAGGCTGCTTTTCAAAAGGTGGTTAGACCTGCAGACATTTAATCCAGGATGGGCCGAACACAATGATACCGACCCACTGAAAGCTCCAACCACCACCGGCGGCTCTCAGCAGAGAACGGGCTCCCTTTCTCCTATTGATAACCCTTTGTGGGGCACAGAGAAAGAGGCGAGGCGAGGAGAACTGAACGTCAGACAATGGCCATCATGCCACACACTGTCTCTGAACTTTCCTCATCTCTGAAGGACAATTAATTATGAAGGCCTTAGGGGTAGGTCGAAGCAAGGGAAAAACCCAATGCTGTCCCAGCAGTGGACGCGGCTGCCACCTCTGTGTTTGCTAAATGGCTTTGCCTGTTGGGGTACAGCCACCAAGAGAGCCAATAGATCACTGGGCGGGGGGAGGTGTGGGAGGAAAGCAAAAGATTTTTTTGTGTGTGCGCCTGCCCTTGTATAATTCTATTCTCACTGTGAACTCATCCATACACAAAACACAAGGACAATTTTTTTTTTTTTAAAGAGAGAAAAGCCACAGGGTAGGTTGCAGCAGAAACGGCCTCTCAGTGGTGTGTTAAAAAGGATGGTCTTTTCACCAAATCATTTCACAGAGGCAAAACAGACAAACACAAAGAGTTGAGACTTTTTCTCTGACATTAAATGGAGTAACTGATAAGGTCAGACATATGATACCTAAAGACATGAATCTGTGAACTCTTGAAGTCAAAGGGCCTCTCTGTGCCGAGGAACAATCTTTCAAAGGAAATAGATCATAGAACTCCACTGAATCTGCTTTAAACTTTATGAAGCAGGAGGAGAAAAAGCTCTAAGTAGGGAAGCTTGACAGAAGAGCCTTGAACTATTTTCTGAAGGAAAGATGAGACCCTCCCTAGGCTGCCACAAAACATCTTTTTTTTTTTTTTCTAAAGGCTCCTCTGAACTTTGATACCAAGACACTGCCATTGAAAGTTGTATAATTATGTGCTATAGCCACTGTAGAAAATGCTTTGTTCCCCCCAACAAAGGACAATAAGCAAAGTAAAGCGACATTACACTGTATCTTTTTCTTTAAGAATGTTGAGAAAGGTCATGGAATGCTATAACTAATAAAGCTGTTGAGTAAGGAGGTTTTAACGTTGCTCTTACTGTGCTTGAATGTAACCCAATGACAAAAAAGACACAGGGCGCTAAAAATGCAACGACATTACCAACTAGATGATAAATCAATGGGCCTGCTTCATTATTACTGATCAACACCTTGAATCCCAAATGGACAGCGGTGTAAAAATGAAGCTTCGGGCACGCAGTTCTCCCTGTGCCCTCCCCTACCCCTGCCAACCCCCCCTTCCCCACCCAGCCTGGCGTCTTTACTGCTCCCTCCTTCAAATTTCAGGCAATCATTCTGTACGAGGAATATGTTTCCAGATAGCCATGTGTGTACATATATTTAGAGAACATTCATTTAGTCTCTTAAAAGATCAATTTGGCTTGTCAATGGGGGGACTGGCAGGGAAGGAAACGGTAAAGGTTTCTTTTCCTCCTTGCCACCCACCAAGAGTGCGTTGTGTGATCGTTTAAATGGCACCTCGGCTTTGAGGCCAAAAGACTGCAAGAGCAGTAAAAGGGTTTCCCTCCTGTGCCAGTTTTCCAAATGATCACTCATATTTAAGTATCTATTTGGAGCAGAGGGAAGCGCTTCCTAAATCCACCTGTCCTCATTTTTCTTTAAAGAGGTGACAGGGCGAATGAAAGACTTCCAAATATATTAAATCTTCTTAAACGTGCGTCGTGTGGAAAGCGGGAGTGGGCTGGGAATGGGGGTGAGCCTGGTGGAGGGAGTAGATGCACTGTATGTGTTTAAGTGTCATGTGTTTGGGTGGGTGTGTGCGTGGGGGGATGTGAGGAGTGCTGCCTTTTCATTTTCTCTTTCTAAGAGGAGAGTGAGAAGACACAGAGAGAGGCCTGCAGAAGTACCCTTCTTGCCTGTCATGTGACACCTAGAAATAAGTCAAACCACTGGCTCCACGATGGAGCGTCTGCCCCGTGAGTTATTAGTATCTTAGGAAATGACATTTACAAGCCCACTAATCAATGAATCAAGTTCTCTTTTCTATTTGTTTCTAAGCCTTCCATCCAAAGCCCTGGGTCTTTATTGAGGGCAAGGGAAGTTAGTCACTCCTCCTGCGAGTTTGGACCCTGCCCGCAGTTAATTGGCTAGCCACTAATGGCCCACGGGGGACGCCTGGCTGACCACGGCGGGGGAAGAGCTAGCTCATGGGAATGGAGAAAAGGAGAAGGAGTGCTCAGGGAAGTCTTGGAAACTGATCGCAAGCCTTGCCTTCTTTCCTGCCCCAGCTGTGAAGGAAACAGAAAAGCAATACAGTCCAAAGCACATGCCCCTGCGGTCAGAAGGGTCAGCCCGGAAGAAGGGGTCTGCTACATTCTCTTCCCATCCTCCACGCAGGCCATCCCAGACCCCAAGCTCTGGGTCATCCTGCCTTTCCCAGCGGCCAGCCTACCTCAGTCAACCTAGGGTGGCTGTCTTCCGGCTCCCTGAGCAGTGCGTTTAACCTTTGTGACTTACACGGATCAGTTGCCTTAGTTGAGTTCTCTGCAAAAACGGGTCAACCTGCCTTGAAAACTGACAGCGCTCATTGCCTTCTTTCCCTGCCACAGTTGTGAGGGAAACAGAAGTAATAAAATTCAACTCCTATGCCCCTGAAGTCAGAAGTATCAGTGTGATTTAAAAACTGGGAAGGAATCCCAAACCTCATTTCCCTCCCTATAAAAATCAATTTTGGAAGCTCTTCAAAATGAAGTGAGAATGAAGCATGGCAATATATACCATAACACCTGGAACGACAAATGTATTGTTACCCATCTCATTTAACGTGAGAAGTGGGAGTTAAAAATGAGGCCTGGACTTCCCTGGTGGCGCAGTGGTTGAGAGTCCGCCTGCCGATGCAGGGGACACGGGTTCGTGCCCCGGTCCGGGAAGATCCCACATGCCGCGGAGCGGTTGGGCCCGTGAGCCATGGCCGCTGAGCCTGCGTGTCCGGAGCCTGTGCTCCGCAACGGGAGAGGCCACAGCAGTGAGAGGCCCGCGTACCGCAAAAAAAAAAAAAAAAAATGCGGCCTGTCACTGAACGTGCCTGTCTGAACACCTTCACGGACTCGTGTTGGGAGGGAGATGCCCGACCCCTGTCCTGTAGCCAACTTTCTTCCCTTGAGCACAAGCTGAAAGCGTGGTTCATCCCCCCCTACCCGCCCCCTTCAGTGTCTTCTTCCACATCCCCTGGGTCTTCTCAAGCTCTCACCACCCCAAGTCTGAATGCCGTGCCAAGAATCTTGGCAATTGTGTAAACTGATACAAAAGGCAGAACAGGCTCTCCTGTCACTTAGAAGGTTCTGACTCATACAAGACAGGAAATGCGCAGGGTCTAGAAGAGCAGGGAGATGCAAGCCACTCCCTCTGCACTAGTGATAAACCTTCCCCATCTGCTTTATTTTCCCGCAGGCCAGGGGTCAGCAGCCACTCCAGCCTTGAGAGCCATCAGCAGCAGGGGCTGGAAGGGGGTGGCGCTTAGCAGTGACAGAGGTGCCACCAGCAAGCTTATGACAGAGGCAGAGATGGAGCAGAAAGCTGAGAAAAGACAAGGGTAGGAGGAGGAGGGAAAGAAGGAAGGAGAAGGTAGCAAAGGACAGAAAAGCATTAGCCTCACCCCCGCTCTCTCTCCCTGGCTCCCCTGTTCCCACCCATTTAGAACTACTTTAGAAACAGTATAAAGCTTTAGGCAAGCTGAAGTATTTCTGGTATTAATATCCATATCATTAGTACTCACATTAAATTAATTAATATTGGTAGACCACTTAGAAGAGTGCCCAGAACATACTAAACAGTCAATAAATGTGAGCTATTTTATCATTGCTACAAACCACTGATTAACTGATTGAGAAATTTTAAAATGCAATCAAGAAGACGTTTTATTATTTGGCCAGCTAATGGTTGGTTTAATATATTCCTTTAAATTGATTGGATCTTTGGGCATCATGTAGGCATAACTTCCGTCTCTCTACTAGGCCCCATATCTGGTTAAAAATTTCAGAAACCAGGTGTACAGTTCTCTACTTTGCCATCTTCTTCACTTGCTCATTTTAGACTGCAGATGCACTTGACTCGCTCGTCAGGGGAGAAACTTAGATGCAAAAGTCAAGCAGTGCATGCAATAGCAGCTGAGGTATCAGATAGAGGTGCTGGGTCTACTTCTGGCTCACAGCCACGGTCCACACTGGAAGAGCAACAATGATAAGACCAGTGGCTTTTTTTTTTACAAATTTATTTATTTATTTTTGGCTGTGTTGGGTCTTCGTTGCTACGCGCAGGCTTTTTTTAGCCACAACTACTGAGCCCGCGAGCCACAACTACTGAAGTCCGCGCGCCTACAGCCCCTGCTCCACAACAACAGAAACCACCGCTATGAGAAGCCCGTGCACTGCAACGAAGAGTAGCCCCTGCTCACCGCAATTGGACCAGCGGCTTTTTAAGCATCTCACTTAAGCACTGACCTCCATGCACAAAGGCACAGAAAAGAAGGATCATCTTATCTGAAGATTTTATTAGTAAGTGCCCCAAACTGAGAGGCTAAATTAAAAACTATTTCATGATATGAGGATCATATGTGGTGGTAGGGGTGTGTATGTGCATATGTGTGGGTAAGTGGAGGGGGCAGGGCAGAATCCAGCTCCTGCTTTGTTCTTAGCACATTTCCGGAAAGAGCCTAGTTTTTACCGAAGGAGGAATAAGGCCCAGAATAGTCCAATAACTTGTCTGAAGTCACATGAGAAGTGACAAAATTGCTCCCTGGGCCCCATACTCTTTGCACTGAAGCAGTCTTAAAATAGACACTGCAGATAAAGGAGAGGTGGCCTGGCTGGAAGTGGATATGATTCACAAAGAGAGGAATATCAGATGGTAATCATATTAAAGGAGGATTTAGATGATGCTAAATGGAGCAGCTTGTTGGGTGTCTCTTGATTCCAGCCATCCCCTGTTTGTGTCATTTTGGCCCTTGCGCTGAGTAGGGGATTAAAACCAACCAGGTAAGGTTTACACGACCCTAAAAAATCCTAATGGGCACTGTCAGGATTTGTTCTCTTGAGTATGTTACTCAGCAAAAATGCACAAACCATCCCGTGGATCTTGGGCAATTCTTTTATGAAGCTTGACGCATGCTGCCAAACGAATATTTATCATAATAAACTGCAATTAGTTCACTAGAACACCGTTGAATTCTCTTAGCTCAAAGCTGACAGCAACAGACTTATCAGAAAGGGGGTGGGGAGATGTGAAGCTTTTAATAAGATTTCTTTAAAATGTTTAGCCATCGTCATCATGCAGGGGAAACGGGTTCGATCCCTGGTCAGGGAACTAAGATCCTACATGCCACAAAGTGTGGCCAAAAAAAAAAGTTTAGCCATTGTCACATTCTTCAGTTTCAGAAGAAATCTGCTAGAGTGTTCTGTCCAAACAGTAAACCAGTGCTCTGTTCCAACAGAGACTTTAAAATACTGAAGCAGTAAGTACAAGAAGGATGCTCACTTTTAATGTGTTTGGCCAAAGAAAAACTTCGCTTATAACCCATTTGGCAAGAAAAATACATTGGTATTGGATAGCAGAGAGAAACTGGTGGCTTGCAGTATAAACACTCCAACTTTCAAGGAAAAACCATGACTTTCCCGCTGCTAAACTTCCCTGTTCAGTTCTTCATAAGCCACAAAAACTGATCTGCTAAGACCACTGGGAGAAGGGTCCCCAGAGGAATGGGCAAGCAGCGGGGGACAGTGGGGTTCAGGTCGGTATTGACAAGGCCAGACCAAGGTGCCCCTTTCTCCTTTTTTTTTTTTTTTTTGCGGTACGTGGGCCTCTCACTGTTGTGGCCTCTCCAGTTGCGGAGCACAGGCTCCGGATGCCCAGGCTCAGCGGCCATGGCTCACGGGCCCAGCCGCTCCGCGGCATGTGGGATCTTCCCGGACCGGGGCACGAACCCGCGTCCCCTGCATCGGCAGGCGGACTCTCAACCACTGCGCCACCAGGGAAGCCCGCCCCTTTCTCCTTTGACACTGAGAACTTTGTGGGCATTTGGGGGTACCTATCTGAGTAAGGAAAGCAAGAATATTAACATAAGGTCCGCGCTGGAGCAGATGTGGGGGAAAAATTCTCCTCCTCAAGGTACTACAAGAGAAGGACCACCTTTGTCAAGCCACAGCCTGTCCATTCTCATCATCAGAGGTTCAGCCTGCAGAACCCTTCCCACATTCCCACTTCCAGCCATCATTGCCCCAGTCAGCAGGGCTCAGCAAAATGCTTTTGTGGGTACTGGGAGATTCGCTAGTGTTGTCTCATGGAAAGTCATCACGTTCAATGAAAAATGCTTGCTGAGGTACCACATCAGCCAGTAAAGAAATGCCTTACTCATAGCCACACATCTCTTATTGTTGTATAGATAGGGCTTTCTGGGAATCATCTATACTGCTTCATATGTGCCTGGAATATGCAGGTTGCAGACACATACAAGTATGTATAAGACCGTATGAATGAAGAGCAGCAAGCTCATGAAGCTGCATGTATGCAAAATGAACACACAAGGTTGTCCTCCCAAAAGAACAAAACCAGAAACAAACAAGCGAACAAAGATGTCCATGGGTCTCCTATAATAGGTACTTGGTAAATTCTCACACCGTTTCTTCCAGAAAGGAAATGAATGCTCATGAAAGTTTGAAACCATGGAATCACTTCCCCATCAATCTTTCTAGACTTTTTAAGAAAACAACTTTTGAAGCTACCACTGAACACAGCATATGTCAACTCAATCCACACGCCAGAATCTAAATGTGAAAAAGGCCTATTGGGGTAGGGACCTCTTCTCTGGAAAGGGGATCACTCTGTGTGTGTTCCTTGCTGCCGTTTCTTTGGATTCGCCAGTTGCCTCTTGTGTGGCCACATGGGTCTTCCAAGCAAGCAGCAGAGGCGGGGGATGGGAAAGGAAACGGAAGTGGGTCATCTCCCAGGACTCTGACGGGACCCACGGGGGGCTCTTCATTGCCACTCGACCTCTTACCCTACTGGGGGATGCTTGTGTGAGATACCAAAGCAAAAAAAAAAAAAAAAAAAAAAAGACAGATTTGGGGCATTTCTAAAGAAAATAATTTTTTAAAAAGGGAGATGACCGAAAAACAAAGATGAGTTCCTACCTCAAAGTCATTTGCTTTATTGTAGTGCATGTTCAGAGCCCTGTACAGCTCACAGTCTCTGGTTATAGACAGCTCTTCGGTACTGGTGACCCCATCGTTGATGGCTTGACGCGCGTACTTCTCCATCTGAATGTAGTAAAACTCACGGAAATTGCTAAACCACTTGATGAGCTGAGAGGTAATGCATCTGTTGAACTGTTAAATTTAAATGTTGAAAAGGATAAGAACATTGCCATTTTTCTTCATTC